>NW_011489025.1:29750-30293 GCF_000754665.1 Bison bison bison
AAGACTTCTAAAGAGGAAAAGCAGCTTACACACAGACTGGGAACCAGAATGGCAATAAATTTCATAACTGCAACATAGGAAACTGGAAGACAATAGAAACAATGTCTCCAAATTTCTGAGGGAAAATTATTTTTGATCTAGAATTTTTATATCTAGTCAAATTATAAATTGTGAGGGGGTAAAATAAAGGCATTGTCAGACATGTAAAGCTGTAAAAAAATTTACTGTCCAACCTTTCTGAAGTACCTCCTAGAAGATGTATTCCACCAAAACTATAAAGCAAACTCAGAAAAAGGTAGATACAGAATTTAGGAAAGGAGATCTAATCAGCAAAGATGTGAAGGATATGTGACTTCAGTATACTATCTGGCTCAGTAAGGAACAGCTTTTATAAAGCATCATGGAAATATTACTAGGAGGACATGAAAAGGCAACTTGTGTGTAGATGGTAGTATAAAAGAACTAAATCCAAAACTTCCATGGTAGGAAGTCAAAAGACTATGTCCCCTAATGAAAATGGGCAAAGAATTACAAGAATACTGA
>NW_011489026.1:0-227 GCF_000754665.1 Bison bison bison
ATGCCTCTTTGGCATAATGATTATTTTAGGCTAATTTTTAAAAAAAGAAATAACAGACATAGGATAAGCACTGAAAACCCAGTAGAAGTTACCCTTTTTGTAAGAGACATTGACATTTATAAGGGAAATCTCTGTTTCTAAGGGTGTCTCTGTACCAGGAAGAGAATGAATCTAGAAAGTTTTATTTCTAGAGAAGGCATGGACTTAAATCTGCATAACATTCCCTG
>NW_011489026.1:4437-5499 GCF_000754665.1 Bison bison bison
ACTGAGCATCAATTATGTGCCAGGCACTGCTCTTTGTATAAACAAAATCTCTTGTGCTGCTTATAGTCTAGTCTGGGGAGATTCGGGGGGGAGGGGGGACAGAAGCAAAGGAATCAAAAACAAAAGGATGAGGTTACATTTTAGAAGGTGTAGTCTGGCAAGGTCTTTTTGATTTTCCAGAAGGATAGAATGAAGCCCCATAAATATCTAAGGAGAGAGTTCTAGACAGAGGAAACAGAAAATTCCGTGACGTGAGTCAGACATGCTGGGTATGTTTCAGTATAGTAAGGGTGCTAAGGTGAACAGAGCAGATTGAGAAAGAGAGTTGAAGTAGAAAAAGAGATGGAGCTAGAGAGGTCGCAGGTGGCCAGATGATGAAGGCTTTCTGAGCAATGAGAAGGACTTCAGCTTGTGCAAATACTCCCCAAGTTCAGATATTTGAAAGGACTCACAGGACTCCACAGAACAGCCACAGAAGGCTTTTACTTCAAGGTGAAAGCTATGGTGCAGCAAGAGAAAGAGGGTGCAGGTAAGACTTAGGGGTCCAGAGATATCCCATGGCCAATGTGGCACAGCCAGAAGCCGTGGAGATAAGAACATGAATGTGGATACAGACCCTGGAGGTGTAACCACAGTCATTGTCAGACACTGAAAGTGACACTCTGGGTTTCAGAGCGGGGGAGTAGAAAGAGCCCAAATCATGGAAACATGGTTTTGTTGCCATATCAAAGGAAAGTTTCCTACCTCCAGGCTTTTTTGTTACAGAAAACCAATAAACTTGTTTTCTGCTTAAGCTATTATAGTAGAATTTTCTGTTGAACATACCACTAGTTGATAATAGGTATAACCCTTTTAAAGACGCTTGCTCCTTGGAAGAAAAGCTACGACTAACCTAGACAGCATATTAAAAAGCAGAGACATTACTCTGCCGACAAAGGTCCGTTTAGTCAAAGCTATGGTTTTTCCAGTAGTCATGTATGGATATGAGAAATGGACCATAAAGAAACCTGAGCACTGAAGAATTGATGCTTTTGAACTGTGGTGTTGGAGAAGACTCTTGAG
>NW_011489026.1:9201-9816 GCF_000754665.1 Bison bison bison
GAGCCTGGTAGGCTGTAGTCCTTGGGGTCTCGAAGAGTCGGACACGACTGAGTGACTTCACTTTCACTTTTCACTTTCATGCATTGGAGAAGGAAATGGCAACCCACTCCAGTGTTCTTGCCTGGAGAATCCCAGTAGATGGCGGAGCCCGGTGGGCTGCTGTCTCTGGGGTCACACAGAGTCGGACACGACTGAAGTGACTTAGCAGCAGCAGCAGCAGCTACTTGAGAATTGGCAAGATTGCTTTCTGTTAGATACTGCTTTTTGTTTGGAGAAGATAACTTTGATAAGTTACTTTGAGTTAAATATAACCCTCACATTCCATATCCCCACATCTCTCTGTCTCTCTCACACCCACCCACCCTCACTTTCTGTACTCCTGAGAGGCAGAGAGAGCTGAATTGTTCTCCATCATAAGGTAAGAGAGAATCCGAGTTTCTGTGCACTCCTCTAGCGGGGTGCCTGGGAGTGGGGAAAACAGATGAAAAGTCTTAAAAGAGAGGGGCCGAGCATCTTAGCAGAAGCCAAGGAGGCAGAGAAGAGAGGGCTTTCACAAGCCATTTTCACAAGTGTAACAAAAGCATATAATCCAGAGGCAATTGTATTTTTGTCTCC
>NW_011489026.1:9916-10251 GCF_000754665.1 Bison bison bison
AATAATAAATAATAATAAACAACAAAGTGTTGAGAAACACTTTATTCACCCCTTAAATATGCTCCTGTGTGAAAAGAACTCCATGAATTTTCAGGTTGCTCTCGGGAAATACAAGCAGTCAGTCTAACACTGTACATGTCCATTTACTTACAGAAATTAATACTCCAAATTTGCTTTCAAGTTAGGCTTCTCACCCAGTAGTCAGAGAACTGTACTAGATTATGTACTGCAGCCCGCCAGGCTCCTCTGTCCATGGGATTCTCCAGGGAAGAATACTGGAGTGGGTTGCCATTTCCTCCTCCAGGGCATCTTCCCAACCCAGGGATCAAACCTAT
>NW_011489026.1:13900-15041 GCF_000754665.1 Bison bison bison
AAAAATTTCCAGACATGAGACAGAATGAGAGGAGAATAAAGTTTATTGGAGTGGGAGATGCTGTTAGAACAGCAGGGTGGCTCAAGGGAGAGCTGAACCCTTTCTCAGGCTAGTAGATAATTTTTATAGCCTCATGACAGAGAAAATTCCTACAGGAATGGTGGCATTAGGTGATTGGTTAGGATGCTGTAGGTGGCTGGTGGTATTGTTCATTTGCTCAGTTGTGTCCGACTGTTTGCAACCCCATGGACTGCAGCATGCCAGGCTTCTCTGTCCATCACCGTCTCCCAGAGTTTGCACAAACTCATCTCTCTTGAGTCGATGATGCCACCCAACCATCTCATCCTCTGTTACCCCCTTCTCCTCCTGCCCTCAATCTTTCCCAGCACCAGGGTCTTTTCCAGTGAGTTGGCTCTTCGAATCAGGTGCCAAAGTTGGAGCTTCAGCTTCAGCATCAGTCCTTTCAATGAATATTTAGCACTGATTTTCTTTATAATTGACTTCTTTGATCTCCTTGCTGTCCAAGGGACTCTCAAGAGTCTTCTCCAGCACCACAGTTCAATAGCATCAATTCTTTGGTACTCAGCCTTCTTTATGGTCCAACTCTCAAATCTGTACATGACTACTGGAAAAACCACACCTTTAACTATATGGAGGACTTCCTTGGTGGCTCAGATGGTAAAGTGTCTGTCTACAATGTGGGAGACCTGGGTTCGAGCCCTGGGTCGGGAAGATCCCCTGGAGAAGGAAATGGCAATCCACTCCAGTACTATTGCCTGGAAAATCCCATGGACAGAGGAGCCTGGTAGGCTACAGTCTATGGGGTCACAAAGAGTCAGACACGACTGAGCGACTTCACTTTAACTATATGGACCATTGTTGGGAAGGTGATGTCTCTGCTTTTTAATACACTGTCTCGGTTTGTCATAGTTTTTCTTCCAAGGAGCAAATTTTTTTTTTTAAAGCATCTTTTAATTTCATGGCTGCAATCACCATCTGCAGTGATTTGGGAGCCCAAGAAAATAAAGTCTGTCACTGTTTCCATTTTTTCCACAATCTATTTGCCATGAAGTGATGGGACTGGATGCCATGATCTTTGTGTTTTGAATGTTGAGTTTTAAGCCAGCTTTTTCACTCTTTT
>NW_011489026.1:18667-19563 GCF_000754665.1 Bison bison bison
ATATACATTTCTCTAAAGAAGACATAGATATGAAAAAGTGCTCAATATCACTAATCACCAGGGAAATGCAAATCAAAACCACAATGAGATATCACCTCGCACAGATTTAGAATGGCTGTTATCAAAATATGTTATATTATTACATATAACAAGTGTGGTGAGGATGTGGAGAAAAGGGAACCCTTGTATACTGTTGTTGGAAATGTAAATTGGTACAGTCATTATGAAAAACACCATAGAGTTTCTGCTAAAAATTTAAAATGGAGCTACAATATGATCCAGCAGTCCCACCTCTGGTATATATCTAAAGGAAATCAAGTCACTATCCCAAAGAGATATCTGCACTCCCAGGTTTGTTGTAGCATTTTTCATAGTTGCCAAGATGTGGAAATAACCTAAATGTCCATTGATGGATGAAGCGGTTAAAAAATATGCTATATACCTACAATGGAATATTATTCAGCTTTAAAAGAGAAGGAAATCTTGTCATTAGCTGCAACATGAATCAACTTGGAGGACATCATGCTAAGTGAAATTAGCTAGACATAGAAGTAAAAATGCTACATGATACCACTCCTATGAGGAATCTAGTCACACTCATAGAAGCAGAAAGCAGGATGGTGATTGCCAGGGGCTGAGGGGGAAAAGGGAGATATTAATGAAAGAGCACAAAGTTTTGTTTATACAAGGTGAATAAATCCTAGAAATCTACTGTATAGCACTGTGCCCATAGCTAACAATACTGTATTGTATACTTAAAACTATACTAAGAGGGTGTATCTCATGTGTTCTTATCACAAAAAAATAATAATAAGGCAGGAGAAAACTTCTTGAGGTTATGGATATGTTTATGGCATAGATTATGATGATGGTTTCATGGGTGTATACATACCTCC
>NW_011489027.1:0-274 GCF_000754665.1 Bison bison bison
TTTGTGTGTGTGTGTGTGTGTGTGTATGTGTCATCTTTGTCAGGTTTTCATATTAGGGTGATGGTAGCCTCACAGAATGAGTTTGGAAGTTTAAAATAAACTCAAAATGGATTAAAGATCTAAATTTAAGAGCAGAAACTATAAAATTCCTAGAGGAGAACATAGGCAAAACACTCTCCGACATAAATCACAGCAGGATCCTCTATGACCCACCTCCCAGAATATTGGAAATAAAAGCAAAAATAAACAAATGGGACCTAATTAAAATTAAAAG
>NW_011489027.1:374-1179 GCF_000754665.1 Bison bison bison
AGCTCAATTTCAGAAAAATAAGTGACCCAATCAAAAAATGGGCCAAAGAACTAAACAGACATTTCTCCAAAGAAGACATACAGATGGCTAACAAACACATGAAAAGATGCTCAATATCACCCTCAGAGAAATGAAAATCAAAACCACAATGAGGTACCATTTCACTCCAGTCAGAATGGCTGCGATCCAAAAGTCTACAAGCAATAAATGCTGGAGAGGGTGTGGAGAAAACGGAACCCTCTTACACTGTTGGTGGGAATGCAAACTAGTACAGCCACTATGGAGAACCGTGTGGAGATTCCTTTAAAAACTGGAAACAGAACTGCCTTATGTTCGAGCAATCCCATTACTGGGCATACACACTGAGGAAACCAGAATTGAAAGAGACATGTTCATCATAGCACTGTTTATAATAGCCTGGACATGGAAGCAACCTAGCTGTCCATTAGCAGATGAATAGATAAGAAAGCTGTAGTACATATACACAATGGAGTATTACTCAGCCATTAAAAAGAATACATTTGAATCAATTCTAATGAGGTGGGTGAAACTGGAGCCTATTATATAGGGTGAAGTAAGCCAGAAAGAAAAACACCAATACAGTATTCAGTTCAGTTCAGTTCAGTTGCTCAGTTGTGTCCGACTCTGCGACCCCATGAATCTCAGCACCCTAGGCCTCCCTGTCCAACACCAACACCCAGAGTTCACTCAGACTCACATCCATCGAGTCAGTGATGCCATCCAGCCATCTCCTCCTCTGTCGTCCCCTTCTACTCCTGCCCCCAATCCCTCCCAGCATCAGAGT
>NW_011489027.1:4827-6153 GCF_000754665.1 Bison bison bison
AGGAAGTACATGGGGGAATGTAAGTGAGGATCAGTAGTCACAGAAAACACAATGAGGATGTTTCCAGTCATGCTTCCCACATAGAGCACAGAGGAGAACACGAGGAGGAGCAGCTGGATCCCCCAAGAATGAGTGAGTCCCCAGAAATACAAACTCAGACACCGAGTGATTCCCTCCACCCATCGATCCAGCCAACAGGGCTGCCACTGAAATACTGATAAATATGAAAATGAAGAGGAAAGTGTGATTATGGAGATGATAATTTCTGATTTCAGTATTCTCATAATGAATGAAAAGTATATAACTATCCAATTCCTCAAATACACATGCAAAAAGACAACAATCAACATAGTATCATCACAATGTTTGAGCTGCAATGTACTTCAAACCTATCATCACAAATACTCTCACTTCAACATTCTGTTCTTAAATTAAGAGTAGGCAAATACAAAAGATTCCAACGTGTCCATGGAATTCATCAGCTGTTTATATCACTTCTGGGGACTTCCCTAGTGGTCCTCTGGTCAGATGTACACCTTGTCATGCAGGGAACAGGGGTTTGACCCCTGCTTGGGGAAATAAGATCCCACATACCTCGGAGCAACTGAGCCAGTGCTCTGCAGTCACAGCTACAGTGTCTGTGCATCTCAACAAAAGATCCCACATAATGCATCAAAGATCCCACGTGCTAGAACTAAGATCTGACATAGCCAATAAGTAAAGATTTTAAATTTCACCTTTGATATTGACTATTCCTCATCTCCAAAATACTCCATCATGTTTTTATATATATTCTCACAATCCACTTTTCTCACAATTCACTGACAAAAAGTAGTGATGAGAGGAAAACATGATTCACTGGTCAATTGTCACCTGGATTGAAAGTTACATGAGACATGAACTGATAGTCTCCTGTCTTTTATCCCTATCTCAGGCTAAGCTGTAGATTGAGACAAAATAAAGAGAATGTGGTATGTAAAACTGGAGGTCCCACAAGTATAGTAAAGCAGGGGAAGTATGTGGACTTCAATAAGAAATAAAACAACCACTGTTTCCATCACATTTTATCATGGCCATGGCTATTCTGGGTGCCTCTAGTTTCCACATAATTTTTCATGACTACAAAATCCCTAAACTGGACTCAAAACTCAGTAAGACTTTCATAATGGAGCCTACAGCAGCTAGGTGGGAAAAGCTTTCTCTAGACCTAATAAATGTATATTTGGGGAATTTCTGCAATTTCTGCTAAGGTATATATCTAAAGCAGCCACAGATGATGTAAAATATCTCTGAAAGCATTTTTCTGTTCATACATGTGAAGGTATT
>NW_011489028.1:0-949 GCF_000754665.1 Bison bison bison
ACTTGCAGGAGATTAGGTCTCAGCCTGCACGGAAGGAGCAAAGCAACAAAAGACAACAAACAAATACTACTAGGAGTAATGCCCATACATATCAAACTATCTAGGTGAACCATGTTTTACTTATGTAGCAAATCTATTAAATAACCAGCATATGGAAGCTTATACCTCTTCACACGGATTGATCATTTTACTTTTTTCTATTTTTCTAGTTTTGTTTCCCACTAATTCTGGCCTTATAAATCGAGTTGACAAGTGCTTTCTCCTTTTCTTAAAAATAAATCATAGAATTACTGGTAATTCTTTTTTAAAAATTTAATAGAATTGTCAAATGCGATTGTTGCAACTTTTAAAAATTACCGTTTGTAAAGGAAAGCCCCTGAGACTGCGAGGGGAAGTGAAGTGGAGACATTTATTACTCAGATTCTGGTGGAGATTCATGGTATTGCTAGAGGGAACATGTAAGAAGTCCTGCAGGGTCTTGCAGAGCATGGGACATATACCTTTATTAGGATCCATAGATGGGTCGTTTGAATTGGATTGATCAATTCAAACTCAAAAGAGTAGGAATTGCTAAGCTTCAGTCAGGGGAGGAGAGTCACATCTAAAGAACAAGAAGGGGAAGGCAGGTGGTGATAGGGAGTCATATCCTGTGTCTGCTGTTACTTAGGATGTATTGTCAAGGGAAAGGGCAATGTCAGTTCAAGACCCCTGCAGGGCACTTGTGGTTAGTCACTCAGTCCGGTCGACTCTTTGCGACCCCAGGGACTGTAGCCCCCAGGCTTCTCTGTCCATGGGGATTCTTCAGGCGAGAATACTGGAGCGGGTTGCCATGCCCTCTTTTAGGGAATCATCCCAACCCAGGGACTGAACCCAGGTCTCCTGCATTGCAAGTGGATTCTTTACTTTCTAAGCCACCAGGGAAGCTGGCAGAACAGTAGGCTACACCAAA
>NW_011489028.1:4457-5521 GCF_000754665.1 Bison bison bison
TCCAGGCAAGAACACTGGAGTGGGTTGCCATTTTCTTCTCCAATGCACGAAAGTGAAAAGTGAAAGTGAAGTCGCTCAGTCGTGTCCGACTCTTAGCGACCCCATGGACTACAGCCTACCAGGCTCCTCCGTCCATAGGATTTTCCAGGCAAGAGTACTGGAGTGGGGTGCCATCGCCTTCTCCGCGACCAGGAATCAAATCCAGGTTCCCTACATTGGGAGTGCAGAACGCTAGCCACTGGAACACCATGGAAGTCCCAGGATTAACCTGCTTTATCCCTTTACTCTGTCTCTATCTCTGGCCTTCTGGAGACCCCACCCCTCTCCTGAGAGCTCCTTCTCTCCCAGCCCCTCTGTCCTCCCTTCTCAGGTTGGTCTGTCAGCCACTCAGGCCTCCCCTTCATTGGGAGCCTTTCCCCACCCAGGCGGAGGTGACCTGGGGCAGCCATGTGACACATAGTGTTCTTCTATGTGTCACAAATTCCACCCAGTGGAAAGCCTTTTCCTGTAGGCCGGCATCTTGTTTGATTGCCATCCCTGTAAATATGTAGGGGACCAGGAAAAGCAGAGAAATGAGCAACTGAGGGAACTAGAAAAACTAGGAACAAGAAAGAATGAGGGAGAATAGCTAGGAATAGAAAGGGTGGCTGAGGGACTTGTTAAAAGAGTAAAAGCGGTTAAGCATGGAAAATACCAGGTGAATAAAATAAGTAAAATTTTAAAAAGATGATTCTCGACTGATAGGATCTGTCAAAAAAAAAAAAAGCACAATGTGAGGTTTGCAAGTAAACTTTTATTTGGAGCAAAATGAGGACTGCAGTCCAGGAGACAGCACTTCACACAGCTCTGAGAAACTGCTACAAAGAAGCAGGGGGAAAGGTCAGTATATATGTGATTTTGGTGAAGGGTGAGTACATGTAATCAAGCACATATTTTTTCCAGAAGATTTCTACTTTTGTGAAGCTTTGCTAATCACAAGCAACAGTCATCACCATGGATTTTAGTGCTTTTCTAGATATGGGGAGATATAAGAATTGGGCTCATAAAATTGGCTCCTAAAAATA
>NW_011489029.1:0-227 GCF_000754665.1 Bison bison bison
TGGTGACCATCAGGAAAACAAGCTCGGACTAGCCTGCTGTATTATGAGACAACAGCCAGCCATCTCCTAGACATGTAAGTGAAAACCATTCCCGGTCAGCCAGTCCCCCGGCCAACCTGTAACTGACCACAGACACAGAGTCAAGCCCCAGAGAGACCAGTTCAGCCTAGCCCAAACCAGAAGAACTGCCCAGACTAGTGAGCTTATTGTTTTACCCACTATATTTT
>NW_011489029.1:327-547 GCF_000754665.1 Bison bison bison
ATTCTTGCCTGGGAAATCCCGTGCACAGAGGAGCCTGGCGGGCTACAGTCCATAGGGTCGCAAAGAGTCTGACACGACTGAAGCCACCTAGGACGCAGGAACACAAAGAGGCAGAGTCCATTTCCCTTCCCCTTGAATCTGGACTAGCCTTGTGACTTATTTTGGCCAATATATTGCAACAGAACTCACAGCATGCCGATTCTGAGCCTAGGTCTCAAGA
>NW_011489029.1:647-1708 GCF_000754665.1 Bison bison bison
ACTAAGACCCGAGGCAGCCAAATTATTTAATTAATTGGAAAAAAAAAAAAAAAAACAAGAGCGTGTTCTCTTTGCACACATTTCCCTTTTCTACTGTATTACATCTGCTACTCTCCTTTTCATGTGCTCGTGTCATATACTCACTAAATTTGCATTAAGAAAGAATTATGTATCATAGGCGATACCATTTTCTCTCAAATATAATGTGCTTGCTATTTAGTAATCTCCTGTAAAGTATGTTGATTTGGCACAATGAAAGTAAGTATTATTTAATATCCACATTTATTTAGCTGGCCTTCTTTCTATGATGAAATAGCACCAAGAACAGCTTTGGCTTGCAATTACCTCCAAAAATCTTTAATGAGCTAGAAAGTAAAAATGAAAAGGAAAGGTTAAAGGTTTTTCTGACCAGATAATGCAAGGCTAAAGGTTAACTTAATTATAAGTTTATAAAAAATAAAACCTCAAAAAAATAAATAAATAAATAAAAAATAAAACCTCAACCAGAGAGGTCTGTTTGCGTAGTTATGAATTCAGAGGGCCGCATCTGATCTGTACTCCATACCAAGGTATTTATTTTGTCCACATGTGATGCAGAATAAGCAAATGCATCACATTTTGAATGCAATTCTGTGCATTTGACTTGGAATTGCTTTAATCTGATGAAAACAATACTACAGTTGATTCTCGGAAGAGTGAAAATGCTTCATTCACTTAAGAACTTAAAAGCTCATCTACTTAAAGCTTCAGCTTTCTTATTCTCTTGAACACCTATGATGTTTAATCCTTTCTGAGGTGCAATTTCCTTCATAAGTATGATGGATCAATATTCCCTGTATATCAAAACAGCCGCTTTCAGAAAGAAAATTACTTGAGACAGCTACATCATGGGAGAAGCTAAGCACACGCAGTAGATGGCAAAAAGACTGTAATTTTTCACCCTTCCCTGTATCCACACCCTTTTCCCTGTGATTTTGCAATTCCTCTCACTAAAGAGGCAGAGGGCTTCCCAGGTGGCGCTAGTGGTAAAGAACCCACCTGCCAATTCAGGAGACATAAGA
>NW_011489029.1:3655-7375 GCF_000754665.1 Bison bison bison
CCCTGGAGGAGGGCATGGCAACCCACTCCAGTATTCTTGCTTGGAGAATCCCATAGACAGAGGAGTCTGGCGGGCTACAGGCCATAAGGTCTCAAAGAGTCGGACATGACTGAAGTGACTTAGCACACACGACATCACATAAGAGGGTCAATTAAGTTTGACACCCATCACAGTAGGAGTTGTCTGAGCTGCCCTGTTGCAGACTGCCTAAGAAAGTCAGGAGCTGGTCCTGGAGTTAAGGAAGAAATCAGCTTCTGTAAAGATTATAAGCCCTGTGTGTAATAAATATACAAGAAACAGAATAGAAAAGAAAGGGCTGAAAAGAGAAGTAATAGCAGTGATGTTAAAGAATGGATCTTTAACATCCATTCACTTAAAAAAAAAAAGAAAGAAATCTGGAGAAGATTCAACAACATGTAACATCTATTAAACCTAAGTGTTGAGTTTTCTTATTTTTCTATCTTTTATTTCTATTTAAATAGTTCATAATAATGTACATATAATAAAAAAGAAACAAAATGAAGTGGAATAATCTATGTCGGCCCACAATAGAACTAGCTGTCTCCTAGGAGATGTTTAATGATAACACAAAAAGAGATGTCTGAGTGGATAGGTAGGCCTATTTTTTCTGGCCTACTTCTGAATACCAGGTTTCAATGAGATTTAGAAAGAAAAAAAAAAAAAACAAAAAACAACCTTTATCTGGCAGGGTGGTGAATGTCTTAACTGTAACTCATATTTTCTGTGTCTTCTTTGGTATGAGTCTGTCTTCCATGGTATGGTTATAAGAGCAATAAATTACAACAGTGACACTAGAGCATAAATATCCTCTGGATATAATAAAGTTCTTGTGTGCTTAAAAGCTAGGGAAATAATCCCAATTTCTCTAGCGGAAGTAGTTGATTCCCTTATTATCAAAATGCACAACTGGCATTATGACTAAATGGAATTTGAATGAATCATCTTAATAAAGGTACATGAAAGCATCTATCTAGATGCTTGGTGAAAAATAGACACTCTGGTAACTTTTTTTGGTTCCTTAGTCTACTGACGTTTTTACTTATCTGTCACTTGGAAAACAAGCACATGCTAAATCTGGATATTTGGTTTCCTTGCCCTGAAGAGAGCTCCTTCTGTGCTCACGTCCCCGGAGTGCCAGCAGAACGCCAGGCTCTCTGCCCACTGGGCGGTATGGTATTGCTCACCTAGGACAACGAGAGACAAGTGAGACAGCAGTGATGAGCTGCCCCTCCCATGTGTTTGCCAAACACCAAAGGCCAGGTGAGGAGCACACAGATCAGTGAGCAAGAGGCCGGCTGCCTTACAAATATGGAGTTTGAAGCATTCGAAGGAACAAGGGCCCAGTAGGTGGCTGATCTGCTGCCTCTCTACTCTGTGTGGGCCCTTAAATCCTTTCCTTTGAGCTCCCTAATATAGCTCTTCTAAGGGATAACTATTTAAATAGAAAGCTCCCACTGTTTGGCAAGTCAGAAAGCATCAGTTCACTGTTCTAACAGCTCTACAGCAGCCCTGAAAACACAGAGGAGATGGGTGAGCAGGAATCCCCAAAATAGTCTCTTTGATCTACCAGAAGTCACTTAGTTACAGTGCTGCATGCAATTGAGAAGGGGAAAGTCGTTCTCTGGCCACTCCTTTTCATCATTAATATCCAGGTAATAAGTTACATTCTAGAGACTCTGCTTCTCGCTTATCTGCAAGTAGGACTTTCCAGTGATCCCATCCTCTCTCAGGGCATTTATTTATGTCCCAACTAAAATACTATATGCCATGCCCCACAGCCAAAATGAGGACTCTTACTTCATTCATGGTGACACTTATTCTCAAAAAAGGTTAGAAAGTATGCAACAATGGATCTGTAAAGACTTAATATTTAAGAACTCTATACCAACTCTTGGGTTAGAGTCACTAGGAAATCTAAAAACCAACATATACAAAACAGCTAAACAAGTAATAAAATCAGGTGTATTGGTTAGTACTCTGTGCTGTGTTACAGACTATAAATTCAGAGGTCAGACAAAGGAGAGGTTCCTCGTGGGAAATGGATACAAACTTCATGGAGTTGATGAGAAGATTTGAAGTTTGACATGAGTACCAAGGAAAAATTCAGTAAAATGGAAATGGTCTGATGGTGAGAAATAAATGGGAGGTGGTAAGAAAAGGACATAACCATCAGGCATTGAAGAGGAAATGAGTTTGGTGTGTGTGTGTGTGTGTGTGTGTGTGTGTGTGTGTGTTGTGTCATTGTGGGTAGCGGAAAAGGGAGGAGTGGCTAGTGGACGTCTGAGGGTTGGCATGACTGAGTTATAATTTGTCTAACGAAGTTTTGGCTAAAAATACAGTGGACTTTCAACAAAAAGGATGCTGTAGGAAACAAGGAGATGTTGTAAATTGGGGGAGTGTCTTCATCTCCTAAGAAATAAAATGGAAAGAAAAGAAATTAAACATGTAGTATCTTGTTTGGTTTCCCCACTTGTTGAAGATGTAGTCATGGAAGAAAAAAGGTAAAAGGACCATTTCATCACAAATTCTATTGTAAATAGTCACAATGAACTGAAAAATACTAAAAGAGAACAAAATTGAGGAGAGAGAAAAGCAAGGATAGGGAAAAAGTGATACGTACAAAATTGAAATATTTGACCCTATTATTTAAACTCTTCCTAAAATATATGAAATGTTCAAATGATTTTTTCCTTTACACACTTGAAGGGAAACAGCTTCTGTATCTTTGTGGTAACAGGGCATCACAGCAAGAAATGAAACAAGTACTGAATGTCCTCCATGTTAGTTGACACTAAAGAATTTCTAAATGCAGCCTCAAAGGTTTTTTTTTTTGTACTGCCTGTTAACTTAAAGGATATGTAAAATCATTCCAGCAGCTGGTAAATGATCCATGACAAAGAAATATATATATATATACATATATATATATGTGTGTGTGTATATATATATATATAGGATGTGTTTGAACAGAGAACTTTGCATTTGCTATTCTGCTGTGTCATTTAGACACAAGGGTACCATCTCCTAAAGGCAGACTTTTCAAGTTTTGAGATAAAAGGTATGAAAGTGGAGTTGCTCAGTCATGTCCAATTCTTTGTGACCCCAGTAGCCTACCAGGCTCCTCTGTCCATAGAATTTTCCAGGCAAGAGTACTGCAGTGGGTTGCCATTTCCATCTCCAGGGGATCTTCCCAACCCAGGGATCGAACCTGGGTGTCCCACACTGTGGGCAGACACTTTACCATCTGAGCCATAATCCACTCTTCTCTTTTTCTTCCATTCTCGTTTCTATCAGCACAATGCAAAGTATGCAGGTGATAAAGCCGCACTTTCTGTATCATTAGTACTGAGGTTTTAGACTTCTGCAAGTCTCCTGCCTGATGCTGTCCATCTGGCTTTAAGGCACACTGAGTAACATCAATTAATTTACTGAAAATGACTTCTGACCTAGTGCCAGGACAGTACGGAATACTCTTGCAATAAATTCCTCAAGTTCCATAGCTGATACAACACAATTTGTAACTTTATCCATACTTAACAGTTCTTTCTTTGATCTGTATAAGGAGAAATGAAAACATCATAATTTGACAAGGATAAAGGATGCATAGGCAATATAATGACTCTCAGAGATTCTGACCTGACTAGCCCTGAAATGGATGTTTTTATGGCATTGCCCTTATAGGGAAACCCAGTGAATACA
>NW_011489029.1:7718-8386 GCF_000754665.1 Bison bison bison
TTCTCAATGTGGTTTAAAATTCTTACATACTTTTATCATTTAAAGGTATATATTTAAATGTCTTAATTGTGTTGAAAACCATAATAGGAATCAGCTCTGTCCAAAGAAAGACATGAAAGCAAGAAAAGGGTGTCATACAGAGATCTGTCACTTTCTTCTTCCTTCCTAATTTTAGTCATATGAGCGTGTGATATAAGTGGCTCATCTAAGATCATTAATTAATACTAATGTGTTTTTCAGTATGTATTGTCTATTTATGAACATGCATATATTTATCAAACAGATGACATGAATTCAAGATATTCATGAATTCAAGAAATCTCTTGGGTGATATTAAAAATAATTAAAGAAGGATATGGTATGGCTCCTGCCTTCAAGATGTTCCTCACCTGCTTAAAGATACAATATATATTGAACAGTAAGAAAACAAGGATTAACTAGAAGTTTTGGCTAGCATTGCAGCAACAAAGTAGAGAAGAGAGAAATCGTGAGACAGAATGCAAGGGGTGTTAGGGCAAAACCTTTAAAAGGATGATAGGAGAAGGCAATGGCATCCCACTCCAGTACTTTTACCTGGAAAATCCCATGGACGGAGGAGGCTGGTGGGCTACAGTCCATGGGGTCGCTAGAGTCGGACACGACTGAGTGACTTCACTTTCACTTTTCAC
>NW_011489029.1:8486-9156 GCF_000754665.1 Bison bison bison
TTTTCCACTTCTATTTGCCATGAAGTGATGGGACTGGATGCTATGATCTAAGTTTTTTTTTAATGTTAAAGTGATAGGCTTTTCAAAATGACTTAATTATTGTTTAAGAAATTGAGAATCAAGAGTTGAAAATTGAATGTGAAAAAAACAAACCAATAGTTAGTAGTGTGCTCAGATTTGATCTTCAACCACAAATAGAATTTTAGCCTTTAAAAGTCTTTGGCTAGTGATTAAGTTTTGTGATTTAATTCACAGAAAACTGTGATGAGAATCAATTCACTTGTCTACACAACTGCATTTTTTACCCCCCAAGTAATATTCACTAAAAAAATTTAAAAACTTATAGGTCCTAATGGTTTCTTTTATAAACTTTGTGATAAAACTATAATCCACTTTTGCTGACAAGATTACTTTTCTGACTGATTAATAAAAAGCATAAATGAATTTTATGATCATGTAGATAAAATTTTAGAGAGAAATATATATTGCTGCTGTTGGCTTCCATTTGTCTTCTGTTTATTTTTAAACAATCCATGAATAAAATCTTTGTAGTTTAGAGGAATAAATGTGTTACACAGGAAAAGATCATTTCATTGTTTTATTTGGTACAATTTGGTACTGTTTGAATTTATTACCACAAACATGAACTTCTTAGGGTAGCAATAACTTT
>NW_011489029.1:9394-10758 GCF_000754665.1 Bison bison bison
CCAGTGAGCTTCACTACACACTCACTGTAATACACTAGCATCTACATGAAACACCCACAAGTGCCATGATAATTCTGAGGCCAACCATAAAAGGCCAAAAAGTGAGTGGTGCCCCGACTCCCAGAAATCCCCACCCTTTGCCCAAATAGTTGTAATAATCCTCCCACTCATTAGCCTATGAAATTACCCAGCCTATAAAAACTAACCACCCCATATTTTGGGACCGCTCTCACTTTCTAAGACAGGCTGCATTCTGTCTATGGAAAATGTATCGCTCTAAATAAACCTGCTTTTGCACTTAGTTCTTGGGGCAGAGTGCCCCTGCCTGCCTGCCTGTATCCCTCACAAGCATCTATATCAATAAAGCTACTTCTTGCCTATCATGTTGACTCTTACTGAATTCCTTCTGTGCTAAGACATAAAAAAAAACCTGAGTTTCAATAAGTGCTGACACCAGGTAAGTAATTCTAATCAAAAGACAATGGGTTCAAGTCCCAGCCCATGGATTCAAGTCCCAATCTCAGTTTAACTAGGCTAGAATCCCACCTGAGTAAGCTTTCAGTATCAAAGAAGATTATATAGAAAGGTTTTTGCCACAGAAGTAAATTTTAAGTCTAGGAAAGAAGGCAGTTTCCAAGGCAGTGTAATATAAAATGACATGGAAGATTAACTCAGACTCTCAGAGGAACCATGGAATTAGACCTAAGAAAGGAAGGTGGACTATTACATGGAATGGCTGGAATGGTGCGAGAGAAGTCAGAGAGGATGAAGGAGGTGGAAACAATGCAGGGTGTGAGTGCAATGAGTGGCTGAAGTTTCCAGTAAAGAAGCCCAAGAAATAGAAAAGAAAATAATAGATATGCAAAAGCAAATATTCATTCATTAATTATCTGTGGCATCTGTATTATTTCCTGGCACTGTATTAGGCACTGGGAAAGCAGTGGAGAACAATATAATGTCGCACTTCTCATGGAACTTTGATCCTCCTGGAGGGAGACAAAAAGATAATAAAATATGAAAAAAATAATAGGTGCAAAGCAGAGAATTAAGATATGGTGATATTGTAGTAAGGGTCTAGGTATAGACAGCACTTTGGTCTGGTAGTTAGGGAAGACTTCTCCAAGGAGTTGATATTTAACCTGAGACCTTATATTTCTAGGAACAGTCAGTGTGAAACACGGGAAAACCTGATTGGCTGGAGTTTAGCAGGAAAGGGGGAGAGTGCTGTGACTTTAGAGACGGCCCAGGACAAAGTCACGTAAAAACAAAAGATAAATGAAGGTGATGCCTTTTCATTTATATAATGGTCTAAATATGTTCAGACTCTTTAAATATGGAAATGTAAATTGTTTTCTTTTCCTCTG
>NW_011489029.1:10895-11548 GCF_000754665.1 Bison bison bison
TCTAAGAAAATGTACTGATATGTGACTGCAGGACTAGACTGGATCAGCAAAAAAAAAAAGTGTGATGTGTACAACGCAGACAAGTTAATAAAAACAATGCAAGTTAACTTGTAAGTCAGGTACCCATAGAAAAAGAATGTTAAAC
Source organism: Bison bison bison (assembly GCF_000754665.1). Classification (NCBI taxonomy): domain Eukaryota; kingdom Metazoa; phylum Chordata; class Mammalia; order Artiodactyla; family Bovidae; genus Bison; species Bison bison. The sequence goes on from NW_011489029.1 coordinate 11,041, forward strand.
CTTACTTAGCTCAATTGGATAATCCTTTTTGTAAACCATGCATCGATCATATGAAGAGGTTATACGATCAGAATTATTCCATAAATATTATAGGCCACACTTAGCTATTGGTATTAATGTGGTACAACTCAATTAAACAATGCCATCATCTATTCCAATCTCTTTAAAAGAGAAGAAGGTTGACATTTTACATCATGTTCTCTATTTACCACCACCATTTTTATAGATCTGAAAATGTACAAAATAATATAAAGGATAAGACAGCCATATGGTAAAGATTAATTTAAATAACTTTTATTGCATCTGTTAAAATCAGATAAATAAAACCTGTATCTTAGTGAGTAAAATTATCTACTGAGTCTCTGATGTGTACATCAAGATGTACAAATGGACCTGCAAACCTCTTTGAGTAGATCTTGGGGGTCACATATACACTGGCCCTTCTCAGCCACTTTACCTCTTCTTGCTTTTCTGAGATATTCTGGGGGCAGAGGGAGAAGGTGAAGCC
>NW_011489029.1:11648-12041 GCF_000754665.1 Bison bison bison
TGGTAAGATGGAATGAAAGCTATCTAAGAAAGCATTGAAATGCAACATATTTCTTACAAACCTTCTTTTATGTAATAAGATTTATTTCAGTAAAAATACCTAGGTAAAATCAGGTTTGTATAATCATGTTGAATGTCTAAATTGGCATTTCCCAAAATTCAGTAGGATGTAACAAGGCATTATGGAAAAAGAAAGTATGTCCCATAGTCAAACACATCCGGGAAACATTGGGTTAAAAATGCTTCAGTGGTATTGTTTTTAAGTGCAGGATTTCTCAGAGCCTTTAGTTATGCTTTTGTCCCTTACAAATATCCAAGTAGGAGACAGAATTCAGCTTTCTCCAAAGTTAATTGATCAAAGAAGCTTTTCCTTTTTTTACCTCAGAATATTTCC
>NW_011489029.1:12481-13216 GCF_000754665.1 Bison bison bison
TGTAGAATCTGGCTTTCAAATTCTGTTAAAAAGAAATTGAAACATAACATTGATTATCTTAGAATATGAAATAAAGAGTTGATAAAAATATTTTTACTGTTAAGTTCCCCTGGTAATTTTGCTGAAAATGAAATTTGCTCTTGCTCAGATATTCATTTGGTCCAATCCAAGTAAAGCAACTTTTGTTACTCAGATCACCAGAAAGTACAATTAAACCAAAGTCATGGTGGAGTACTACATAATGACCACTGTTGTAAAGATAACTTCCCTGCACCATGAGTCTCCTAAGAGATTTTTTTGTTCAAATATCTAATCATATTATAATACATTGAAAATATAGTATTTTTAGTAACGCACATATTGTATATGTTAACCTACTGCAAATACTCAATCTTCATTCTTTCACTATTTAAGATCAAGACTGGAGGGCACGATACTGTTATTATGCTGGTACAAAAGTGTGGTTCTTGCATTGTTGAAATTTGTTGTTTGATACTGCGATACATTCAAAATAAATGTAGTTATGTTGTATATCATCTCAATGTACATTTCTCACTGTTTTTTTTTGTTTTGTTTTTTTGTTTTTTGCTGCTAATGACATTACTTGCTGTTTATTTTATATTTACTTTAGACGCTGGGCTGGAAGAAGCACAAGCTGGAATCAAGATTGCCGGGAGAAATATCAATAACCTCAGATATGCAGATGACACCACTCTTATGGCAGAAAGTGAAGAA
>NW_011489029.1:14179-14627 GCF_000754665.1 Bison bison bison
TGTAAAGCAGTGGAGACAACTGGCAACATCAACAACACATTTGGCCTAGGAACTGCCAACGAACATACAGCGCAGTGGTGGTTCAAGAAGTTTTGCAAAGGAGACAAAAGCCTAGAAGATGAGAAGCACAATAACCAATTGAGAGGATCATCAAAGCTGATCTTCTCAAAACTACATGAGAAGTTGCCCAAGAACTCAATGTCAACCATTCTAGGGTTGTTCGGCATTTGAAGCAAATTGGAAAAGTAAAAAAGCTCGATAAATGGGTGCCTCATGAGCAGACACTACAAATCAAAAATATCGTCATTTTGAAGTGTCATTTTCTTTTTTTCTATGAGACAACGACGAACAATTTCTCAGTCGGATTGTGACCTGTGATGAAAAGTGGATTTTATATGACAACCAGTAATGACTAGCTCAGTGGTTGGACCAAGAAAAAGCTCCAAAG
>NW_011489029.1:15120-15380 GCF_000754665.1 Bison bison bison
ACACGACTGAAAACGCCTGCACGTCCTTCTACGAGCTAACTTGTGCAGAAGGTCCTCTATCGAAGCCAACTTTTAATTCTTAAGGCAAATCTTTGATGTCAGTACTCTTATTATCCTTATTGCAAAGAAAAAGACACATTGATAATCTGTGGGAGAGATGAAACATTTCAAGAATAAAAAATATTAACAGGATTATCATATATTCATTTATCCAATAGAATTTGGAAAGTAACCACAGATAGAATATGCAAGCTTAGTTA
>NW_011489029.1:15480-16460 GCF_000754665.1 Bison bison bison
TCCAATCCTGAAGCATGGATTTTTATGCTATAGGAATAAACCAACTTATTTCTCGTTGACAAAAAGTTTCGATTGTAATGGTTCCTATTTTGATGAATAAAGATGTGTTTGACCCTGGTTATGATGATTTAAAATCCACGGTCCAAAACCGTAATTATATTTGCACCAACCTAATAGTAATACTTCTGTTTAGAACCATTGTGTATCGACATAGCATAGAAAACTCAAATAGTTATATGTTTCCTATCTTGAACAGGTAAGACATAACTATCCCTGAAGAAATTCACTTTCAAGTCTAAAGCATAAAAGAAAATCATGACAAAATCCTGTTTGTAAAAACTATACCACTGAAATATCTCAGAGATAAGTAGAATCATACCCCAGAAGAGACATATGTAGGGGGAAAAAAAAGATAACTGTTCTTGGAGTGTTGGCCTGCAGATTCCAGAAAAATGAAGATGTACAAAAAACATGGGAGGGTGACCTAAACCACTTTGAATCTAACTATTTTTTAAGAGCCTCCCAAGTGCACTGGATAGTTGAATGGCGTAGAGACTGCTAGTGATATATAGACAGAATTAATAAACATGAGACGAACTTGCCTCCTCATTTTGAGAATTCTATTAAAATGCTTTGCAAAATTTCGAGAGTTGAACAGAAAGATGATTTATCCACTGTCTCCTTCCCTGGCAAATTACTTGAATCTATTAACATACGAAATTTCAAAATATTAGTTCATTTCTATAACTACTCCAGACAAAGCAGAGGAAAGGCCCTGCTTATAGTCATTTGTATTTCTCAAGTTCAATTGGATAGTCAAAGTCCTTATCTCCTTAAAACTATGGTTTACAAAGAAGTGATGTCTTTGAAAATGCTTTCCAAGCAGCAACTTCCACCTACCAAGCAACAGGTGGCGCAGTGGCAAAGAATCCACCTGCCAATGCAGGAGACGCAGAAGACTAGGGTTGGATCCCCGGCTT
>NW_011489029.1:17162-19832 GCF_000754665.1 Bison bison bison
ATATAAATCAATTTGTAAGCAAACACCCACCAAAATATGGAAGTGGTAACCAACAGGGTTTGTGAGAGATCTACTTTACCAGAACCTTCTAATTTAATTTTATGACAAAATGATAAACCCAACAGACATTGGGAAAACCACAAGCACAATCTGTCTGAGAGTTCATAGTGCTTCTAATATATTTCCACCTGACATGGGAATCAACCATCTGAACCTCCATTATGTGAATCTGTCAGATCTCCTGGGGGTACTCCTTTCTCAAATAGTAAAATCAAGGAAATGGAAGAAAGAAATGCCACTTGGGACCTTTACTTTCATAAAGATTTATGTCAATAAAGAACCACTGATAAATATGACCTTAAAACAGAATTATTATTACCATTGCTATGATTATTATTTTAAGTGTTTTAGATATTTTAAGTATAATTCAGCTTGAAGACCAGTGGAAAAGACCTGGCTAGGGCATCACAATCAATTTCTATCACTAAGAGTTGATATTTGTTTCACCTTCATTTCTGCCTTTAATTTGGTAGATCCGGGTATGATCACTAACTTTCCCATATTGTCAATGTGTCAAATGTAGATGTGTCATATCTCACAGCAATGGAGATAGCTACAGATCTAAGTGGCTTGCATTTACAAGTTAAATCTGGAGGTGAGCCCTACACATACAGTGTCTGACTTTCAAGCTTCTGTGGCCTTTGAGAGGTTGGCTGAGCTATTGGCTTCATAGGGAAACTCAGCAGGCCAAGGGCCTGTAGATAACTTTTATCATTCTGTTGAGAACTTAGAAGTCTGTTTATTATTTATAGGGCTGTTTCAAAAATGTGGTTACACATATTTTTTATTAATTGACTTTAACAAATGAATGCATATGTTTATATGCACAATAGAAATAAAGTATTTCAATGAAAGCAATATAATCCTTGACAACTGCTTTTTTAGAAAGAAAATTATGAAAACATGGTTAAAATATTGCTCATTTCTAACATTTAGTAATCACTTGCTGTATACTACACTGCACTAACCCTTTTACATATATGCTTTGCTTTAATCCTCATATCAACCCTATGAGTAGTTTCATTCATTTTTTAGAAGAGGAGACAGACAGCAGAGTTTATATAAGGTGCTCAAGGTCACAGAGCTGGGATCTCAAGCAATGGCTTCTCATGCCGTCAACCTTAACAAACTACAATTAGTATTGTAATGTAGCTTAAAGAGGTCAATCTTTCAAACATTCAAAATTTCTCTTACTTCAGATTTATCAATATTTGTAATTTATTTAGTATTTGCAATTTACTACTAATTAATGTATAAGTATTTTTGAAACATTAATGCATACTGCCATATGGATCATACTTGGCCCATTATCACCAGCCTTTTACATTTCACCTTCTGGTTCCCAATACTATTGTAGAACGCTAAAAAGGAATTCTGGTACTAATTTTAAGGTGTGGAGCTGTGTTTCTTCCTATCACCAAGAAATTCTCCAGATGCTAACCAGATGTCCTAAAATTCAACTCAACTCTGACACTATCTACTGGAGACTGCTTTAGATTCCACAGGTTAAAGGTTCACTCCACACGACCACCCTGGACCCCCACACCTCAAATGCCAATTATAATTGATACCTGTACTTCTGACCAACTGGCTATAAATAGGTTTCCATGACTCCCCTCCTTGGTTGGATTAATTTGCTAGAGCAGCTTGCAGAACTCAGGAAATCCCTTTACTCACAGATCAGCAGTTTATTATAAAAGGATACAATTCAGAACAGCCAGGTGACAACAGCCTGGTGGGCCAGTGGCTAAGACTGTGATCCTAACGCAGGGGACCTAGGTTCGATCCTTGGTTGGGGAGCTAGACCTTGTCTGCCTCAACTAAGACCCAGTGCAGTCAAATAAATAAACAAAAATAAATATTTTAAAAAATCAGAAACACCCCCCACCCCAAATATTTAAGAACAGCCAGATGGTTGGAATGCAAAGGGCAAGGCATGGGGAAAGAGTACAGTTTCCCTGCATGCACCAACCCAGAAGCTCTCTGAACCCACGCCCCTACTTTCAAGCTCTCCAAATTCCCACCCTTCTGGGTCTTTAAGGAGGCTTCCTTACAAAGGCACGATTGCCTTTGGTGTTAGATACAAAGTGCCTTTCCCCCCACTCCCTCACAGAGGTCAAGGGTGGAACTTAAAGTTCCAACTCAACAGCCACCTGGGTGGTTCCCCTGGCAACCAGCCCCCTTCCTCAGGTGCTTTCCAAAAGTCACTTCATTAACATAAAAAAGACCTTTATCACCCCTATCACTAGGAAATGCCAAGGGTTTTAGAACCTAAAAGCCAGAACTGTGGAAGAAAACCAAATCTATATGAGAAATAAATTTTGGTCATCCAAACAACCAAGCCTACAATATACAAACCCACTTATGCTAGACATGATTCCATCACTGAAAAACATTAAATTTATTTTAAAAATCCATATTCTAATCATAAGTATGAAAAATTATCAACGCCAACTAGCAGTCTTTCAGTGAAAGATAATAAGGTATCGTTTTAATTTCTCTGTTTGAGAAAGTCCCATAACATTTAAATTGTGTAGGATTTTAATGAAATATCTGCTAAAGGTAGGAGTTGTGTGTATGTGTGTGTACTCTCTTTGGTTCCAGGAAAAA
>NW_011489029.1:22840-23282 GCF_000754665.1 Bison bison bison
AGCTTCAGCATCAGTTCCTCCAATGAATATTTGAGACTGATTTCCTTTAGGATGGACTGGTTGGATCTCCTTGCTGTCCAAGGGACTCTCAAGATTCTTCTCTAACACCACAGTTCAAAAGCATCAATTCTTTGGCACTCAGCTTTCTTTATAGTCCAACTGTCACGTCCGTGATGTGACAGCAACCTCACATCACAGATATGCCCAATTCTCACATCCAGATGTGAGAGCAACCTTCTTATAGAGATAGATTTCAGGTTCTGTGAGTCATACAACTACTCAACTCTGTAGCTGTAGCATGAAAGCACCCACAGGTAACATGAATGGGGCTGGCTGCGTTCCAATAAAACTTTATTTACAAAAACAGGTGGTGAGTTGGATTTGGGCCATGAGCTATTTGCTGACCACTATATTATCTCTGCTTTATTTTTCTAGCCCTTAC
>NW_011489030.1:0-226 GCF_000754665.1 Bison bison bison
CAGTGATTTTGGAGCCCAGAAAAATAAACTCTGACACCGTTTCCACTGTTTCCCCATCTATTTGGCATGAAGTGATGAGACCAGATGCCATGATCTTCGTTTTCTGAATGTTGAGCTTTAAACCAACTTTTTCATTCTCTTCTTTCACTTTCATCAAGAGGCTATTTAGTTCCTCTTCACTTTCTGCCTTAAGGGTGGTGTCATCTGCATATCTGAGATTATTGAT
>NW_011489030.1:1300-2338 GCF_000754665.1 Bison bison bison
ACTCACAGCTATTTGTAAGGCCTCCCCAGACAGCCATCTTGCTTTTTTGCATTTCTTTTTCTTGGGGATGGTCTTGATCCCTGTCTCCTGTACAATGTCATGAACCTTCATCCATAGTTCATCAGGCACTCTATCAGATCTAGTCCCTTAAATCTATTTCTCACGTTCACTGTATAGTCATAAGGGATTTGATTTAGGTCATATCTGAATGGTGCAGTGGTTTTCCCCACTTTCTTCAATTTAAGTTTGAATTTGACAATAAGAAGTTCATGATCTGAGCTACAGTCAGCTCCCAGTCTTGTTTTTGCTGACTGTATAGAGCTTCTCCATCTTTGGTTGCAAAGAATATAATCAATCTGGTTTCGGTGCTGACAATGAAAATAGTTACAACCCAATAAATGTTAGCTATTTTTATTATTATTAACTCTCACCTACAAATCCTAATTCTAGCTTTCATATTGTGGCAAAGTTAACAAAATCCTGAATGAAATCATGTATAAACGTGTTGATAAAAATTTGCAATTAAGGTTGGTCTTCAGAGCGTTCATAATGGAGATAATCCAAATTTTCTGCATGCAATCAAAAAGTCATCTATAGGATATATATTTGCATATCTATATACATATGCCCATATATACAAAGGTACTTACAAATACCAGAACGAGAGGATATAATAAAGTGGAAAAGTCAAGAGAATATATTGTTGGGGGACAGAGTGAGGCACTCCACCCATGGCAAAGGTCATGAGGAAGGAGGCTCGACATACGCAAAGGTGGGATCGAGCCTCAGGAGTCCCCCTGGAAATCCTCGAGCATCTACCCCCATAACCAGAGCCTGCCTGCTTTACTACATTGTGCTCCCACCTACACCTCTGACTTTACAGGGGCTGTCCCCCACCACCTCTTTCAGAGAAGGAGTTAACCTAGAGCTCCAGTTAATAAAAACTCGTGGGCATGACAAGAGTGTTTTAACCTACAAACTCCTCTGAAGTTTCTCTAGCCTGCCTGACAGGCTTGTCTGGCCACATGTGATTGCTCA
>NW_011489030.1:3749-5669 GCF_000754665.1 Bison bison bison
GTCATTGGAAGGACTGATGCTAAAGCTGAAACTCCAATACTTTGGCCACCTCATGCAAGGAGTTGACTCATTGGTAAAGACTCTGATGCTGGGAGGGATTGAGGGCAGAAGGAGAAGGGGATGACAGAGGATGAGATGGCTGGATGGCATCATGGACTCAATGCACATGGGTTTGAGTGAACTCCGCGAGTTGGTGATGGACAGGGAGGCCTGCAGAAGGAGAAGGGGATGACAGAGGATGAGATGGCTGGATGGCATCATGGACTCAATGCACATGGGTTTGAGTGAACTCCGCGAGTTGGTGATGGACAGGGAGGCCTGCAGAAGGAGAAGGGGATGACAGAGGATGAGATGGCTGGATGGCATCATGGACTCAATGCACATGGGTTTGAGTGAACTCCGCGAGTTGGTGATGGACAGGGAGGCCTGCAGAAGGAGAAGGGGATGACAGAGGATGAGATGGCTGGATGGCATCATGGACTCAATGCACATGGGTTTGAGTGAACTCCGCGAGTTGGTGATGGACAGGGAGGCCTGGCACGCTGCAATTCATGGGATCGCAAAGAATGGGACATGACTGAGAGACTGAACTGAAACAATGGACCAATACACTTATATACATGGTCACATATACCTATTTTATCTGTAGGTGTGCCATCTTAATATGTTAAATTGCTTAAATAACATATAGTAAGGTAGAAGTAATGCTAGTATATTTCTTATCAAACAATTGGAAATATTCAAAAGAAGATCATCAATTTTTTATTTTTATTTTTACTGTTTCAGATGACAAAAATTTTGGAATATTGAGGAATGGTATAAAATAGAGAGATTTAATAGCTTCATGTTTTGGTAACTATGTCTGATAGATGCTCTTCTGTTCTCTGTTTTAATGCCATAAAAAATAGGCAGAAAAGCTGAATTATGACATTTGGGGGACCCATTTTATTCTTTAAAAAACTTGCAATATCAGGTAAAATATTTCGTCCGATAGCTCATGCAAGTTTAGCTAATAAAAGTGTAGTGAAGAACTCACTAGGCTGAATGGACTTTCACAGTCTATATTATTGATCAATAGGAAGTAAAATAGTGAAATTAGTTTTATCTTTGAGGAAGGCAAAGTTGAAAACATGGGTCATATTTCACTTCCTTGAAAGGAGAAAAGTGATGTAAGAATAAAGAAGAATTTATATATTGAGAATATTATTGTTTAACTTATATGTTACCTGATTCTTTTGAAAAAATAAATAGATGCAATGGAAGTGCTTATGCATCCTGAAAATGAACAAGTATGATGTTTTTTCAATATTGTTTCATGCACATTTATGAAAAAGGCATTGTATCTCTTGAATGGAAATTGTTGTTTTTTCAGATTTGCTTTTGGAAAGAACTTGAAAGTTCTTCTGGTAGATTTCCTTCCATGACTTAAGTGATCCATTGCTCTACATGCAGTATATATATTGGTTAATTTTCCTAAGCATGTACTGCTTTTCATAATGAAGTCACTCAGTTTATCTACCAAATTCAGTGTAACTTTTTAATCCATTATAATTGTAAAAATTCCAATTAACTTGTAGATAACTTAAAATATTCTCTAAAATTCAGTTGCCTAGAATTTTGCAAGATATATTACCTGTATACTGAGGTGATATGTCTTCTAGTAAATAATCATATTGTGGTGCAGAAATTCGGCAATAGAGATTGTCCTGCTAGGTTCCCCATGTTTGAAGAATTATATTTATTCTTTCCTTTACATATATTGGACAATCCCTTTGATGCAGACACAAACTACTTGTGCAGTATAAGGGGAAAGCATAGCCCTCACAAAGTTGAGTATTTTGGACAAATTTATTGAAGCAAATGTTCCCATTTCCATGTTCCACCTCTTCATCATTTAAGTATGAATTAAGTTTAAGTAAA
>NW_011489030.1:5769-6919 GCF_000754665.1 Bison bison bison
CTTAAAACATAAAGTAAGTTTGCCCCATATGGGCTGAAAGATTACATTATCTATTTGTTAAACATGAAGCTGGGCTTAAAATAGGGTACATTGCTGAGAATCATGAATCAACTTCTGACTGGTCTACTTTCTCACACTGAAAATTAACATTCTATTTCACTACTCTAACGGTAATATTTATGTTAATAAAAACAACAACTGGCTTTTCCCCGTGATCACAATTCTTATTCAAGAAGGATTAAAGAAGAGTTCCCTTAATTTTCATATTGCTTGTATCTATTTTGTATAATAGAGGAGAGTCCTATAATACAGCTTAAATGAGACCTAGGAGAGAAATTAATTGGGCTTGCTGAGTACCTTGTAAAACATAGATAGAAATCTAAGACTCAAAGATCCATATCAATGACATATTTCCATGTAGAAGGCTCCATGTTATAAGTTTTGCCAGTCAAAGAAAGAAATGACATTGGAATAATTTTTAAATGACTAATAAATTTATTAGTAATCATTTCTCAATCACTCGATATAATTATACTATTGTGAAAGTAAATAAGTGTAGGGCTATTTTTCTGCACACCAATCTACATATAGGAAAATCTGAAAAGCATTGATGTTCAAAGAAGAATGCAGTATTCATCACTGGTTTTTAAGTATTTCCACTGTTGATGATAATATACGAACCCTATCATTTGTCTGAGTATTTGAAAATAATTCTGTATATAATGTTATAAAAGTGACAGAGATAGAATTGCTATAGTTTTTGAAAAAGGAACGTAATGATGCTGGCAAAGACATGGAGAACCTGGAACCTTCATATATTGCCAGTGAATCCTCAGTAAGTTCAACACAGAATTTACATATGACTCAGCAGTTTCACTTCTTCTTTCCTATGTTGGAGTCTTAACCACCATTACCTCCAAATGTGATCTTATTTCAAGAAACAGTCTACACAGGTAACCAAGTTAAAAATGAGGCCATTAGGGTGGACCTGAATCCAGTATGACTGGTGCCCTTATGAGAAGGAGAAACATGGACATGGACATGCACATAGGGAAAATGACATGTGAAGATGAAGGCAGAGATAGGAGTGATGCTTCTATAAGCTAAGGAATGCCACAGATTACCAGAAAGCCACCAGAAACTAAAGTAG
>NW_011489030.1:7258-8534 GCF_000754665.1 Bison bison bison
AGGCATGGGAATCTGAATTTTATTGTTTTTCTGAGGCAGGAAATAATATAGATATTGCAATTCAAAAATCAAGGTTTTAGCACTGCAATTTAGGGAGACAATCATCCTTTTACTAGTAAACTGAGATAATTTTATATGAAAGTCATTGAAGAAAAACATTGAATCCCCTAGTGTCATTTTTATTATCATTTTTCTCATCTTAAGAGCAATTATAAAATAGAAGTATGAAAAATTATGTTTATGGGTTTCTCATTTCAGTTGACTTAGTATTATTTATGACTTTTTTGTGAGATGACCTTTGTTTTCTATGTAATATGTATGACAGAATATTTATTTTATAGCTCAGATGAGTCATAAGAAAGTGAACAACAGGAATTTATTACATTTAATTGCTGGGCCCTTAGCTATTCTTGCCTAAAAATCACTCTATTCAAAATCCAAGTTTTGTCAGTGGTATGGATTGTCAGTAAGTTTCTTGAGTTAGTCAACTCCTACTATGTATCTAATTCATGATTGAATTAAGTCATCCCTGAACTAAAGTGTGTGTATGAAAAACTACCACACACTATCACACCTTATTATTCATCTTTAGCTTGAATACTTCCAGTGAAGGGAAACTCATTAGCTCTTGAAAAAAATCCTTATTATTTTTGATAGTTTAGGCTATCAGAAAGTTTTCCCCCTTCAAATTCTATTAATTTGTCATAGTTCTGTTATGTAAGATAATATGGAATGCATGTAATCTTTATTTCATACATAATTAGGAGTGAGAAGCAGTCTGAATTTTTTACTAACTTCTTACCTACTTCATTACTCCATTACATCCTAGAAATATATTCAGAAAGGCTGCACGCCACCCTACTTGCTGCATTTCCCTTCAAGTATTCCTCTATGCCACTTGACAAGGAGATGCCTACCTCCTTCATAGATTTTCTCTGTACTTGCTAAGACATATGCTGCATCCTTACTGTTCCGTGTAAAGTGAGATGTGTACTTTGAGTCCATTTCTATGCAAAAGTCTGAGGAGTTTTCTCAGTTATCTTCAAAATGAATTGGACCCTTTGATAGCAGGGAGGGAGGAATACTAAATTATTCAAAAATTAAATGTGTGATATTACGCAACCAGATAAATAATTATAAGAAAAGAATTGGGGCTCGTGAAATTGTTTTTAGTCATTAAATACCAAGCATTGCTTTATAGCATTCTGTTTCAATTATTTAATAAATCTATTGGGAAAATTTTTAAATAGTATATAAAGACTGGATTTGAAATAAT
>NW_011489030.1:8992-10693 GCF_000754665.1 Bison bison bison
TTGATGAATTCCAAAATTGGTTTTATCATTGTCATTGTCATTGGCTTGTTGGTTGCTAACTAATATGAGACATATGCATTTGGATTTATATGCTATTGAATCATGGCATTAGAAGAAACCCTAAAATGCCACCTTGTACTTTTGCTTGCTCCTAGACATCAGATAGAACAAAAGTAATCTTCAGAAACAGAGGATTCAAGGAAAAAGAGTTAGTGAAAAATCACAAACATACATTGGTTTTGATTTTTAATAGATTCATACATTGTTAACTCTGTTTTATCCACAGGCATTTATCCAATTACATAGAAATTCTCTTCTCCACAGATAATCCAAAGCAAGGACAGTTCATTAATGGTAGCCAAATTTGGTTGTAAAAAAGCAGGAGGTAGTTTTCAATGTAGATTTAATTGACTAAAGTCTCCTTTGTGACAGCTTGATACAAAATTTAATAATATTTCATACACTTTTCTTATTATTCATTGTTGGCATTTTAATAATGTCTTTTGTTTCCTGTCTCTCCCATGTACCTTTAGACTCAATTAAATGCATTCATCAGCCTATTCACCTTAGGGTTTACTCTTTCAGTTTCATGCTTTTTTAGCTGGGAGCTTATGAACTATCATTTATAATTTTGTTTGTATTCTCTTCACTATGCTGCTGAGCTTTGTTTACAGCTTTCAGTAGTTTCTACACCTACTCAACGCTTCATGCTCTTACTGTTTCTTTTCACCATCTTTATCAGTAATTTACCATAAGTGTCATCACTTTCAAATGAGACATGTATTAGGATAAGTGTAATTTCTATCTTGTTGTTTCTATAGTTACTCAATAATTTTTATCAATAATCACAATAATCAATGCCATAACTATAACTTATAATTTTTGATCATGCTAAAAAATCTACATAGTTCCTCATGTTCTATAAGCTAGTTGATGACTTTAAAAGAAATCAAACTCTGTATCCAAAATTCTTTAAACTTTTTATTTGAAGCTAAACATGGGATTTCTTACTCAGCAGAAAGGCATTACAATACTCATTTGTTTCTTTCATTATTCCATTAAAATTTATTTAGTGTCTTCTATAGTTCAGATACTGTACAATACAATAAAGATTTATTGTGAGCAAAACAGACATAGTCCCTGTAATCACACATGTCATCATTTGCTTGGAAATAAACAAGAAATATATGTGGGATATAATAAATATTAAGATTCAAATATGCTGATGGTAGTATATAGGAGGACTATCTAAGTTTTAGGTTATAGAATGAATTTACAGTCATGAGTGTATAATTTGTATACAGTAGTAGGCTAAAAATTAGCCATGTAAATATGTGTGTATGTGTGGATTTGTGTTGCCTTGCATTTATCAAATTGCTCCTTCTAAACCAAAAAACCATAAACTAAAAACTCACCAATAATAGCTAAAGCACACTACAGCTAATTCAGAAAGTTTCCAAATTTTCATGAACTGAGTATGATTGTACTATGTAGTTTTGCATCAGTGAAGCTTCATTTTATTGCATTCTATTTGCATTGTTTTCCCCTCTGTACAAACCTTCACTGATTCTAGTAGTAGTAGTATCTTACATTTATATAATGCTTTCAAGAATTTCAGAATATTTTAATATCTCTGATCTCATTTTACTCTTAAAGTAACCTTCGTATATGGTAGATTGTGTTATCTCCATTTGATAAATG
>NW_011489030.1:10793-11677 GCF_000754665.1 Bison bison bison
GAGTATTCTTCCCTGGGAAATCCCATGGACAGAGGAGCTTGGTGGGCTACAGTCCATGGGGTCGCAAAAGAGTCAGATGCAACTTAGCAACTAAACAACAACAGCAACAATATCCTTTCCTTCATTAAACTATCTGGATCAGGGTTTACAGTCAAACAATAAATGTTACCAAAGCATGAGTATACTACTGATTGATAGAAAGCTAAGGATAGCTTTTTAAAAAAATGAGAACTGACAGTAGAGGACAATGCCCCTTTTAGAAGCTGCAATAAAACAAAGAGGATGAGAAGAAACCCATATCAACAGAGAGAGTTAATGCTTTTACATTTAAGAAGAGACCCCTTCTGTACCCATGTGCTTAAGCAGAAACAGTCTACCAGTGTTAACACCTTGGACTGTGAAGGTAAAGCTGAAGGCCAAGGCAAAGTGAAGGTTAACAAAATTAAATCCTGATGAATCAAATATCTTCTTACTATTTTTAATGCAAATAAAATAAATTAACAATAAATATTAAAATGTTTGTAATAAGAGAAAATTCTGCATCATAAGGTGGAACAACCCCAAATACATAGAATTTGTCAGCATTCAACATGAATGACATACATTTACTATGGTTGATAATTCTAGTTGCCATGAAGGTCATTTAGTGTGTCTATTTTCAAGAAAATGTAATGCATAACAATTTTGAGGCTACTCCTTTCATTCTTAAGGGAGAATCCTTAGATAATTTATGTTGATTTAATTATCACTTATATGTGCCCTAGAATTGGAATTATCCAGGGTTACCTAACACCATTGACATATTCCATCACCACTTGTAATTTTAAGTAACAACTTTATAGGAAATTACTCTGCCCAAAAGGAACTTAGATGGGATATGATAC
>NW_011489030.1:11947-12188 GCF_000754665.1 Bison bison bison
GTCCAAGGGACTCTCAAGAGTCTTCTCCAACACCACAGTTCAAAAGCATCAACTCTTCGGTGCTCAGCTTTCTTTGTAGCCCAACTCTCACACCCATACATGACCACTGGAAAAGCCATAGCCTTGACCAGACGGACCTTTGTTGGCAAAGTAATGTCTCTGCGATGGCACACGAGCACACGTGGCTGCGACAGCGCACAAGCATGGCCGAGAGGAGCTACCCCACGCCTGAGGTCAGGGG
>NW_011489030.1:12288-13548 GCF_000754665.1 Bison bison bison
TCCCTAAGTTCATAAGGGAAGATATCTAATAATTTATGCTTTCTCAGTGAAAGCCTTTCCCATGAATACTTTCTCCGCTCCAACTGTGGCTCTCCTCCTTTCAGTGTTGTACTCATATCTTCAAAGCATTCTTTTATTCAAGTATTTCAGTCATAAACACTATCCCTATCCTTGAGAAAATCCTGCCCCTTTCCAGAGGCAGAAAAGAATGTCTCTGATCCTGACCAAATCCTACAGTTTGAGGTTTTAATCGTGTCTTACTCTGTTCCAGCTACTGTAACAAAATAACACAGACTGGGTGGCTTATAAACAACAGAAATTCTTTGCTCACAGCTCTAAAGGCTGAAAGTCTGAGGTCAAGGTGCCAGAGTAATTGGATGAGGGCCTTTTTCCAGGTTCCAGACCTGTCATTGTGTCCTTGCATAGCTGAAGGAGCTAGAGAGCTCAGAGGGTCCCCTTTTATAGAAGCACAAATCCCATTTATAAGGACTCTACTCTCATGACCTAATCACCTCCCAAAGACCCCGCTTCCAAATACCATCATATTGGGCATTAAGATTTCAGTATATAAATTTTGTAGGGACACGGACATCCAAACCATAGCAAGCAGTAATCCCATATTCCTCAGATGGCTTTAGCTGGATGGGAATTAGTAGTTCTTTCTGAGATTCTCAGTGATTATTTTATTTTCAGTACCTCAAGCAGTGAAAATTCTTAGCTGGATAGTTATTTTATTATTTGGCCTATTAAATGTGTACATCTCCGAAGGTAAACATTTTTTTCTTTCTTTTTGTAAGAAATAGCCCAATCTTATACCATGTTGAAGAAAAAAATATCCTATAAGCAAGATTTTGGTTCTGTCATGAAGTAAATGTCTCTCTTACAGAGCTAGGAAATAACTTTTTTTGCCTGAAGTAATCAGAAAAGTGTCATACAAGTTTCTTTATTTCCTCGGGGAATGCTGCTAGCCTCAACTCAGTGTTTTTCATAAAACTGAGGAGTGGCAAGTAGAGTTCTTGTGATCATTCTTACCACACATCATCTCTAAAACTCAAGTATCTATAACAATAAAGAAGAATCAGCAAATCTATGTTATGCCTAATTTTACAGATCAGTTCAGTTCAGTTGCTCAGTCGTGTCCTACTCTTTGTGACCCTATGAATCACAACAGACCAGGCCTCCCTGTCCATCACCAACCCCCAGAGTCCACCCAAACCCATGTCCATTGAGTAGGTGATGCCATCCAACATCTCATCCTCT
>NW_011489030.1:13665-13788 GCF_000754665.1 Bison bison bison
AGGGTAAGGAGCAGCAGCTGCACTTTGCTGGAGCAGCAGTGAAGAGATACCCCACGATCAAGGTAAGAGAAACCAAAGTAAAATGGTAGGCACTGAGAGAGGGCATCAGAGGACAGACAGACT
>NW_011489030.1:14320-17125 GCF_000754665.1 Bison bison bison
TTTATATTTCACAAGCATATGCTAAATTGTAAGTCCTGAATTTACTACCAGGAGCCCATTTCATCCAAACTATATTCTCACCTCTGTTAGCTAACTGTAGAAGTGTGCTTAAATTTCTTATTTAATCAGTAAGTTGTGACTGCAACTATTTTGCAACCCCATGGACTATAGTCCGCCAGGTTCCTCTGTCCATGGGATTTCCTAGGCAAGAATACTGGAGTGGGTTGCATTTCCTTCTCCAGGGGATCTTCCCAACCCATTGATCAAAGCTATGTCTCCTGCATTGGCAGGCAGTTTCTTTACCATTGAGCCACCAGGGAAGCCCCAGTGTGCTTAAATAAACAGTTTTAAATGAATGGTCCCACATCACTACCATAAATTACTTGACACTTAATATTTTATAGCTAAACACACATTTTCCATATTCCACATATACTTAAGGGTAAAAATGTTGAGAAGTTTTCAAGATGGACATTAAGTGAATTAAAGATATGCTGATGAGCAATGATTTTAAAAATCATCTAGAGAATGGGAAAATAATGGGAACATTTGAATTTATTACGTATTTTCATTCTATAGAATAGCGATTACCAGAAAAAAGTACAAATTTATTTCTTCCATTGTATGTGATTTAAATTTAGTTTACAGAAATTTATGCTTTAAATCTGACCTATCTGGAAACAAATACAAAATTAACCCATGAATTATATAATTATAATGAGTGCTCATTTAATACCCATGGTGACTGTGATGAAACTTAAAAATATTTAGAAAAAATAGAATTTTTATGTTTAGAATGTGATCTCAGAGCCTTGATCAATGATCAAGATAGAGAATAAAGAGGGAATAGAAGACATTCTATTCTTTAGAACAAAAGAGAACCATATGGCTATATGTTAGGAAGGTAGTTAGTTTGCCAAAGAGCTGTATTATTTGCTGAAGGAAATACCTTTTTAAGTTCATTCTTCACAACTTAAATTAATGGAGTTTATATACAAGAGCTCATAATAAATTCCATTTTGGAAGAGCAATAATTTCATGTGGCCATTTTCTTAGTATTTTTGTTATGGTAAAATATTGTTCTAAAAATATAAGCCAGGCTTACGTGACTAAAAAGAAAAAAAAGTAGAGTAATCTTGTAAGTAGTAGGACATATCCATTGCAAATTTGAAACTGGACTTTAAAACAAACATTAAAGAAATTCATGAAATTCTAAAAAGATTAAACTCATGCAAAGGTGGTAGCTGTAAAAAATAATTTTAATATACTACCTTATGAATATGTATCTTGCACTACAATCTCTCAGTCTCTCATCCTTTCTGTCTCTGTCTCTCTCCACTCTCCTTTTTTTTCTCTTTTTTTGAATATTCACTAGGTTAAACTGGGTTTTTAAAAGGGTTTTGGCATATCTTTTTAATATCTTCACTGCTGCATGTAGGCTTCCTCTAGTTGCAGAGAGCAGCGGCTACTCTCTAGTTGCAATGCATGGGCTTCTTATTGTGGTGGCTTCTCTTGTTACAAGAACACAGATTCTAGGGCACACTGGCTTCAGTAGTTAGTGCACATGGGCTCAGAGGTTGTGGTACACAGGCTTAGTTATCCCGTGGCGTGTAGGATCTTACCAGAAAAGGGATCAAACCAGTGTCCTCTGCATTGCAAGGTGGATTCTTAACCACTGGGCCACCAGGAAAGGCTTTTATATATCTTTTTAAACTTGAAATCATTAGGGAAATTTGGTGTTTTCATGCAGTGCATTTAAACCTCAAAAAAAAAATATTAGAGCTGCAAATCTATAAAGGAAAAAGAGACAAATATATGCAGTATGTAAAAAAAGTTATAAGAAAATTTGAACTTGGAAGGCATGATAGAAATAGGAAACCAATAAAAAGAAAAAGATTGGTTGATTAGAGTTAGTTCCTGAAGATTAAATGCTGTATTAGAATTATTTCATTTACATCCTTCCAACATGGTTATGTGTGTCCAAAAAAAGTAACATAGTTTGGTTTCCATGTAAGATGTATAAGGCAGAAGGACTACTGCTATCATAATTAACAAATAAGAAAATTCAGATAATCTAAAATATCATTTATTTTCTTGATCTCATCAAAGAGTTGATGACACAGGGCAAACATGGAAAATAGGGCAGAGGTCTGAATACCAAAGAGACACAAACCTTTCCCAAAAAAAGGGACCCAGGACAGAAAGTCTATCCCCTGAGGGACAGCAATCCTGCTCAGGGGCTGGAAATGTAGGTTGTAGGTAGAAGAGAGGGCTGACTACAAAGTAGCAGAGAGACCAACTTGTGATTATGAAAGTGTTCTAAATCTTGACTATGTTAGAGGTTGCATTATTATATGTGCTTGTCAAGATTCATAGAATTATATCTAAGAAGAGTGAGCTTTAGTACATGTAAATTATACTTCAATAAACTGAGTTTTGATAAAATGTACTAAAATAATTTTAATACTATTATAATATGAGTTGTAAAATGTTATAATAGTATTAATAATTATTTATTATTAAAATAAGAATTAAGAGGCTGAAGAGTGAAGAAAAATAAGAATGAAAAGTGAAAAGCTGGCTTAAACTAAACATTCAGAAAACTAAGGTCATGGCATCCAGTCCCATCACTTCATGGCACATAGACAAGGAAACAATGGAAACAGTGAGAGACTTTATTTGCGGGGCTCAAAAACCACTGCAGATGGTGACTGCAGCCATGAAATTAAAAGACACTTGCTCCTTGGAAGAAAAGCTATGACCAACCTAGACAGCATATTAAAAAGCAGAGACATTATTTTGCCA
>NW_011489030.1:17476-19904 GCF_000754665.1 Bison bison bison
TTGGCCACCTGACGTGAAGAACTGACTCATTGGAAAAGACCCTGATGCTGGGAAACATTGAAGGCAGGAGGAGAAAGGGATGACAGAGGATGAGATGGTTGGATGGTATCGCCGACTCTATGGACATGAGTTTGAGTAAGCTCCAGGAGTTGGTGATGGACAGGGAAGCCTGGCATGCTGCAGTCCATGGGGTTGCAAAGAGTTGGACATGACTGAGCAACTGAACTGAACTGAAAGCTCACTCTTTTTAGATATAATTCAATGAATTTTGGCAAACACATATAATAATGCAACTTCTAACAAACTTTGAAGAGGTTTCAGCAAATACCGTGTGTGTGTGTGTGTGTGTGTATAAAATGAGTTAATTCTTAGAAATCATAAATTTTAATTTTGTTTTATATAGTAAAGAGATTGGAATATACATTCTTGATTGGGAAATTAGTTCAACTGATGTTTGATAAGCAACTTACATTAACAAAGCTGTTTACCATTTATCAAGTGCTTCCATCTCTCATTAAATACACAACTGGGATATGTTTACAACAGAGGATATTGTATTGTACCAGGATCTTAATTTTAAAAAGTGACTGAATGATGGCATAAGCTAATTCCATTGAAAGAAAAATTTAAAAACAGTTTCCTAAGAAATGACAGACACAGCGGACCATGCAGGAGCACACAAGACTTATCATATGAAGGAGTCAGTAAGTAGAGGAATTGGGATTCTGCCATATGACTATGATGTGACTCATGATGTGACCTTATGATGTGACTAGGTGGAGACATCTCTTATTGCAGCAGTCCCCATATTTTTTGGCATTGGGGACTGATTTTGTAGAAGACAATTTTCCATGGACTGGTGTGGGAGGGGTGGTTTCAGAGTGATTCAAACACATCCCATTTGTTGTGCACTTTATTTCTATTGGAGAAGGAATGGGCAACCCACTCCAGTCAGTATTCTTGCCTGGAAAATCCCATGGACAGAGGAGCCTGGCGAGCTATAGTCCATGAAGTCACAAAGAATTGGACATGACTGATTGACTAACACACTTATTTCTATTATCATTACATCAGCTCCACCTCAAAGTGAAGATATTAACAATTTTGGTCATTAAATCTGGCACTGTGACCTAGTGAACTTATGGAGAGGTTGGGAATAATTGATGTCAAATAGCCAATACAGAATTTAGAAACATGTTTAATACAGACAGCTGTTATTTCTACTTAACCTGAGGCTTACACACATTAAACCATTTGCTTAGAAACAGACACAAAACCAAGAGCAGAGCCACTTTTGAGACCTCTTCAACAAGTTTCAAGTTATCCGCCCCAGAGACACACATACAAATCTACATGTAATAAGAACAAGCATTTTGATAAAATTAATTAAAAAAATGCAAGTATACTAGGCACTATTTGAGATCCTGGAAATGAAATACTGAAAAAAATCTCATTTTGCATTGCAGGCAATAACTAAATTGACAATAAAGGACTCAGTTTCAGGGAACATGTAATCTTCACATTACCAACACTATGTTTGCCCCAACCAGTCTAAGAAGCTCAGATAAAAATATTCATTGTTTAAAATGCATCTAGGGACTTCCCTGGCAGTCTAGTGGGTGAAACTCAGTGCTTCCATTATGGGGTGCATGGGTTTGAATACTGGGTGGGGAACTGTGATCTCACATGCCATACAGTCAAATAAATAAAAATAAAATCCATCTATTTCAAAATCATATAGGTATCTTCTTTTTTCTATAAGAAGAGGAAATAACTTTTAGATCATTTATAATAATGACAATGACTAGTTTTTATAGTTTTTTTAGTTTTTATATGCCTGGGCCAACAGGCACTCTTATAAATACTATAGTTATAATACCTCCCTTAATCCTCACAAAAATTCTCTGAGTTATATACTGTTATTTTAGGCTTTTTATAGATGTGAACCAAGAGGGATAAAATATTATTTAAATAGATATAGAGTTGAGATTTGAACCCAGGAACTCTGTATCAGTCCTTATTCTTAACTATTACATTAAATGGCAGTTATAGAATTCTCAAACAATATAAACTTGGGGTCACTGAGAATCAATACAATGAAACTTGAGAAGTAATGTTCCAAGGCAACTTAAATCTATTGTTTATTTTAGAGAAGATGAAGACATTAAGCCCCACAAAAATCTCTCAATGGGATGATAGATTGAGCACTAACAAATAATGTGCATGCTTTGAGAGGTAATATGGCTTGGTGGAAAGAAAACAGGGCTTTGGGTAACATAAATTGTATTCCAGATTCTCATTTATTAGGTCTATGGTTTTACAAGCTACTCTAGTCAAGTGGGCCTTAGGAAGCATCACAACGAACAAAGCTAGTGGAGGTGATGGAATTGCAGTTGAGCTATTTCAAATCCTGAAAGATGATGCTGTG
>NW_011489030.1:22707-24563 GCF_000754665.1 Bison bison bison
CGTATTTATTTGGCTGTAGTTGTGGCATGTGGGATCTTTGTTGCATCACACAGGATCTTTTGTTGTGGTACACAGACTCTCTAGTCATGGCACATCAGCTCTGGAGCATATGGGTGCAGTGGTTGTGGCACAAGAGCTCTGCAGCATGTGGGATCCGAGTTCCCCCAGCAGGGATCAAACCCACATCCCCTGTACTGCAAGACAGATTCCCAACCACTGGAGCACCAGGGAAGTCCCATCTGTGTCTTAATCATTTGTTTTCCAGAGTTACAGGGTATCTACATTCCTGTTTGTATTTACTTTGGTGAGTATATATCAAGCATAAGCAGATATGTAGAATATGCCTATAGATGACCTCCATTTCCCCACATATTTAATGTAATATCTGGTTGTTTACTCTCTTTACTAGAGACTTTACATTTTCAGAGTCATTGTTGCTTGATTATTTTTCTCATCATGGAAAACTGACACATGATTTTTACTTGTTCTTCCTAAAAGTTAATTGATCTATAATACTGATATGGAGACTGACAACTGATCATAGAAATAATGGTCATTGGTCAAAATAACAAACAAATAACCTAGAAACCCAATTTTAGCAGAAACACCATTTAAAACTTTGTGGATTTTTAAATAGCTCTTAAAATAAACTATAAACACATTAATTTGAATTTGAAAACCAGTTTCTTTCCAGAAAATATGTAATTTTTCTCTTGAATCACTTTTCAACATCAGAAAGCCACTCGATGTATACCAGGCATATATTAGGGTTGATTGGCTTGAAAAGTAGTTAGTTTGGTACTTTTAAATAGATGCAGTTATTTATAGAAGATGAACTTCCACTTTCCTTGTGTTATGAAAGAAGCTGAAGTGCCATTGAAAACCACTCGATGGCCTTGGATAGAAACCATCATAGGAGCAAAGCTGAGGGAAGTTGGCCTGTGACCAGTGTCTGAGCCAGTTTTGCTGCTGTTAGGAAATATCTCTTGGAAGCCAGTGATCGTAGATGCAGATGCGGTTCATTGGAAACAATCCATGGCATACTTTGATCAGTGGTTTTAAATGGTTGCTGATTTCAAAGTGCCTCCTACTACCTAAAAAAAAAAAAAAAAAGAGAGATTGGTTGGCACTAAAGAGCAAGGCTACAGCTCATCCAAGAGAAGACCAAAGGGATCCACACTGAAAAGCTGCTGATGGGAGAAGATCCCTAAAAGACCTTGATCCATATTCAATCTTTTTTTCTTTTTTTAGATGTCCATCAAAATATCAGATTCTCAGAATTTCAACTATGGAATGTATGATTACAATTGGAGAGAGATGGCCAGATTTCCTAAAATAAATGAATAAATAAAAAATATACCTAAAAATAAATGAATAAATAAAAGCAGAGCAGAGGAAGATGAAAAATTGCTGAGTAGACGAGGTCAGTCAGTGCTTATTTGAATTCAGGACTGAATTATATCTCATATCATTAATGTATATTCTAGGATTAGTGACATCTCATTGAGAAAGGATATCACTCTTTTTATATACAAATGTCATGAATAAATAATACAAAAGTTTACAAAGTAAGAAAATGTTCTGTGAATTTTGCTTGTGTGGCTAATAGAGATTGCAGATATGGTAAATGAGAGACTTAGAAAAAATGTTTACTTTTAAGCTACCCATATGGTTTTGCTTCTTTTAATCGATATAGACATATGAGATGGCTGATCCACGTTAAGTAGGCCACCTGGAACTGCTGAACAGTTTTACTTGCTTTTCTTTCCTTTTTCTGAACAAAGTAAATCAATAAAAATGAGCATAAAATCAGAGAAGATAGCTTCATTACCATAGTATCCAAGTTTAGAACCCAA
>NW_011489031.1:0-226 GCF_000754665.1 Bison bison bison
GTTACCGCTCCTGTTGGCGGGACGGGGTGCAAGGACCAGGCACTGGGAAGCCCGGGGCCCCCCTGCCCAGCCTGTGGGTCCGATTCTGTGGGCCAGAACGACAGGTCCACTTCTCAGGCCCAACTACTCCCCAAGGGGGAGCCAGAGGTGACCCTGGGGGCAGCCAGGCCAGGCCAGCAGAGCCTCACAACCGCTCAGGGGCCCCAGCTGTGCAGTTTCTCTCCCT
>NW_011489031.1:326-949 GCF_000754665.1 Bison bison bison
GGGATGAGGCCGGGGTCAGGTGAGGATGGCCCCCAGGGGTGAGGGCTGAGCCTGGGGTGGGGTGAGGGTGAGGGCTGAGCCTGGAGTGAGGATGGTCCCAGGGGTGAGGGGTGAGCCCGGGGTGGGGGGAGCTGTGCGTTGTGTCGGTCGTGGGTGGGACGAGCTGCATGCCCTCCCCTCCCCTCTCTTCCCCCAGCAGTGTCCCCACCCCCGGCAGCCTCCACGGGTGTCCCCCCTCCTCCTCCACCCCCCGAGTGGTGTCCCATAGTCACCCCTGCCTTGCCCACTACAGTGACAGCAGGCGAATAACAGGCCCCAGGCCGGTTTGGGGCCAGACCAGCGGTGGTGGCGGGGGGGTTTCCCAGCCCGGTTTTGAGAAGAGGGGAACAGAAAGTGCTGGCAGCAACAGAAGGCTGAGCCTGAGGCCCAGAGGCCCGGCCCCCGGGGTGCCCTCGGCCCCCTCCCCGAGGTGACTGGGGCAGGGCTGGGGCTGGGCGAGGCCAGCGAGGTGCCGCCCCCACCCCTACATCTAAGGGCCCGCGGTCAGTAATCAGGGTAAACTGTCTTCCCGTGCAATACAGCGGAGACAAGGCAAGGTCCAGGAGCAGCGGAGAAGCAGTGTC
>NW_011489031.1:1049-1785 GCF_000754665.1 Bison bison bison
GCCCCTCAACCACTTCCGCGGCAGTCCCATCTGATAGGCCGGTGGTCAGTGCGTGGAGATGAGTCACAGGTCACATCGGAGGGCCTGCGGTGGTGGCAGGGTGAGCCTCACACAGGACAAGTCTCGAGTGGAGGGAGGGCGTGTCACACCAAAGAGCTGCAGCCAGGCAGCCACATCCCGGGGCTGAGGGGCCAGTTCACCGCCCACCCACTGCCGACCCCCGCTGCACACCGCTTCTCCATTTTTATAAACTTGTTTTGTGGAAAAGTTCAACTGTATGTCAAAATAGCGGGTCTAGTACAGAGACGCCCGGGCAGCCTGCCCCACGGGGACCGAGGCCACCTGATCTTACAGCAGAGTCCTGTCCCCTGTGTCACCTCAGCCGGTGACTCAGGAGTGAGCGTCCAGCAGGCAGGAGTCCAGCCAAGGCACGGTGATGGGCCCAAGGACAGAAGCCGGCCCCCGGCCCCTGCCCATGCTGGCTGTTCCCCGCCGTCCACTCACAGGGGACACCGTCCCCAGGTGGCTCTCGACAGCTCAGGCCTGCGGGGTCCCTTGGGGGGCTGGAGGCAGAGCTGGGCTCATCCAACTTCCCCTTCATGAGGGACCGGCCTGCAGGAAGATGGAGGGTGCGAGTCCAGGAAGAAACAGCCAATGGAGGGCCCAGACCCCCAGAGGGACGCGCCTGGAGGTGGAGCGGCTGCCGTGGGGGGACCCCAGGGAGGAGGGGCGAGCG
>NW_011489031.1:4246-9005 GCF_000754665.1 Bison bison bison
ATGGCTGAACGCCAGGTTGCAGAGGGGCGCGGAGGGCTGTGGAGGCTGGGGGCTGGTGGGGAGGAGATGGTCAGAGAGGAGGGACGGTAGGGGAGGAGCCAGTGGGACCCTCCAGCCTGGTCTGCAGGGTGAGCCCAATCCCCTCCTCAGGGCAGGGTCCCTGGTTCCCGAGTCAGGAGGCCAGCCAGTCCCCTTCATGGAGCCCCAAGTTCTGCCTGTGGAAACGGGCAGGGTGGGGTCGAACTTGCCCCAGCCCCTCGCAGGCCATGCAGGGAGAGGTACTGAGGTCAGGTGCGGATGGCCCAAGCCGAGGGGACAAGGCGCTGTCCTCAGATGCAAGGGGAGGGCGGAGCGGTCCCTTTGAGCAGGGTCTGGGGCCCTGAGCTCAGAGGGGAGGGAACACAACTCCAGGAGGGCCTGGAGGAGCCGCAGAGAGAACATTCTAGAAGGGGAGGGGGTGGTCTGCAAGGACAGCTTCTGCAGAGGGGTGGTGAGGAGGCTAGCTGGTGGAGGGGCGGGGGCAGTCGGGCACTGGAGCAGAGCAGCAGGAAGCCCACCCGGAGTGGGCTGTGCTATGCTGCTGTGCGTGCGAAGGTGCAGGGCCTTCCTGCCAGGACGCGGGGGAGGGTGGGGGCACTGACCGCAGACACAGGGGCCCCGCCCGGGAGATGACGGGGAAGGTGCCTCTGCACCACGGGAGGTCTCGACCTCTGGCTCTGCTGTCTCCAGAAAGACCACTGCTTCTCTGGGGTGTCAACAGAGGCGGCCGCTGGCCTCCCACTTCCTCTCCCAGGAGTCCCCCAGGCAGCCCTGGTCTGGGCTGGCACAGGCGGTGGGGAGCCCCATGGGCTGTCACTGCCATCAGCCCGCCCAGTGCCTGCCAGCGCTGAGGGTGCGCTCAGGACGGTGCGGGGACCCGGCTCACCCGGCCCCGCTTCCCCACCAGCCCTTCGGCAGGACCTGTCGAGGCGTCAGCAGCTCAGGAGTGAACCAGCGAGTCAGGTCAGTGCCTGCAGGGGCCGGGGGTCTCAGAGGGTGAGGGCTGTAACGGCGTCTCAGAGGGTGACGGTGACAGGGTCTCAGAGGGTGAGGGCCGTGACGGGGTCTCAGAGGGTGAGGGTGAGGGGGTCTCAGAGGGTGAGGGCCGTGACAGGGTCTCAGGGGTGAGGGCCGTGACGGGGTCTCAGAGGGTGAGGGCTGTAACAGGATCTCAGAGGGTGAGGGCCATGATAGGGTCTCAGGGGTGAGGGTGACGGGGTCTTAGAGGGTGAGGGTGACGGGGTCTCAGGGGTGAGGGCCATGACGGGGTCTCAAAGGGTAAGGGCCGTGACAGGGTCTCAGAGGGTGAGGGCCGTGACGGGGTCTCAGGGGTGAGGGCCGTGACGGGGTCTCAGAGGGTGAGGGCCGTGACGGGGTCTCAGGGGTGAGGGCCGTGACGGGGTCTCAGGGGTGAGGGCCGTGACGGGGTCTCAGAGGGTGAGGGCCTTGACAGGGACTCAGGGGTGAGGATGAGGGGGTCTCAGGGGTGAGGGCCGTGATGGGGTCTCAGAGGGTGAGGGCCGTGACGGGGTCTCAGGGGTGAGGGCCGTGATGGGGTCTCAGAGGGTGAGGGCCATGACGGGGTCTCAGGGGTGAGGGTGAGGGCGTCTCAGAGGGTGAGGGTGAGGGGGTCTCAGCAGGCGAAGGCTGTGCCAGGGTTCTGAACCTCGGCGGGTAACCTGTAGGAGAATCCTGTAGGGGCTGATGGTCTGGCACCGGGACGTCCCTCATGGGCAGCGATGCAGAGGAACTTGGGGTGACTCCTGGGGCCTTGTCCCCCTCACTCGAGTCTCTGAAGTCTCTCGTGGGCCGAGACCAGTGTCTGAAGCTAGAAGGGAGGGGTCTGAGGGGGGCCCTAGCACAATGAACGCGGCTTTGTGAAACCTGTCCCAGGTCCTGGGCTATTTCTAAGTTGGGCTCCCAGCTCCAGAGGACTCCTCGGCGCCCAGACAACGGGGGTCAGCAGTCCACTCTCTGCCCCAGATCCCACTTAGGGTGTGGGACTGACAAAGGCACCTCAGCGCCGCAGCGAGGGTGGCTTCCCACCCCGCTGGGGGAGCGGACTGACCCGCCACCACGGTGGGAGCAGGAAGCGGAGCCTCTGGGGTGCCGCCCTTCTCCAGGGGCCGCCTCCCCCAGCAGGAAGTGGCGGTGCCCCCACAGCTGAGCTCTCTGAGCCCCGGCCGCCGCCCACCCCTGCCCAGGGGCCCCGCGCCCTCGCCTGGGGTAGGCAGGACCTGAGTGGGTTGTCATGGCTTCTGGGGACCCCATGCTGTTTGAGCTGGACCATGGGACTTGACCCCCCCAAACCTTTTCCACCCCCAGGGAGAGGCCCCACGAGCAGGGCATTTCCTGCAAGGCTCGCGTGCACCCTGATAATCTCACAGAGTTGATGTCCTTCTCCCTGACAGTTATCAGTCATTATAAAGGGGAAAACGTAAAGATGGCAGCTAGCTTTTTTAACTTGCTCTCTCCAAATATTGGGCCACACGAGGCTGTTAACTGAAAGTTAACATCCCCACGAGTGTGGAGCAGGACACAGCCCCGAGACAGCCGTCCGGGTGCAGGGCATCCCGTGAGGGACAGGCCTGCCTCCCCCTGCCGTCCCGGGCAGCGCCTGGGTGACCGCTGCCGCAGGCCTCGCTGCCCAGAGTAGCGAGGGGCCGTCCTGGACCCCGCCTGGGTGGGGAGACAGCCCGGAGGCGCGCGTGTGGCAGAATCACCCCGTGCTCCCAGCAGGCTCGGGGGTTCTGGGCCAGGGGCAGACAGGCAGGCAGGGAGGACCCCAGCAGTTGCCCCAGTGGGTTCTGGAGTCTGGGGAGCCGCATGGCACGGGCCTGGGGCCACAGAACAAGGGGTGAACAAGCGCAGTCCTTCAAACATGAGGAGAGAGGTTTCACACACGTCGGAAGCATTCGTGAAGCTTGAATTGCTGGCAAATGGGCACTTAAAATTCAGAAGGGATTCACCAGGACAATTGGTGGAATATTTCCGCCGCTACTCGCTGCGGTCTGTGCTCCAGCTCCCCTAATGGACTGTGGCCTGGACACTCCCAGGGGGCTGTGTCTCAGGCAATGAGCGCCCACTCCCACCCCCGGCACCCGTGAGCCTGATACCCCCGCCTCTGGATGTTTCTTCCCTTCCTGTGTGTGAGCGGGGGCAGGGGAGCAGACTCCACCCCCCGACGGACTGAACCCCCTTCTCGACCTCACCTGAAGGTCAGGGAGCCCCCAGGGGGCCCGGTGCTCATGGAGGAAGGAAGGCCTCTCCCCCCACCCCTCCAGGCCCTTCCAGCCGGAGGAAGCAAGGTGAGGGGTGGGAGGGGGTCCGGAGGGTGCCTGCCACTCACACAGGCCTGCTCCATGGTCCCACACGTCTGACACCCATGCCTCCGGGTGCCGCCCAGCTCAGGGTGCCACACCAGGAACATCAGACCGCTGACCAAGTCCATCCCCAGGCTGGTGAGCTGGTCCTGGCAGTCCTGGGCTGTCATGGAGCGTGCGCAGGGAAGCGAGAGGTGTGGAGGGTGAGGCTGTGTGGGAGCTTCTGACAACGACTGGGTGGAGGTCACCCAGCAACACCCCAAGGCCGCCAGAACCACAGGGCAGCCCTGACCACGGGGAACTCAAGGGGACTCTCGAACCAGGTGGGGCATCAGGCCAGGCTAGGTGGGCCTGAGGGCAGCCGGGGAGGCTCTCGGAGGGGAGGAGGGAGGGAGGCTGGGAACCAGAGCACCCAGCCACCATCCCCCCAGCAAGAGGACACAGCACAGGAGAGAGAGGGGGGCTGGACTTCTCTGGAGGCCCGAGCTGTGGCCCCTGCTGCCCTGGACCTCGGTAGCCAGGAAGGGCCCGGTCGAGAGATGCCCGCCCTGCTGAGGTGCAGGAGTGCGTCAGACGTGGGTGCCTCCTGCAGCCAGGTTTGCGGAAGACATGGAGGGGGGCAGTGAGCCACGCTGGGACCCCACGGGCCCCTCAGTCTACCCGCTTTCAGACTCCAGGGCTCCTGGGATCCCTGTCTCGCAGTTGCCTCTGAGCCTCCCCTGGTGAGCATGGCACTGGGCTGGGGCGAGGCTGGCCACCCCTGGGTCCCCATACTGAGAGCTGGTGGAGTGGGGCCCCTGGGGTCTGAGAGCGGGTGGAGCTGGCGTGGCTGGGGCTGGGGGGGTCCTTTCTGCCCGGCAGCCAGCAGGTCCCTGCAGAGGCAGGCTCAGGCACAGGGACCTGGGTCCAGCCCCAGGCTGGCTCCCCGAGCCATCTCAGGCCCACGGGCCTCTGAAGGCCTTGGTTTCCCACAGGTGGCCTAGAGGGTGCCTCGGGGCTTCTTGGGGTGTCCCTGGGCAGGTGAACTTGGGGTTCTTGAGGTGGGGGTGGTCAGACTCCCCCGGCTGGCCTACCCATCTCACACCCTGCTCCCCCTCTGCAGCCCCGGGATCATGAACAGCAGCAACTGCAGCTCCTGGGATGCCAACCCAGTCTATTACACGTACATGGGCGGGCTCCTGGCGCTCGGCCTGCTGCTCAACGGCCTGGCGCTCTGGGTGCTGTGCTGGCGCCTGCCGCGGTGGACAGAGACCCGCATCTACATGGCCAACCTGGCCGTGGCCGACCTCTGCCTGCTCTGCGCCCTGCCCTCCTTCCTGTACTTCCAGAAGCAGACCTCCAAGGACACGCCGCTCTGCCAGATCTCCCAGGCCGTCTACCTGCTCAACAGGTACATG
>NW_011489031.1:9105-11108 GCF_000754665.1 Bison bison bison
GGAGCACCTACACCGGGGTCTTCTCGCTGCTGGGCTTCTACCTGCCGCTGGCCGTGCTGGTCTTCTGCTCTCTGCAGGTGGTGACCGCCCTGACCCAGAGGCCCGAGGCTAACCCGGGCCAGGCGGAAGCCACGCAGAAAGCCTCTCGCATGGTCCTGGCGAACCTGGGCGTCTTCGTGGTCTGCTTCCTGCCCTTCCACATGGTGCTGACCATGCGCGTGGCCCTGGGCCTGCAGACCTGCGCCATTAAGGTGGCCATGCAGATCACGAGCAGACTCTCAGACGCCAACTGCTGCCTAGACACCATCTGCTACTACTTCATGGCCAAGGAGTTCCAGGAGGCGTCTGTGTCAACCACATCCCCCAGAGCCAAGGCCCACAAGAGCAAGGACAGTGTGACCATGACCCTGACCTAGGAGGTGAGCCATGGGCTCCCCTCCCAGGGGGAACAGTGACCAGAGACAAGGAGCCCCACGATCTGTCCTGAACTCGCTGTGGGCCGTGGGCTGTGGACACTCTCAGGAGGCTCAACTCAGCAGGACAACCTGGGCATGGAGCCTGGGGAGGCAACACCCCCACCCCCGGGGCAGAAGAGGGACAGGATGGGCACAGGAGGAATGGGGCCTGAGCAGGGCCAAGCCCAGGGACCCTGCTGTGTCCAGAGCCTGGCACACCTGGGGCACTGGGACGGGGGTGTCTGCCGGGTGCCTGAGGCTCTGATGGCCAGTCTTCTGCTACTGCCCCACAGGGGCCAGAATAAAGGGCTCCGCTGGGGCTCTGTGCCACCCACGGCCGCGTAGTGGGAGGTGGAGCGCCTGGGGCGTCTCCCAGGTGGCTTTCTAGGGCTTTCCACTTGGGGGCTCTCCACGGGCCCTGCCAGCTGCTTCCCACCCTGGCCCACTCCCCATCATCTCGGGGGCTGCCGCCAGGGAGGGCTGGTCCTCAGCTGCCTTGTCGGTCCCAGGCCTGGCCCAGGCCTGAGTGTGAGCAGCTGGTCCTGAGCTCCAAGTTCAGGTGTAGGGAGAGGTGGGGAGACAGTTAACTTCTGTGTCAGCAGGTGACACGGCATCTACAAGGGCCAGAAGTGGAGGCGTCCCAGGAGCCATCTAAGGCCTCAGCCTGGGTGTTAGGAGCTGCTGTAGACAGAGACAGTCTCTGGGACAGAGAAAAAGTGAGAGATGGGAGAGAAGGAGAGACAGATGGGGAGAAAGCAAGAGAGAACGGGGGTGAGAGCGCAGGGGTGGGTAGTGTGGAAGGAAGAAAGGGGGGACAGTGACGGGGACAGGACGAGAGTGAGGAAGACGGTTAGCAGAGTGAGACAGAAGGAGCCTCCAGGGAACGAGGAGAGAGCACGAGGGCAGAGCCGGGAGGAGGGGCAGAGAGACTGACAGACAGACAGGTGATGGCTCAGCCTGCTCTCCCCCAGGCCCAGGTCCCTCCTGCTCTCCTGCCACCCGGGAACCCCAAGGGCCAGCCTGGGACCCCTTCTGGCCCTTTAGAGGGTCCTCGAGAGCGGGCGGAGATCAGGGGTTCTCGAGGAAGGACCAGGACCAGCTCTTCCAGCCAGAGGAGTTTGGGGCCCCACACCCAGGGCTACAGGAGGAGTACCTTCCAGGAGTCATGTGGTCCGGGGCCGATGGGGTAATAGGGTGGAGGGGTGGACCAGCAAAGGTCCTGAGCTGATCTGATGAAGCCTTGGGTGGAGAGGCTCAGAAAAGGCCGCCAAAGACCCCCTGCCTGGCAGGGTGCCACTGCTCCAGGGCTGGGGCCCCTATCCCACTGGGCAGAGGAGGTGGTAGGTCCACAGTCTGGAGGGGCCCTTGGTGGAACCCCTGAGGTGAGGGGAGGAGGCACCCTGACCCAAGTTGTGAGAGAGCCCCAGGCTGGCACCTGAAATTGGGAGGGGAGAGAAAGATGGAGATGGGGAGGGGAGAGGAGGATGGAGGTGGGGAGGGGAAAGGAAAATGAAGGTGGGGAAGGGGAGAGAAAGATGGAGGTGGGGG
>NW_011489031.1:11810-12195 GCF_000754665.1 Bison bison bison
CCGGGCACCGGCCACTGCCCACTGCTGCTGAGCCGGCCGCATCCTGCCTGAGAGGTGAGGCACTCTGGCTGGGAGGCCCCTGGCAAGGGGTCCTGCAGAGTGTCCACTAGGCCAGCACCTGCAGGAGCAGGTGCGTCATCAGCACGGCTTGAGAGGAAGCTCCGGGACCCTGCCACGCCCAGACCCCCATGGATCTCAGGACCGGTCCACTCCACTGCGGCCAGAGGGCCTGGCGGGGAATCGAGTGGCCGGATCAGCACCAGCACAAAGCTGGACTGTGAGTCCAGGCGGGAGGCCGCCTGGGGCTCGTGCTAGGCCAGGGCCGCAGGGCAGCTGCTCCTGACAGCCTCAGGTGACCAGGTCCCACCTCAGCCTCCCAGGACAC
>NW_011489031.1:12316-15548 GCF_000754665.1 Bison bison bison
TGTTCGGGCAGAATGAGCGCAGACAGGCCTCGGGCAGGGCACAGCCCCAGGCCAAACCCACCTTCCTGCCAGGCCACCAGCCCCAACCTGAGGGAGATCGACATCCTGGCTGTGACACAGTGCAGCAGGGCCCTGGACCCGCACGGCGGTCAGCGCGGCTGGTGGGAACCCCCCTCTGCCCGTGCAGGTGCCCCACCCACGGCCTCCCAGCACGGCCTGGCCCTAGGGTCCTCTCCTGCCAGGAGGCACAGGCCTCCCCATTCCCCCACCGCTAGCACCGGGCATGCTGTTCTGGGGCCAGGCACAGGGGCGCTTCAGATGGCCCACCAGAGGAGCCGTTTAGGTGGCCAAGGCTGCTGGCAGCATCAGTGCTCTTGACCACAGCTCCAGTGCCAGGGAGATCAAGCGCAGCCATCCATTCTGTGGCTCAAGCACAGAGCTTCTCAGCCGGCCAAGAGCACAGCCACAGCCCCTGCCCCCATTTCCTCTTGGGGCTCTCTGCTGGCCAGAGCGGCAGCTGGTGGACAGGAGGAGGTGGGGCCCTGGCCCTCCATGCCCCCAATCCCGGAAACTGCAGAGTACAATGTCTGCCCCACCAGATTCAATCCTGACCACCGGTCCCTTGGGACTCCTGAAGAGGGGCACCGCCTTGGAAGACAACCTTGAGCTGCAAGTGACCCGGGAGGGCCAGACCCTCTGCCTCCCCGTCCCAGCGCACTCCGTGTGCAGTGAAAAGCATCCCGGCACAGCTGGTCCAGCCACCCTCCTCAGCTGGTGCTGCCCTCTGACCTCAGCCACGAAGGCCCAGCTCTGACTCCAGGAGGACGTGTGCTGCTGGCCATGGGCACCTCCCCTCACAGAGACCCAGGGACAGATGAGACCCGGGGCTCAGGCTGGTGGCACACTCACTGGAGGAGGGCAGGCTCATTGGCCTGCTGCATCCTCACCCCTGCCTCAGAGGGCCCCAGAGTCACCTTTCAGGGCTGGTCCCCTTGGGGAATCAGGTGCCAGAGACCAAGCCCTCCCACCAGGTCCAGAGACCACTGCCCCCTGGAGGCAACGCTGGGGCTCAGCAGGTGGTGGGGAGCTGGGTGTCAGACCACAGAGCGGGGATGGGCTGCTGTCCACGTAGGGGGCTGGCTAGAGCCTCTTGACTGGCTCCGAGGCTGCGTCCTGAGGGTGAACACAAGCCCATGGAGCTGACTTGTTTATCAGTATGCGCAGATAAAACCTGCCCTGTGCCTGGCACTGGACTCTGAAATGTGCACCCAAAGCCTCACAGGGCTGCACTCTGGGGTCCCCCATGGACGAATGGAGAGGAGAGAGGCTGGGAAGTGGGCCAGATAAGAGGGCAGGGCTGAGAAGGGGCTGCTCTGAAGGTGGGGAAGGGTGTGCCTCAGAAGAGCGGGAAGCGCCGTGCACGTGGGCCCCGCCATGTGCTGCCGGCTGGACGCTGGATGAGGGTCAGGACAGGGAGCTGCTCTGGGGGGTCCAAGGGGAGATTGACCAGGGCCAGGGTGGCACGGGGGGCGTTGGGACAGCAATGGCAGGTGTAGGCCAGCATGGGGACTCTGAACATGATGAGGGGGTGACGACAGGACTCCGAGGGACACTCGAGGGGGGCGTGGCTAAGGAGGAAGCAGGAGGGCTTCCAACAGAGAGGGTGCCAGGGTGCCAGCGTGGAGGGTGTGAGGGCCAGAAGGGAGCAGGGAGACCCGGCAGCAAGGAGGCGGATGCAGCTGTGACCCTGTAACCAGGAGGGTGCTCTCTGGAGAACAGGGGGGTGGACTGCCCGAGTGGTCACGCTGTGTCCTGTCTCAAGGACACCCCCAGCCCCGCCTTGCACACTGCGCCTCGCACGCTGGGAGGCCGGAGTCACTGTGCTCGGCACTGCTCAGCTTGCTGGGCCTGGCCTGGTGTCCCACATGTGGCAGGGACAGGCTGGACAGGCCAGCCCTCGAGGGTGAGCAAGGTCGGAGCCTCAGTGTGGAGGCGCCAGGCCAGGCCGTCGGAGCCGCCCACTTCGCCCCTCCTCTGCTCTAGGCTCCGCCCCCCACCCAGGCCCCGCCCGTGAATAGGCCCCGCCCCTTAGGCTCCACCCAGGAATAGACCCCGCCCCTTATGTCCCGCCCCAGAACTTCTTTCCCGAGACGTTCTCGTTCGGTGGGGCTGGGGTTGACTGATCGCACCCTCCCCTCCCCAAAGACATTCAGGCTCCAGAAAAAGGGGACGGAGGCCCGGGTTTTGCCTCCCAGCACACCTGCCTCTCACCACGCGGCTGTGTCCGGCTGTGATTGAAGTTTCAGTTAATTTATGGAGGGAATGTGAATTCTCACTGTGACCCAGACCACAGGGTGAAAGTAGGCTGCTCGGCAGAGACCCAGCCAGGGCACGCGGGCAGCTCAGGTCGGGGGTCGTCCCACCTGCCCGGCTCCTGGGTGCAGGACTGCCCCTGTCTGGGAGGGGGACTGTTAGAACACCAGGCGGGGTGGCTTCCAAAGGGCAGGTCCTGAGGCTGGAAGTGGACCTCCGGGAACCCGCCTGGTCCAGGTGCCAGCACGGCCGCTTCGTGGCTCACAGACCACTGTCTGCTGCTGGGCCCTCCCTGGTAGAAGGGATGCGGGAGCCCCCCCCCGCGTCTCTTTCCCAAAGGCACCAATCCCATTCCTGAGGGCTCCACCCTCGTGACCTCATCACCTCCTGAGACCATCACATCCAGCTGGGCTAGGTTAGGATTCCAACTTTGGAAGTTTGGACACGGACACTGTGAGCACAGCAAGGGATCTGACTGAGGTGATCGCCCAGCGTGTACCCAGGACCTGTCAGCATCACCGGTGCTGGCGTCTGTTAGGGGCTTCTAAGCCCCCGCGTGAGGACCACTCTAATAGTGAGCTGCCCCTCCCTGCCTTCTCCTGAGCCGTATCCCCACTTTGGGGGCACAGCCGGGACTCCTGAGAGGGACTCCCTGGCTGGGAATGATGGGGGTCAGGGTGGCCTTCCTCAGGTACTCCTTTTCAGACACGAAATTCTGAGGACCCACCCCCCACCCCCTGCAAACTGCCGCCTGAGCAGAGGATAGGGAAGGGCCCGTCCTGCCTGCACTCGTCCCCTGAACGACTCAGCAGCGGCTTTCAGTGCTCCTCCCATCTCGTTCCCTGGACTTGCTGCACGGCCCTGTGGCCTTGGCCCCTCTATTTGTGACTTAATATCACTGCCAGTGGGTTTCCCAGGC
>NW_011489031.1:15648-20043 GCF_000754665.1 Bison bison bison
TTCCCAGGCGGTGCTAGTGGCAAAGAGCCTGTCTGCCAATGCTGAAGAACCTCTCCAGCACCACAGTTCAAAAGCATCAATTCTTCGGCACTCAGCCTTCTTCATGGTCCAACTCTCACATCCGTACATGACGACTCAAAAAACCACAGCTTTGACTAGACAAACCTTTGTCGGCAAAGTGATGTCTCTATAATACACTGTCTAGGTTTGTCATAGGTTTTCTTCCAAGGAACAAGTGTCTTTTAATTTCATGGCTGCAGTCACCATCTGCAGTGACTTTGCAGCCCAGGAAATAAAGTCTGTTTCCACTGTTTCCCCATCTATTTGCCATGAAGTGATGGGACCAGATGCCATGATCTTAGTTTTCTGAATGTTGAATTTTAAGCCAGCTTTTTCATTCTCCTCTTTCGTTGCCCTAAAAATTATAATTCTATCAGGTCTGCGTTTGAGATGTCGTTTGATCACTTAAACGACAGCAATAAAACCGAAAGAGAAAAACATCAAAATGATTTTAGAAGACAGAATCCTTGCTGTGGGTCTGCATTATTTTATTACCCTTGTTTGCAACAAGACACTGTAATTACTCTTCCCACAAATGGAATAATATTGAAGCACTTACCTCCTAAGGGAAACTCCAAGCTCTTAGTGGAGAAAAGCATGTGTCTTGGCCCTGAATCTTCAGAAGCCTGGGGTGGGGGTGTCACCTCGGAGATGGGTCACTTCTAGGGCTCCTTGACTGGAAGCCCTGTGCCCTGCAGTTCCAACAGCTGTGGGTGACACCCCAACAGAAGTGAACGCTGGACTAGAGGAGACAGGAAGGCAAGAGCTGATGAGACTGGGGTGAAAGTTTGGATGAAAATTGTCAGGTTTGAACATGGGCAGTGTTTGCACATTCTGTGTGTGACTTGGGGCGTGTCCCCTACCTGATCCTGTACAACAGGAGGCCTGGAAACCCACCCTTCGGCCGACGTTGATAGAACATTCCAAATGGGGGTTGGTGAGGTGGTCCAGCCCACAGACGTTATTAATACGAAGGCGTATAGATGCCCGATGCACAAAAGGGACCTCCAGGTTCACTATGTCCCGTTGGAGGCTGGAGCGCAGGAAGGATAAATTGAACTATAAAGCGACAGGAATTACCTTGTGTGGAGCCCAGGAGGAACCTTAGGGCAGGGGTCAGTGAGCGCCCCCCAGCGGTCACCACTGGGGTGCTGGACAGGAACATTTCCGCTGGAGACGCCTGACCCACTAGCCGGCATCAGGTGTGACAGAGACCCCTCCCGGACCCAGGGACACAGAGTAATCATGGAACATCCCATGTGATGCCACAGACCCGCCAGTGGGGAGGTCAGTGACCGGCAGAGTTCCTGAATGAGATGGGAATTTTATTTACCTGTTTATACAGGTGCGTTCTCCCAGGGATGTCCATGAACAGGACAGGTGCGTGCTCCTAGGGAATGTCCATGAACAGGGAGTCTTTCCCCCGTGCAGTGGCCTTGGGACCCCCCGAGGAGCTGCCAGACACCACCGCCATGCGAGTGGTGCCCACGAGCAGCTCTCAGACAGCAGGGCCTGCCGGGTTTCTGGCAGTCAGAGGAGAATGGACAGCATCCTCTTGCGTGGTCACCGTCTGGTCAAAGAAGGGGAAAGCGAATTGGCTCACGGCTGAACTACGCGCTGTTGCCTCTGTGTTGGGTTTTTACTGACTCGTGTGTGGTGGCCATAACCTGGCCAGTCAGGCAGATGGGCAATGGGAAACTGGTCCTTTAGGGCCCATGCAAATCGCCATGGAAATTTAAGGGTTGCGTTAAACTAGAGCATTTCAACACCCATCAGAAGTACCCCTCCCAGGATCAGAGGTGATTGGAATTGGCAAATGGCTATCCTGGTGCTCTTGCATAAGGTGGCCCCCCAGGCTCTCAGCATGAGTGGGCATGGGTGCTCTGAGGGTAAGGTGACCCTGGGCTCACGGCATGAGTGGGCATGGGGACTCTGCAGCCACGCAGAGATGGGCTGAGTCTAGACACGGCCTCCTGCACCCAGACGTCTGGGGGCAGGCTGGGGGCAGGCTGGGGGCAGGCTCCCCAGGGGAGGACCTCACAAGGCTGACAAGTCAGACTGACACCCCGTAGCCCCATAGACTACAAACGGGTCCAGCCAGGAGCGGACGCTGACTCTGGCCTCGGCTTTGTGGGTCTGATGGGAGATGCAAGCACTCAGCTATACACACACACACACCTTCTTTCTCCGCTTCTTCTCAGAATGCGGAATGGAGCTGCCTGTGCTCTGCAGCAGGCCCTTGCTGTTATCTCTTTTATGTACAGTAGTGTGAGTACGTTAATCCCAACCCCGACCTTTCCCCTACGGTGAACTGAGGCTTGTTTTCTGTGAGGAGTTTGCTGCTCACGCTGCCCAGCTTGTCCCAGTCTTGGCCATTGAGGAGCCTTGTCAGCTGGGTCGCTGTCTTTCTGACACACTCCCGCCAGTGTGGGTGTGTTTTGGGGGAGGGTGGGGAGGCAGATGCTCCAGGCTCACCCCAAGCCTCTCCAGCCCCAGCTCCAGAAGCAGCTGTTTCTCCTAGAAGTGCTGAAGGAACCAGCTCTGAGGGCTGCAGCCCTGCTGGGGTGGGGCTGCTCCGGGGTCCTCTCTGCAGACACAAACTCCTCTCCAGAGGACCCCTCCATCATGGCAGCCAGGATGGGTGGGGGGTGGGCCGGGGCAAGGGAGGGGGCAGCAGTCCAGAGACAAGAGCCCCTTCTGGAGCCGGCCTGGATGCCAGGCCGTGGCGTCTGCAGCCCATGAAGCCACAGGTGGAACCAGGGAGGCCCCGCCCACCAGAGTCGCCCCCCACCAGAGCCATCCAAGAGCCCCTCCCAACACCACCCTGATCATTCCCTGCCCTAAGAATGGACCACTCAGACCAGCACAGGAGGCGGGAAAGAAAGGGGTGCAGAGACGGTCCCAGGGCTGCCCCTGGGGCCTCAGTGGAGGGCGGCCCTCTCACCTGTAGCCAGGTGATGGGCAGATTCTTTCCCATCTGAGCCCCCAGGGAAGCCCTACTACAGCAAGGCACCTACAGCAGTGTGTTAGCTGTGTACCTAGGCTGGCTTTGTTGGGCTTATGAACACACTCTTAGAACCTGCTGGCATGTAG
This sequence comes from Bison bison bison, assembly GCF_000754665.1. Lineage (NCBI taxonomy): Eukaryota > Metazoa > Chordata > Mammalia > Artiodactyla > Bovidae > Bison > Bison bison. Next base: position 18,802 of record NW_011489031.1, read on the forward strand.
GGGACTTACTATCCTTCATTCACAAGAGATTTTGATTAATTGTCCCATTTTCCTGTCTCCCTTTTCTGCAAATTTATTAATTAGCTAATTAAAATGTCTACCTTTGGCAACTTCATCTTCCGTTCATCGAGCTGAGAGCAGTGTCAGCCACTCTGGACAAATAGAGGACTGCACTCATTTCTGACGGTTCTCAACTTCGAGAAGGATCTTTCTGCTGATGGAGCCATTGCTGGGACTGTTCAGAATGTGACTAGGCTGTGAGAGCATGGGGATACTTTCTAATTATTTTGAAATTTAAGTTCTAGGACATTTAGAGCTGATGATTCTTTCAGAAGAGAAGACTCTGGAGAAGACTCTTGAGAGTCCCTTGGACTGCAAGGCAATCAAACCAGTCCAACCTAAAGGAAGTCAACCCTGAATGTTCACTGGAAGGACTGATGTTGAAGCTGAAGCTCCAATACCTTGGCCACTTGATGCAAAGAGCAGATTCATTGGAAAAGACCCTGATGCTGGCGAAGATTGAGGGCAGAGGAGAAGGGGACGACAGAGGATGAGATGGCTGGATGGCATCACTGATTCAATGGACATGAGTTTGAGCAAACTCGGGGAGATGGTGAAGGATGGGGAAGCCTGGCACGCTACAGTCTACTCAGTCGCAAAGAGTTGGACACGGCTTAGCAACTGAACAACAATTCTTTCAGAGCAATTTTCCTGAAAAGATTTAACCCTTCATACAAGTCATTTCTGTGAACGTTTGAATTTAAATGCGAGTCTTTGCAGTGTCACGCTCACACCTCCTATCGCTCTTGGAGGCCGTAAAGAAACTGGCTCCTGGTTTGCGTGTCACTTCAGGCAGCTCTGTGTGCACTCTTCTCACTGTATCTTCAGTTTTATTGAAGAGTTAATTCTGAGTCGCTGTCCGTGTAGTAACTGGCTCGTCAAAGCTTCATATGAACATTCTGTTCCTTTCTGCGTAATTTCCTTAAATTTAATTTTTGTTCCCAAGCCTGTGGATTTTGCTTTGCAATGTTGACGTTTTTCAAAACAGAGATTCCAAACTCCTGGAATAATTCTAACAACCCGCTGCTATCATGTATTCCAGCGCCCACGTTTGCGCTTTTCTTGAACTGTCTCCCTGAACAGCTCACAGCCCCAGTGCCTGGGGTCCCTGTCCTGGAAGCCCTTGTGCGGGAGCTGCAGGGCCTTTCTGTGGGGACAGCTGAGCGGCTGCCCCCACCGGTC
>NW_011489031.1:21930-23071 GCF_000754665.1 Bison bison bison
GGACCCCCACCTGGCCGCCTCTCATCCCCCCGAGGGCGGGAGGCCCCCTTGCCTGAACCAAGCAGGCGCATGCACACGGGTCCTGGCCCCCCCGCCTCTGCCCCTCGCGGCTCCCAAGGGGGTCCTGATGGCTCCAGTGTCACCATGGCAGCTCGGGGGTCAAAGGCTGGAGCCGTGTCCCCTGGATTCAGGTCATTCCCTGACCTCGCAGCAGGACTTCACCTTCGGCAGGTGTCTTAAGACAAGGTCTCCCTGGAGAAGAATGGACCCCAACCCCGTGTGACTGCTGTCCTTCTCAGGGGACACGTGGAGGACGGAGGATGGGCTGGGACGGGACCAATGTGCCCGTAAGCCCCGGACGCCTTGGGGGGCGGGGAGGAGGCCGCAGCCCCAGAGAGGCCCCACGCCTGGCTTTCTGTGCCCAGCTTCCCGCGCCCACCTGGGGACAGGTGAGTGGCCCTGCTGTCCCCAGCCTTCACTTCTCTGTGGTTCCCAGGCCTGCTGAGAGCTCTGAAGGACAGCCCCAGCCCCTCCAGCCAGCGCCCGCGTGGGTTGGGGCCAAAACGCTCTATTCCAAATGCCTGCGTCTCCAGCTTCCCTGCGAGGACCCCCGTGGGGACCCTGGGGGAGGCCCCAGGAGCAGCGCCACCCCGATCCCGGCCAGCGAGCTGGACGCCCTATGGGCCACCCCTGTCCCAGAGGACAGCCCGGACCGGCCTGCCTCCGCCCCCAGGACCCCCGGCCCCCTCACCTGTCACGGGGCCCAGCCAGTACACCTGGACATGCTCCAACAAGCTGTGCCCCGAGCAGCGGAAGGTGACTGAGGCGGCCAGCGCGGGGTTCAGGAAGGCAGACGTCAGGGGCCCGGCTGCGGGGAAGTGCAGACCTCCGTTCTGGCCTGCCTGCGCCGCCTGCCCAGCAGACCCACCCACTCACCTGGGGGGCCCGGCTCCACCCCTCTGTGCCAACTGGGACACGGGGAGGCAGCCGCCCAGCCCAGGCCAGAGGTCAGGGGTCAGGCAGCAGCCGGACAGGAGTGTCTCCCGACCTGTCACCCCTGCGTGGACTCGGCTCCCCAGCCTTTTTCTGCACACCCCACGCCCGCAGGAGGGCATCTTAGAGAGAGAGAGACCCAGAGAGG
>NW_011489031.1:23415-23762 GCF_000754665.1 Bison bison bison
GGAGAGACAGGGACAGCGAGAAGGAGTGAGACTTGGCCGAACAAAGAAACAGCAGCGGAGAGGGGTGCGCGGGGCCAGTGGGGTGGGGTACTCCCCTGGGCAGGGCCAGAGCCAAGCCTGGGCCTTGGGGGGGTCAGGGAGGCTTCCACAGGGGTTCAGGGACCCACAAGAGCTTGGTCAGGAGGCTTGGCCTGGGTGGGGGAGGGCAGACCCCAGATGGGGCAGGTGGGAGGGGGAGGAGGGAGGAGGAGGAGGGAGGAGGAGGGAGGGAGGAGGGAGGAGGAAGAGGAGGGAGGAGGAGGAGGAGGGAGGGAGGAGGGAGGAGGGAGGAGGGAGGAGGGAGGAGG
>NW_011489032.1:0-225 GCF_000754665.1 Bison bison bison
TTCTAGTCCTAAACCAAATGCAATAATAGCCATGCACATTTAGCCAACTGTTTGGGAGCGACTTGTCTTGGAGAGACACCCCCAACTCAGCACAGAGAATCCAGCCTTAGGCTTTATGTTAGCATTAGATATCTGGTGATTTCTTCCTTCTGGGGATCTTGTCATGATTTCAAATCTAGACATGGGACATAAAGTTCCTAATTATAACATATGTTTCTGAAGAGT
>NW_011489032.1:325-809 GCF_000754665.1 Bison bison bison
AAAGACTTCTATGTTGAAACCCTGCTGAGAGAGAATACTTGCTTATAAATGAGAAAGACTGAAGAGAGCAACTGATTAAGAGTGAAATGATAAATGAAACAGCACAGAACTGCTTAGCATAGCACCAGACACAGAGTATGTACTCAATCCACAGGAGCTACTGAGTATTATTAAGAGGAGAAATGAAGGGGCTTCTCAAATGGCTCAGCAGTAAAGAAGCCGCCTGCCAATGCAGGAGACACAGGAGACATGGGTTCAAGCCCTGGGTCGAGAAGATCCTCTGGAGGAGGAAATGGTAACCCACTCCAATATTCTTGCTTGGGAAATCCCATGGACAGAGGAGCCTGGCCAGCTAGAGCCCATGAGGTTGCAAAGAGTTGGACACAACTGAACAACTCAGTATGAGCACGAGTAGTAGAAATACACTCCACGAGGTTGGCTTCTAGGCTAGTTTAAAATTATTCATTGAACTAGAGAACCAATT
>NW_011489032.1:5010-6037 GCF_000754665.1 Bison bison bison
GTGTCCAACTCTGTGACCTCATGGATTATAGCCCGCCAGGCTCCTCTGTCGAAGGGATTTCCCAAGCAAGAATACTGGAGTGGGTTGCCATGCCCTTCTCCAGGGAATCTTCCCAAATCAGGGAACAAAGAACCCTGGTCTCCTGCATTGCAGGCGGATTCATTATCATCTGAGCCTATATATATCAATACATATGTCTACTCAATCATAGGAAATTTTTGTTGGGGAATATCTAGGGCTTCCCTTGTGGCTCAGATAGTAAAGAATCTGCCTGCAATGTGGGAGACCTGGGTTTGATCCCTGGGTTGGAAAGATCCCATGGAGAAGGGCATGGCAACCCTCCTCAGTATTCTTGTCTGGAGAATCCCCGTGGACACAGGAGCCTGGCGGGCTTTAGTCCATGGGGTCGCAAACAGTCGGACATGACTGAGCCACTAAGCACAGAGCAGGTGTTGTTTAATTAAGAAGTATTCATATATTTGTAGCAACTTGGATGCACTGAGAGATTATCACAGTGAGTAAGTCAGAAGGACAAATCTTATCTAAAATATGACAAATGAACCTGTCTACAAAACAGAAAACAGAATTGTACACACAGAGAACATACTTGTGGTTGCCAAGAGAGAGGGTTTGGGGGGAGGGATGGAGTTGGAGACTGGGGTTAGCAGATGTAAGCCAATATATGTGGAATGGATAAATAACAAGTCAGTCTCCTATGATAAAGCATAATGGAAAAGAATGTAAAAAAAGAATGCATATATGTGTATAATTGAATCACTGCTGTACAGCAGAAAGTAACAACATTGTAAATCAATTGCAATTTAATGGTTTAAAGTTCTTAAAATTAAAAAAAATAGAAATATTCACCTAAAGGTTGTAGATATGAGGGGATTAGCACATGAGAAGGAGCTCCCTCCTTACCCCCCACCTCCAGTGATGATACTTAGGAAGATAAGCCTTGTTTTGAGAACAAACTTGACTAACTTACTAATTATTGGACTGACAGTCTGCTGCTTCCCACTAGCAG
>NW_011489033.1:0-8791 GCF_000754665.1 Bison bison bison
CAACAGACTGGTTCCAAATAGGAAAAGGAGTACATCAAGGCTGTATATTGTCACCCTGCTTATTTAACTTATATGCAGAGTACATCATGAGAAATGCTAGACTGGAAGAAACACAAGCTGGAATCAAGATTGTCAAGAGAAATATCAATAACCTCAGATATGCTGATGACACCACCCTTGTGGCAGAAAGTGAAGAGGAACTAAAAAGCCTCTTGATTAAGGTGAAAATGGAGAGGGAAAAAGTTGGCTTAAAGCTCAACATTCAGAAAACAAAGATCATGGCATCTGGTCCCATCACTTCATGGGAAATAGATGGGGAAACAGTGGAAACAGTGTCACACTTTATTTTTTTTGGGCTCCAAAATCATGCAGATGGTGACTGCAGCCATGAAATTAAGATGCTTACTCCTTGAAAGAAAAGTTATGACCAACCTATAGAGCATATTGAAAAGCAGAGACATTACTTTGCTGGTAAAGGTCCGTCTAGTCAAGGCTATGGTTTTTCCAGTGGTCATGTATGGATGTGAGAGTTGGACTTCGAAGAAGGCTGAGCACCGAAGAATTGATGCTTTTGAACTGTGGTGTTGGAAAAGAGTCTTGAGAGTCCCTTGGACGCAAGGAGATCTAACCAGTCTATTCTGAAGGAGATCAGCCTTGGGTTTTCTTTGGACGGAATGATGCTAAAGCTGAAACTCCAGTACTTCGGGCACCTCATGCGAAGAGTTGACTCATTGGAAAAGACTCTGATGCTGGGAGGGATTGGGGGCAGGAGAAGAAGTGGACAACAGTGGATGAGATGGCTGAATGGCATCACTGAGTTGATGGACATGAGTCTGAGTGAACTCTGGGAGTTGGTGATGGCTAGGGAGACCTGGCGTACTGCGATTCATGGGGTCGCAAAAAGTCGGACACGACTGAGCGACTGAACTGAAACTCAGCAAACTTCTTTTGCCATTAACATTCCCCTCAGAAACAGGTCTTAGATAATAATCCTTCCCATGGCCTCAAGCTGCGGCCTCTGTGCTCATGCTGAGACATTCTTTGTAAAGATCCTTGAACAAATGTCAGTGGTTATTTTATCGATTATTTTCTGTGCACAACTGTAGAAGGCTTTGTGCTTTCTCATGTTTCTCTCAAGCACAATAAGCACCTTAACATTCTTTACAGTCAACTCAACTGAAGAAAGGAAAGAACAAGTCAGAATCACAAGGCCTAACACCTTCATCCCCGTCCGTGCCTGCAGAATGAGGAGAGGGGTTGGGGCGGTGCCTCCAATTTCTCAGTAATGCGTAATCTGGCTCCCGACATAGTTGCTCTGCTGCATGTGGGATCTTATATCGCCAACCAAGGATTGAACAAGGATTGAGTCCCCTTTGTTGCAAGGCAGGTCCTTAACCTGGAATTCCTGTGACCACCAGGAATGTCCGGTGAAAAATCAGTATTTTGAAGGAATTACCTGCATTCGTGTAACCAATATTTCTTTATTCACAACAGTCATTTTTCTTCAAACAGCACAGTTTTATCCCTTTTCAGTTCTTCATAACAGAACCTAGTAATGCCCCAAAGGCTCTCAAGGTTGAAAGAATCTATTAGAGTTTCTTTGCATGGTGAAATCAAAGAATAGTTAATTTGGGGATTATATACTAATAATTTGCACTTGAGTTATTCTTTCCACACTCTGTCCATAGTGGAGCTTTTATAGACTCTGACCCCCTAAAACCTACTCCCCTGTTTATGGATGTTCCTGATATTTCCCAATGTCCTCTTTTGTTCCCAAATAAAACCATTAGTATGTGCCTGATTTATATGAAGTGAAAATAGGAAAATAAACATGTAAACTATTAGGAAATAAACTTCAGAACTAAGGTTAAAGGTGGTATCTCTTTTTGACTTTGGAGAATTCTGAAACAATTTATTTTTGATTATTTATTTATTATTGGCTGAACAGTTGTGGCTCAGGGGCTTAGTGGCTCCACAGCATGTGGGAATTTCCTGGACCAGGCATTGACCCCCTCGTCTCCTGCATTGGCAGGCCGATTCCTTATCCCTGAGTCACCAGGGAAGTCCAGAAATCATTGAGAATGCACATTACATGGTGGCATTTTTTTGTTTGTTTGATAAACTAGAAATTTCATAGATTCAATCCCAACTTTTTTGTTCTTGTTACTTTGAAGTCACTGAAAGCACAAGATGGAAGCAAACCCAAAGTTTGGTTTGGATACTGGGACAGATGATATGAGAATCTTTGTTAACTGGTGAAGCTTTCTAGTTGGGGCACTATAGACTTCCAACCTGATGGGAATTTCTCATCCTGCCCAGATAGGCAGCATAGGAAGCGGTTGGTTTTAAAGTCTAAAGGTATCAGTAGTCAAACATCGGAGAAACCACAGTGAGACTGTTTAACAAAACACTGAATGTTTACTCATGCTATGAATTTGTTACATTCCTTTTCCTGCTGTACAGATATGTTCCATTGTTCTATATGGTTGTTGAAGATGGTAGTAAATTCCTATTTATCTGTTTTACTAAACAGAAAAATTGCTATTTACTATCTATTGCCTAAGACATTGTTACACTAGCCTAATGACAGAGGATGAGATGGCTGAATGGCATCACTGACTTGATGGACGTGAATCTGAGTGAACTCCGGAAGTTGGTGATGGACAGGGAGGCCTGGCGTGCTGCGATTCATGGGGTCGCAAAGAGTCGGACACGACTGAGCGACTAAACTGAACTGAACTGAATGAACAGTAATGTTTAGAAATATTTAATATTAATAAATACTAAATAGAAGTCTAGTTTTCCAAAGCATATTAAAATGTTGATGTAACATTATAGAATTAATAAATGTGCTCCGTAGTTCATTGTCAGCTGTAGTAGAATTTCCTTTTTCTTGAGTTTTTTTTTTTTTTTTTTTAATACTGTGATGGTTTTCCCCATTCCTCAACATGAATCGGCCATAGGCATTCCTGTGTCCCCTCCCTCCTTCCCCACCCTATCCCTGCAATTTGTCACAGAGCAGTGGCCCTGAATGACCAGTCATATATCAAACTCCCATTGGCTATCTATTTTACATATGGTAATATATATGTTTCAATGCGATTCTCTCAAATCATGCTACCCTATTTCTTTTGTTTTTTCAAGTTTTTCCTTAGCATTATTTTCTCTGTCCACATGTTGTGACCGAGATTTAAAGTTTAATTTACATTTCTCCTCTGCCTTACACTAACAAATACATAAGTTGGTGGGTTATTTTGAGACTTTTGTAATGTGAAAATGCACATAAGACAATGACAGGGAACATAGTAGCTGCCCTATAAACATGAAGAAAGTTCCTTTAGGACTTGAGTTCAGTCAGTTAATACACATAGAAATATTTATAAATAGTGCAAAGTTGGTGGTAATTTTGGTGAAACCAAATTGTAATGTCTTCTCAAGATGTTGTGTTGTAGTCTGCTTTGTTGTCCATATCTGCCAGAGCTTTTGGAAACAGACAGCAAAGCAAAGAGAGAACAAAAATTAAAACTGCCTGATTACCGTCAAATGATCATCTAGTAATTGTTGACATTCTGTTACACTGATGAAGTATTCACTTATTTATTATATATTATGATGTAAACAAGTTTTTCTCAAAAGTATTTGAAGCTATGTCATCATGAGCATGGAACAGAAATAGTTTCTATAAAGAAGAATGCAGTTCTCATTACAGGAAATTTTTTCTTCTTGTTTAATAACTTTAAAATTTATTTTTGGCTGTTCTGGGTCTTCACTGTACTCCTGGCTTTTCTCTCCCTGTGGTGAGCAGGGGCTATAAATTCTGTACATAAAATACATAAACGTGGCTGGTGTTGGGTTGGAGACTGGCATTCTGAATCTCCTTTTTGGTCAGTCCAGATCACTCAATGTCTTTTTTCTTTTGGCTGTGCTAAGCCTTTTTTGCCACACGTGGGCTTTCTCTGGTTGCAGCAAGCAGGAACTACTTTAATTGCTATGCTGGCTTCTCACTGCTGTAGCTACTCTTGTTGCAGAGCACAAGCTTTAGAGCACAGGCTCAGTACTTGTGTTGCTCGGGCTTAGTTGCTCCAAGGTACGTGGTATCCTCCCAGACCAGGGGTCAAACCTGTGTCCCATGCATTGGCAGGGGGATTCTTTATCACTGGACCACCAGGGAAGTGTCAGTGAGTGGCTTTCAACTGAGCAAATCCCAGTAACTTTCAACCAGGATCCTCCTGTGTCTTTTAACTGTTAATACCCTGACAAATAAAATTTGGGGTCATCACCCTATAACTGGGAGATCTGAAAACCAGGAGAGACTCCCCAAAACTTTCCTGGACTTCCTAAGGAGGAGTATGGGCCCAAGAGGCTGTTCCTGATTTCCCAAGGCTACTATGTAGGAAGTTCAGAATGGTACCTGTTTTGCTGCAGCCTGCATTCACCTCAGGGTGCATTGTCGTTGGGCTGCTGCAGTGACTAATAAGCTTGATCTTTGAAGAAGTGAAATGTCAAGATATTTTTCTTCTTACAGGTGTTACTTGAGCTGTTACTAAGAGCTGTGTGTTTCACATTCCAGCTTGTCATCCCTACACAAAGCCAGTTCTTGTTTAAACTGCTTAAATTAATTCTAATTGCAGGAATATTTCTGGGTCCAGCCACCACCCCACATCAACCCCCACCCACCCCTACCCACCCCCCAGCCCGGCCACCACACAAGGTTTCAGTTCCCATACTGAACTGCTTCAGCCGCATGAGCAGGAATCCTGTTGAGAGGAAACCTTTCTTTCCAATGCAATTATCCCACAGAATTTTGTTTTTACTTAAAACTGTGAAAGTGAAGTCGCGTCTGACTTTGCGACCCCATGTACTGTAGCCTATCAGGCTCCTCCGTCCATGGGATTTTCCAGGCAAGAGTGCTGGAGTGGATTGCCATTTCCTTCTCCAGGAGATCTTCCCGACCCAGGAATCGAACCGGGGTCTCCCGCATTGCGGGGCAGACGCTTTACCTTCTGAGCCACCAGGGAAGCCCAAAACTGTTCAAGTTGTGAGCAATCAGTGATGGAACACAAGACGGGAAAAACCCTCATGTACTTCTAAACCCTGAAAAGATACCTGGGGACCAAAAGGAAGAACACAGCAGGTGTCCTTTTGTCCCTGATCGGCCCGCTTGGCCCTCGTAGGCCCTGCTCGGCTCCGCCCCTCACACGCCCAGGCGCAGGCATGTGTCCTACCCAGCGCCCCTCACTTGCCCAGGTGCAGGAGTGTGCATTATGCCCCGCCCCTTGCTGTGGCATTCTTCTGATACCAATGGCTGAGGAGTCTCCAGTCTGCTTCGTCGCAAGCGGTTCTACAGCCAATTCCCGAAGTCGAGACTTGGTAGGTGCGGCCGACCATTGGAAACGTGAGGTACTTTTTTGTTTATTCGTTTTTGTGGTTAAGCTGTGCCTGTGGCGTCCCCTCTCCTCCCTATCCATGATCTCCTGTCACTTCGCACCTCGCTATTCCTTGACCCCCTTCCTCCAGCCCAAATAAATTCAGTCGTTGCTGTAAGAGGCCCAGGGCCTGATTTCCTTTGGATGTAAAATCCTGAGGTAACACGTATAGTGCACGAAATATGTAGTAATTTATAAGGAAAAAGTCATTTTAATTATGGCACTTGATAATTTTATAAGTATCAAATCGCGTGTTCAGAAAGTAGTTTAGAATTTCAGCTTTGCGACTGATGCTGGAGCTGAAGTTCTTTCTCGAGTGTTGCTGCTGCTGCGTCGCTTCAGTCGTGTCCGACTCTCTTCGACCCCAGAGACGGCAGCCCACCAGGCTCCCCCGTCCCTGGGATTCTCCAGGCAAGAACACAGGAGTGGGGTGCCATTGCCTTCTCGAGTGTTAGGCGTATTACTGTGCTTTTTTGATTTATATGAGCATGGTAGTAAATTGACTACAAAGACTTCATTTTAGGAGATTATTTTCAGTGATGCTGGTTACTTGTATGAGCATTAGAATCAAAGAAACATAAAATGGTCGCAGTGCTCAGTCAGATCTCTTTGAGAACCCCAGGGACTGTAGCCCGCCAGGCTCCTGTGTCCATGGGATTTCCCAGGCAAGAATTCTGGAGTGGGTTGTCGTTAAGTCTCTCAGTCCTGTCGGACTCTTGGCAACCCTATGGACTGCAGCAGGCAGGATTCCCTGCCCTTCACCATCTCCGGAACTTGCTCAAAACTCCTGTCCATCAAGTCCGTAATGACATCCAACCATCTCATCCTCTTTTCTGCCTGCCTTCCATCTTTCCCAGAATCAGGGTCTTTTCCAGTGAGTCAGCTCTTCACATCAGGTAGCCAAAGTATTGGAGCTTCAGCATCAGTTCTTCCAGTGAATATTCACGGTTGATTTCCTTTAGGATTTATTATGGGAAAAATGAGAATCCAGTGTCGCAAAGCACACCTCGGAGGACACTCAAAGACAGTGGAGTACAGTTTATTACCCCAGCAGGTCCAAGGGGAATCGGTTCTGAACGAGGACCCTGACATTTTCGAGAACACGGTTTTATACCCCACACTAAGTGACTGTTTACATGTTCACAATTTTTTTGATGTGTATGATTTAGTTTTACAACATGTAGGTGTAGGGAGAGCTAACAATTAAGGTTAAAGGGGAACAATAATTATACTTCATGGGGGATATCTTCATTGTGAATCTAACCTGGGCAGCCTGACCTTAACTCCAATCTTTGCTATCTGTGGGGAGGGAGGTCTCCAAGGAGACCTGGTTTTACTTTAAAAATAGTTTCCTCATTCTTGGGCAAAGTCGAGGCCCAGTTCACATGCTGTCTTAAGATGGCTGACAGGCCTCAAGATGGAGTTCCTCCTGCCCTCCTCAAAGTAGCCCCAACAGGTTGATGGCCTTAAAGGACTCGTCTTGCTGTACAAGAATCTGCTCCAGCACCACAGTCCAAAAGAATGAATTCTATGTTCAGCCTTCTTTATGGACCAGCATTCAAAAAGCAAAACTTTGATTCTAATTTTTATATCATAGGCTTTTCAGATAAAACATTCAGTTGCTTAAGCACTGCATAAGAACATTATAAAATTTTTATTTTCTACTGTTCCCCTTACATAATTGTTGAAATGGAGATGATCTGCAATGTATACATAATATTTAAATCGTGAGTAATGTGAGAATGCCATTTATCATGTTTTAAAAATAGTCCACAAAAATGTCTCCTTACCTATTTACACCTCTTATACAGAGGGTTATCATATGCAGCTGTTTTTGGTTAGATGCTACATCCAGACTCAATGGTAGTATGTTACATGACAGGTTAAAGCAAAATCAGAAAACCCGTGAATTTAGTATATGGTATTACATATTTGCTAGGAATTTGATATTTGGAGAGAAGAAAATACAGTCGACCCTTCGTATCTGCATATCCATAGATTCAATTGAAGCATAGAAAATATTTGGGGGGAAAATCCCATGATATTCCAAAAACACAACTTGAATTTGCCACTCATCTCAACTATTTCCATAGCACTTACATTATATCTGGGCTTCCCTAGTGGCTCAGATAGTAAAGAATGTGCCTGCATTGCAGGAGACATGGTTTGATCCGTGGTGAGGAAGATCCCCTGGACAAGGATATAGCCACCCACTCCAGTATTCTTGCTTCCCTTGTGGCTCAGACGGTAAAGCGTCTGCCTACAATGTGGGAGACCTGGGTTCGATCCCTGGGTCGGGAAGTTCCCCTTGAGAAGGAAATGGCAACCCACTCCAGTATTCTTGCCTGGAAATTCCCATGAACGGAGGCGCCCGGTAGGCTACAGTCCGTGGGGTCGCAAAGTGTCCGACACAACTGAGCGACTTCACTTCCAGTATTCTTGCCTGGAGAATTCCCAGGACAGAGGAGCCTGGCGGACAGAGGAGTCCGACTCCATGGGGTGGCAAAGAGTCGGTCACGACTGAGCAACTAACATTACATTATTTTTACATTATTTTTAGTATAGAGACCTTTGTTAATGTGATGCCTTGCTTTTTAACTTCCCTTCCAGGAAGCAGAGGTCTTTTAATTTCCTGCAGTCACCTTCCTCAGAGATTACACTATTGAATTGTTCTGCCCCGCCCGCTGCGCCCCGAGGCCCCGCCGGCCTCACCTTCCCAGGGTGCAGGGCAGACCGGGCTTCCTTCGATGATCCGCACCCTGACAGCTTGTCTCGGTTTAGACCGCTTCCCCAGGCTGCCCCCGCTGTTTCACTGCTGGCCCGCGCAGCTTCCCACATCCGGAAGCGGAGAGCTGGCGGTGCAGCTGTCTCAGCAGCGCGGCGTGAGTTTCTCTCTTTCTTAGTTACACTTGTTGCTCTCACTCTGCTTCCCTCAGTACCCCGGGTCTGAGGGTCTCTACTGACTCTAAATCCCCGCGCCCGCCCTACCAACCCCAGCAAATTCAGACGTCTCCGTGAGCGCCGAAGGGGCACCTCTTGGTTTAAAGTCTGAACTGAAGCCGGTTCCTGCTTTTGGAACTCTGAAACGCTGCGTTTCGCACCTCCTTCCGTTTTAAAACCATTTACTGTCCCCGTTGCACTTCCTGCACCGCATAAAATTATCTTCCATGAGGTGGGTATTTACGCTCCGCGGACCTCAGCCTCTCTGTCTCGGCCCCTGGAGGCCACGTCCTCTCCCAAGTCCTAGGCTTCTGGGGAGCACGCCCTGCTCCTGAGACCCACTCCCTCCCAGCGCCCATATCTCCTGGGGCCTTGTCTTCATAATGACCCTGTGTCAGGGTGGGTGACCTGGGCCAGCCACTTGA
>NW_011489033.1:9287-9447 GCF_000754665.1 Bison bison bison
CTGAGGAAGAACCGATGACAATGAAGAGGATTGATGAGGAACTTGCGAAGAGAGAGCAGCATGAAAGAGAGGAAGTTTTGAAGGTTGCAGATAGGCAAGGACAGAAGTTTAGAGAAAAGCAGGATCTCCGGAGAAATGAAGGTGAGCAGAATAGGAGAGG
>NW_011489033.1:9547-12254 GCF_000754665.1 Bison bison bison
CCCAAGGCTGATCTCCTTTAGAATGGACTGGTTGGATCTCCTTGCAGTCCAAGGGACTCTCAAGAGTCTTTTCCAACACCACAGTTCAAAAGCATCACAGAGTTCGCTCAAATTCATGTTCATTGAGTCCAGGGATGCTATCTAACCATCTGATCCTCTGCCGACCCTTTCTATAGCCTTCAAGTTCAGTTCAGTTCAGTTCAGTTTAGTTCAGTCGCTCAGTCGTGTCTGACTCTGCGACCTCATGAATCGCCGAATGCCAGGCCTCCCTGTCCATCACCATAGCCTTCAAGTAGAGAGGTGTAAATCATGGGCCCAAAGAGGGCGACAGTGGAGAGGCAGTTCATACAGAGAGCCCGCAAAGGGGATACAAAAGTTGGAACCTTGGCTTCCAGAACAATATCCTGCTGGGAGAGAAAGGGGACTCCTAGTGATTGGGCTTCCCTCGTGGCTCAGCTAGTAAAGAATCCGCTGGCAATGCGGGAGACCTGCGTTCGATCCCTGGGTTGGGAAGATGCCCTAGAGAAGGGAACAGCTACCCACTCCAGTATTCTGACCTGGAGAATTCCATGGACTACAGCCATGGGGTCGCAAGAGTCAGACTGGGCTGAGCTACTTCACTCACATCCAGTAACTGGAGGAGCTGAGAAAGCGGGGAAGGTGAAAGGAAGCATAGCCACTTGGGGGTGCCAGAGAGTTGAGAGAAAGGGAGGGCAGAGATGGAGGAAAAAGGCAGAAATTCATGAAGATTAAGGATCATCAAGGAGGTTGGGTTAGAAGCATTTTTCAGGGAACAGATGGCAGAGAGAGGCCAAATGGGAGTCAGGGAAGAGGTAGAGAGGAGGACAAACAGAGCAGGAGAGCAGAGGGGAAGAGAAAGGGAGATGAAGAAAGAAGTAGGGAATCTCTAGAAATAGAGGAGTTAAGAGAGGTATATAATTTACAATTTATGTAAGTTACAGAATGTAAGGTCTTATTGAATTGTAATTTCTATAGCTACAACAAAAGGAAGGGGAACACAGGCTTGTAGAAAATATGATTGATTATAGCAAAAGAAATAATTGCTATGGCTACAACTGGTCCCTGTGAAATGTCTGGTCCAAGTCCCAAGTTCCTTGGTGCTTGCAGCAAGTTTCTAGATGTCGCATTGTTCAGGCCCTATCTGTTTATCAAGGACTATTTGAGGAAGAGAGCGGGCCATTCCACCGTCAAGCCATCCAAGAAGTCCTCTGTTTTGGTAATGCTCCATTGTAGTATTAGTAACCTTCCAGGCTACTTGAGCACCATAATCAGACACAGTGCTGTTATTATCATCTGAGCAGTTAGATAACCACATACCATAGGCTACCCAATCATCAATTGTATGATTAGCCGCAAATATTAATTTTCCTTATTTGGCCTGACATTTGTCCCAATGAACAGGAATATATTTTAAGTTATTAGTTAACCCTTTGCATAGTGTTCTTTGTTTTTTTCCCTAATTCTTTCCCTAAAGTTTCAGTAGTATAAACATGGTTCACAGGCAAATAAAGGGCAGTAAATATAATCGAAGCAGCGTCCAAAAGCCGAAGTTTGTCGATTAATGTTTATGCATAATTCTGCTGGGCCCATACACAAAGGAAGGACTTCATAACCTAGAGAGATATTAGTTTCCCTTCTTCTTCAGGGTATGAGGGCCCTTTAATTCTCCAGCGAGAAGGCATTTGTATGGAGTCATTGGTTAATACAGTTGGTCCTCTCTCCGTCCATTCTGTGACCTGAAGTAAAGGGGGGTTGGGTATGAAAGCCCAGTAAGTGTGAATAATTGGTTCAGCTGGAGCCAGGGAGGGCAAAGCAAGCAGAGCAAGCATAGCAACAAGAAGGTTTTCAGGACTCCAAGGCATTCTCTGTTGAGAAACCAGATTTTCAGCTTTATTAGTAAGGGTTTTTATTTGTCCCCAAGAGGGGAGATAAAAAGGTTGATGTCGCCGAGGGTGGTGTTTTCTGGAGATCTTTAGAGCCGCCATGGCCCGTATTGGAATTTCTTCCTCCTGGCATTTTTGTTCGTTCGTCTCTGTCTCAAAGGCTGGGGGACCCCTTGGGTCCGATCTTCCGAAGAGGAAGCCATGTGAGTTTGTTGGATCCATCTGGGGAAATACAAACATACCCCTTTCCCTGTAAGATTAATTCCCCAGATTTCCATTGTTTATTCAACTCGTCCTGGTACCAACTGGGCAGAGGAAGAAAAGAGTCCTTCAATTCCTCAAAATGTTTTTCTGCCCTTGTCAAGATATCTCCTTGCGGTAAGTTTAAAAAATTTAAAACAAATAAAGTTATATTGACAATAGCTATAGAAAGAAAGGAAAGCGATAATGATGAAAACATTCCTAGGAAATATTTCAGTCTAAAAAAAAATGATCTAGAGATCTGTTTGGGGACTGGTATTTGACTGTGGTTTTGAATTAATGGGTTGATTTCTTCCTCATTCCGTACATACATTTTTTCTGATATAAAAAGAAATGGGATCTGATGGTGTTTTAAGTGGCTTGTTTATTTGGGGCAAAGGATTAGGAGCAAACAGTCAAACATTTTTTCCTAAGTGAAATTATTGAAAAGCTGAAGCAGAACAACTTGATAAATGAAACTTGCTCACATCCAAATACTTGACCTTTTCCCGGAAAAGAAACGCAGCCCGGCAGCTGTTGAATCTCTCCGTTCAGTGTGTTAA
>NW_011489033.1:12394-18095 GCF_000754665.1 Bison bison bison
GTTCCTGTGTATATCCCCTTATTTAATTTTTTATTTGTAGTTTTAGTGTGTACTGTGTTTGTTTAATTATGTCTTGTGTTTGTGGATTATAAGGAATGTTTGTAATCTGTTTAATAGAGAATGAATTTAAAAATTGTTTGAATTGTTTAGAAATATAGGCAGAGCCATTGTCTGTCTTTATCGAATTAGGTGTTATTGCAAAGTAAGCTAAAAGCTAAAAGGGTTATAACATTTCGTGTAGTTTCATTCCGGAGAGGTGTGGCCCCTATAAAAGAAGAATTTGTATCGATTCAGACATATAAGAAGGAAGAGGAAGAAAGTTCAGGGCAATGAGTTATACCAATTTGTCATAAAATTCTTCTTTATTTATCATAAACCCTTTTTATATTTTTATATTTATCATTTTATTTGCCATTTCTTATATCTTTTTATTAAAAGCATATATTTTATTTTTCTTTAGCAATTATAAAGTGTCTTGTATGTTAGCATTTTATAGATTGGTGAATATATTTATTATATTATATTATATCATTAAATATTTATTTTTATATAAATATATATGTTTATATACATATAAAGTTATGTTTTTGCTGACAAATTTAGTTTACCTTAAACCTAGGCATAATAAAAGTATTATATAATGTTGATGACTTAAGACGTGTCTTAATTAGATTAGCAATTATATTTAAATTTTATTTATATTTAAATAAACATTATTTTTAATATTATATATTTTTCAGTTCACGTGAAGTTGAATTTAAATAGAGGTCATTAACTTCATATTATCCAAAAACAAAGACATATATTGAGACATAGATAATTTTAGATAGATAGGCATAGTTTTCTGCTTGAAATTTAAAATATCTTTGTGTCCTATTATTATTATTTTTGAATTTCACCAATTTGTTTATGGCTGGAGTCCTAGATAGAGTGGTCTGTGTATCCCAAGGACATGATAAGAGTTAAGTTTAGGGTTTTTTTTAGGCCTGTTTTTGTTTCCCAGGCAGAACTGGAGCTCCAAAAAAGTATTTTAACAAGTTAACCTTTTCCTAGCTGCATATGTTAGAAGAACCAGTTTTGCAATTTCAAAAGAGTTTATTTTAATCAGTATTCTCTAGAGTCTAAAGAATATCATGGCCATTCAGTGTCAAAAATATCATTTCTCCTTTTTGTAGTTACAGTATATTCATGATATATGCATGAAAGAAATGCTGTCACATTGGATGTAAAGCCTTGACTACAAAATTTTGACAAATAGTAGGACTGCTAAGCATACCTTGAGGTAACATACTCTACTGAAATCTTTATGAGGCCCAATGTGATTAGGAAAAGGGAGAGACAAAGTGAATCTCTCTTGGTCTAAAGGGTGTAAAGGTATATTTAAAAAGCAATTTGTAAATCAATAATAATAATAATAACAATATGCCAATTTTGAGGAATAGTAGTAGGTGATGGGATTCCTGGTGGTAATGCACCCATAGGTTTCATAGATGCATTAACTTTTCTAAGGTCTGTTAAAAGGCACCATTTGTTAGATTTCTTTTTTATAACAAAAATAGGAGAGTTCCAAGGAGAGCAAGATGCCTCAATATGTTTCAACTCGAATTATGTGTCTATAAGTTCTTTAGCAGCCTGTAATTTTTCTTTTGTAAGGGGCCATTGCTCTGTCCAACTAGGCTGGTCATTCTTCCAAGTTATTTTAATAATTGCTTTGTTTGTTAAATGAGCAGTGGCCCTTAGGAAAAATGTGGAATGTATATCTGAGTTTGCCATTGCATAAGTAAGTCCCTTCCTATTAGATTAAGGAGTGCATCTATCATATAAGCTCTTAATGTTGCAGGCTGGCCTTCTGGTCCCTCACATGGGTATATCTGAACACTTTGATAGACTTCTTGTACTTTAGTTTGAGAAATTCCCACAATTTGGCAAGAGACCTTTTGTATAGGTCAGGATTTGGGCCATAAGTGTTTGGAAATAATAGTAATATCAAATCCAATGTCGAGGAGACCAGAAAATCTTTTACCATTAATTTGATATTTATATTTGGTCGGGCACATACAGATACCAATGGTCCGTAAGGATTGGTTTTGATCTGTACTGCCGAATCTGCTTGTCCATACGTTATTAGAGGGGTTAATAGAAACGTAAGGCAAAAGAAGTAATTGAGCAATTTTGTCCCCCTTTTTGAATTGCCATAGAATCTGAGATGACATCATAATTTGAATCTCTCCTTTATAATCTGAATCAATTACTCCAGGGTGAACAGTAATTCCTTTAGAAGTCAAACTAGATTGGCCAAGCAAGAGACCAAAGGTTTGTGGGGGCAGGGGTCCAAATAGTCCGGTAGGTACCCTAGAAGGGACTGCTTGAGGGTAAAGGAAAAAAATCATTTAGGGCTGGTATATTGACGGCAGCACGGCCGGATGTTGAGGGAAAAGATAGAATTTGCCTCTGGTTTTTGTTGTAGGGGACCTGGGTGGGGGGGTCCCCTGTTTGGAGTTTCCTGGAATAGGTTTTTCATCAATATCAAATTTAGATTTACAATCTTTGGCCCAGTGCATTCCACTACGGCAGCGAGGGCAAATTCTTGGAGATTTTTTATTAGCCTTCTTAGGGCAGTTCCCTTTTTAAATGGTTTTTATCTCCACATGTAAAGCATTCTTCATTTCCCTTTCTAAAGGCAGCAACCATTGTCTCAACTAGCATTTGCATCTTTTGAGTTTCTGATCCTAGATTTCGACAAGCCTTCAAATAGTCAATAATAGCCCCAGTCTCACAAATTGGAGTGATAGCTCTTTGACATTCCTGATTTGCATTCTCATAAGCAAGAAATTTTTCTTGCTGTTTTTTGGTTTCTTCTCCAATTACAGTATGGGAAATAGCAGTTTCTAATCTAGCTAAAAAATCAGCATAACTTTCATTAGGCCCTTGTAATATTTTAGTGTAACTACCCGAACGCTCTCCTTGAGGAGTCATTCAATCCCAAGCTTCAAGGGCCAGTGTTTTTAATTTTCATGCAACAAAGGAGGGCATTGTATTTGAGCTTCTATGGTATCAAATTGTCTGGAGCCAGTTAACATTTCATAAGTAATTTGGTTTTCGGGAGTGCCAGCTCGAGCATTCTTGTTAGCATGATCTCTGACTATATCACAAAACCACATTGTCCATTGAAGATATTCTCCTGGTTTAAGGAGAGCTTTTATTAAAGTTCGCCAATCATAGGGGAAAAAGTTTCCATTAGAAGATGCCACAATATTTAGAAGCTCTCTAGTAAAAGGCAAATGTGAGCCATACATAGTTATAGCCTTTTTCATTTGTTGCATGTGAAAAAGATTAAAACCGTCATATTGAGGTATTATGTGCCCTTGAGTGTCAGGATTTCTTAAAACTGGAAAGATGGAGAAAGCACTGGTGTTAGAAACTTGTGATTGCAGAACCAGTAATTCAGAGTCTAATTCAAGGAGGAGAGCAAGTAAGTGCAAATATGAGTTTAATTTTCATGCAACAAAGGAGGGCATTGTGTTGGTTTTCTGCAAATATGAGTCTGTGCCAAGGACTTATCATTATTGTCCAGAAGAGCATTGCCAGTTTTGGTGTCAAAAAAACATCTGACAAAGGAGAGACTTTTGGAGTTGCGACGGTTGGCAGAGGAGGAGCATTTGGAGTAGCTGGGGTAGGGTTAGTAAGAAAATTTTGAAATATTTTATGTTGTTCTAATTGGTCCTTTTATAAAGTTGTATTATCTACTTGATATTCATGCAATAAGTGTTCTGTCTGTTGTCCAATATTGGGAGGGCTAGAATTTACCTTGAAATGGCAGAATTACAACTTTAATGAGAGCCCGTAGAAAGTGAAAGTGAAGTCGCTCAGTCGTGTCTCTTTGCGACCCCTTGGACTGTAGCCCACCAGGCTTCTCCGTCCATGGGATTCTCCAGGCAAGAATACTGGAGTGGGTTGCCATTTCCTTCTCCAGAGGATCTTCCCGACCCAGGGATCGAACTTAGGTCTCCTGCATTGCAGGCAGACGCTTTAACCTCTGAGCCACAAGGGAAGCCCACAATGAGAGCCCATAGGGGCCAAAAATCAATTGCAGTATTTTTCCCTGTTTGGCGGCCCGTTCAACATTTTCTTTGACCCGGTGCCAAATTTCTAAATCAAAACTGCCTTTATCAGAGAACCATGGATTACATTTAACCACTGTTTGAAAGTAAGCCTCTATTCATTGGCACGAAACCAAAAGTCCCTGAGCTTTAAACAAATGGTGAAGTAAAATAGACAAATGATGGGGATTTCTAGCCTTTTGACCCGTGTCTTAGTACTTACTGACCTCAATGGGAGTCTGGAGTCACTCCGTCCGAAATGCCACGTATACCAGTGTCCCTGTTCTGAGTGCCACTTTTTGGGGTCCTTTAACGGACCGGAACCTGGTGGTCCAGAGTCAATGATCAGAAAGTGAAAGAAAGAGGCTGATATTCCGTGGTTTATGCAGAAAACCAATAAAGTCCTTGACACAGGTCTTGGGTTGCTCACAAAAGCACCAGGTGCCCTCTCGAAGGGGTGAAGGCACAGTGCGCCTTCACACAGTGCGCCTCACTCTCCTGCAGGAGAGTGAGCTCGACGGATCTTTACATCCAGAGAACTTGCAGGGGAGAGAGAGAGAAACAAAAACGTCATGGGGCCCTAACCTCTGATGCAGCAAAGGCGCGTTAATGATTTTTCTGTGCGTATGTATAGGCTGTAGTACCAGAAGTTTCTTATGACTGTGATAAAGATCAGAAAACCAAACCTACAGCAACTGTTAACAAGGGAATTAATAATGGGATTAATAATGGTCACAAGGTCAGGAGACAATCCATATCTCAAGAAAGGGGATCGAGACTAAGTAGTTTTGTAGTAAAGAGAATGTTTACTAAAGGAGATTCAAGCTTG
Source organism: Bison bison bison (assembly GCF_000754665.1). Lineage (NCBI taxonomy): Eukaryota > Metazoa > Chordata > Mammalia > Artiodactyla > Bovidae > Bison > Bison bison. Next base: position 17,324 of record NW_011489033.1, read on the forward strand.
TCTCACACAATGACTTCAGTTCCTGGGAGTAGTGTGCTGCTTCACTTGAAAAGAAACAAAGGACTTGTGAGAAACACCAAGTTAGGAATCCTCCTATCAAACAGTCCCTGAAAGCCCCTCAGCATGTGGGATCTAACTGGACCAGGCAACAACCTGTGTTTCATACACTGGTCAGTGGACTATTTACCGCTGAGCCACCGGGGATGCCCTCATATTATTTTTAAATACAGGTATTTTATACAGATTGGCATTAAAGTATTTTGTGTATTATTTTCTGCTTGTACTACTATTAGATGACTCTAATTGTATAGAACCTGCCTGCACCTGTGGGAAAGGTGGGTTTGATCCCTGGGTTAGGAAGATCCCCTGGAGGAGGGAATAGCAACCCATCAGAGTGTTCTTGCCTGGAGAGTCCCATGGAAAGAGGAGCCTGGCAGGATATAGTCCATGGGATTGCAGATAGTCGGGCGTAACTGAAGCAGCTTAGCACAGCACGCAACCTTTACCAAGTCCTTGAAATACATAACCCACTTTGCCTGACGCCTCAACCTTTTGAATTGATTGAATTGAGAGCTCAATCCCTGTGTCGGAAACATCTCCTGGAGAAGTAAATGGCAACCCACTTCAGTATTCTTGCTTGGAGAATCCCATGGATGGAGGAGCTGGCAGGCTACAGTCCATGGGTTTGCAAAAAGTCGTACATTCCTGAAGCGACTTAGCACACACATAGGCACTGATTACTGATAATTTCCTCTCATAGAGAAACTAAAGA
>NW_011489033.1:19321-22073 GCF_000754665.1 Bison bison bison
GGGAGGACTGGCAGCTCTTTGATTGCATTTGGTGTCTCGGATCCTACACAGAGCTGCCTTCAACCTGTCTTCCTGTTCAGAACCCTCAGCTATTCCTATTGTTACTTCTTTTGCCACATCCTTCAGGGGTGTGTGTAACAGGAATGTGGTTTGGATCTTCTGTGATTGTAACTCAGGAAACCTGTAAGGACAGTGGATATTGATTGAGGTCCTCTCTTAGACAGGACCTGAATTGAGATCTTCCTGGTGCCTTGGAAACAATTTCCAAGAGGGATGGCTAAGTAACACAATTACACAGGTCAGTTCTTGTGTGTGATCTGAAGTTTCCTTTTTACACTCCTGGAGTTCGTTGTAACTTTTTGTCCTCTGTTCTGCCCAAGTGGGCCCTGGTGGTTCAGAGCATGTGTGAATCTGTAAGTCTCGGTGTCAGTCCTGCTTTTGCTCATTTACTTTCATGTTCCATGGAGTTGTGTACAGGAATTCTGTGAATCCACTACCTTTATTTGTGAGATTGAGGTAATTAGTGCTGTTAGGTGGCATAGAATGTTGCCTGTTTTACAGAAAAGGTCAGAAGTTACTGCTTTTTTTTTTTTTTTTCCGTTGTGCCTTGTGGCAGGTTGTATGTTAGTTCCCCATTCCTGGACGGAATCTGTGCCCCTTCCAGGGTATGTGCGTAGTCCTAAAGATTGGACCACCAGGGAATTTGCCTCAAAGATTACTTTTGCTTAAAGAATATATTTACTTCCTGTCTTGCTTATTGTGACATCTCTTTGTCTACTTTACATCTTGTATGTTTTTATTTTACTTTTCATTTTTATGAGTGTTGTCTCTGACTCTGGTTAATAAGTTTTCAAATAATATTGGTTTTCTTCATACCAATACATTACATTTTTAAAATGTTTTTTATTTTTGGTTGCACTGGGTCTTTGTTGCTTCCAGGGCTTTTTGCTACTTGTGGCAAGCAAGGGCTACTCTCTACTTGCAGTGCACGGACTTCTCATTCTAATGCCTTCTCTTGTTAGAGTGTATGGGTTGTATGCCTGTGCACAGTAGTTGTGACTCCCGAACTCTGGAACATGGAGTTGTGGCCTACAGGCTTAGTTTCTCCAAGGTATGTGAGAACTTCCCGGATGAGGGATGGAACCCTTGTGCCCTGTGTTAATTACCAGGTGGATTCTTTACCTCTGAGCCAGAAGGGAGGCCCCAAAACTTGTTCCTTGACATGTATTTTAGAACCAATGAACTGAATAAGTTAAAGTTACTATATAGATAGGGAATTGCTCTACTGAATGACTGTTCTTTAAGTAGACAGTGTTTCATTTATTAATATTTTTTATTTAAAGATGATGGTCTTTATGTATTACATAATGTAACTGACATGAAACACTTGTCAATATCATAAAATGCCTATATGTCTATCTACTGATAGATTTATAAGAAGTATTTAGATAAGTTTTCTTTTTTTTTTTTTTCCCATTATTTTAGGGAATTTCCTGAACAGTTGTCAACTGCTATTTATGTTTTCCATTATTCGTTAAAGTGCTTCTTTTGGATTATTTACCATTGCAATGTATTGCCTGTTAATGAATGCTCGTTCAGTTGATTGTCCTGTCTGACTCTTTGTGATCTCATGGACAGTAGCTTGCTAAGCTCCTCATCCATGGAATTTTTTTCAGGCAAGAATAGTTCAGTAGGTGTCATTTCCTCCTCCAGGAGATCTTCCCCACCAAGGGATTGAAGCTCCCTATCCTATGTCTCCTGCATTGGCAGGCTAATTCTTTACTACCAAGACACCTACATAGCCCTGTCTGTTCTTTACCATTTACTTATGTATAAGTATGCATAAAGTGTGTACAATATGCTATATTTTCTCCTCAATTATGAGACAGCAGTGTGTTTACTACCACGTAGAATGAGTTTAGAAGTCATGGTGCGAAAATACCCTTTTCTTTGAGAACTGACATGAATTTGGAAAAAATTAATATGTTCTGACTGTATCTTTGAAGCTAGGCTACCCTAAAATTAATTTGGATTACATGTGATTTCTCTTTCATTTTTAAACAGTTCTATTTGTTTAGCATTTCAAATATTTTTAAGATCATCACTGGGAAGATGCATAATTCTGTTCAGCATGGATATGCCTTTTGGTATAATACCATGTATTCAGCATGAAACAATTTATTTATGAATTGTAATTGATAGAATGTATATGGTTTTTATATTTGTAGATGTGTCTCAAATACGTATGATCAAGAAATTACAGGCAAAAGGAAACAGTGGTAAAAAAGAAATTTTTCAAAGAGTGGTGTTTGGAAGAGCTGAAAGCCATGAAATTGAAGATTTTTTCCTCAGAAAGATACAGGAAAATATGCATGATTTTGAGTGTCTGTGGACAGATGATGAAAGAAATGACTGCTGCTGCTGCTAAGTCGCTTCAGTCGTGTCCAACTCTGTGCGACCCCATAGACGGCAGCCCACCAGGCTCCCCCGACCCTGGGATTCTCCAGGCAAGAACACTGGAGTGGGTTGCCATGGCCTTCTGCAATGTAGGAAAGTGAAAAGTGAAAGTGAAGTTGCTCAGTTGTGTCTGACTCTTAGCGACTCCATGGACTGCAGCCTACCAGGCTCCTCCATCCATGGGATTTTCCAGGCAAAAGTACTGGAGTGGGGTGTAGACTTCAGAATATATGTCTTTCCGGGAAACCACACGAAAGTAATGTGCACACTGGAGCTTTAACTCAAAGATCAAAAC
>NW_011489033.1:24445-25012 GCF_000754665.1 Bison bison bison
CTCTAAGATGTGATAGGACCAGACACAACAGAGCCCAAAGGAACACGCAGGGCCCCTCACCAACGTTCAAAGGTACATACACCAATGTTCTCAGGCCTTGTTGTTTTTATTATTACTGGGTTAATATCCCTAAGGTTCCATTTTTAACTATTACATGTGTATTTATCTTCTTTGACTTTTCTTGGTATTATAGCTTACAATGACAGAGTTGAAGCTTACTTCAGATCCTGTAATTATGGCAAAGAGCAAAGATTAAAGAATTCTCCCACATGACTTCCAGGAAAAGGCTTACTGCCAAGAGCAACCCTTCCCCATTATCACCGATTTAAGACCCCACTAGGCCCCCTGTTTCCCTGGGAAAAAACCAGACACATGCACACAAATTCCCAGTCTATGCCCTATCAATGATGTGTTGTTGTTTAGCCGCTTAGTCACTGCAACGTCGTGGGCTACAGCGTGCCGGGCTTCCCTGTCTTTCACAATCTCCTGGAGTTTGACATTGTGTGGCTTGTCATGGAGAGGATGTGACCCTGTATCATGACCATTTATGCTGTTCTATTGTATTTC
>NW_011489033.1:25281-25753 GCF_000754665.1 Bison bison bison
CCTTTAGAATGGACTGGTTGGATCTCCTTGCAGTCCAAGGGACTCTAAAGAGTCTTCTCCAACACCACAGTTCAAAAGCATCAATTCCTCGGCGCTCAGCCTTCTTCACAGTCCAACTCTCACATCCATGTATGACCACTGGCAAAACCATAGCCTTGACTAGATGGACCTTAGTTGGCAAAGTCATGTCTCTGCTTTTGAATATGCTATCTAGGTTGGTCTGAACTTTCCTTCCAAGGAGTAAGCATCTATTTAATTTCATGTCTGCAGTCACCATCTTCAGTGATTTTGGAGCCCCCCAAAATAAATTCTAACACTGTTTCCACTGTTTCCCTATCTATTTCCCATGAAGTGATGGGACCAGATGCCATGATCTTCGTTTTCTGAATGTTGAGCTTTAAGCCAACTTTTTCACTCTCCTCTTTCATTTTCATCAAGAGGCTTTTTAGTTCCTCTTCACCTTCTGCCATAA
>NW_011489034.1:0-1761 GCF_000754665.1 Bison bison bison
CGTGAAAAACAAGACCCTATTTTTAAAGCAAATTTCGTATATATTTTTTATAATTTTTCTGACTTTTTTTAATATTGTATTTTTGAGAGTCTAACATCTGCTCTAGACTTTTAACATTTGCTTTTTGGTATTTGTTATCAATTTTTTACCTTTAAGAATCCAATCTTGAATACTCCTTTTTACTTAGGAGTGTGATTACTGGCTTGATTGCTGTCTCCCCCTTTTGACTCTCCTTTTTCTCCCCCAAGTCACCTCTATCTATTCCCTCCCCCTTCTCTGTTCTACCCAACTCTATGAATCTCTTTGGGTACTGCAGGCCATGCATAACACTTAGGGAAATGATTACTGGCTAGATCTGTTTCAATCCTTTTGATTCCCCCTCTTCTCCTCCTGGTCACCTCTATCTCCTTCCTCCCTCTTCTCTTCTCTATGTAACTCTGTGAATCAATCACATGATCTCTATGTAACTCTGGGTCAATCAATAATGGATAATGCAATAACTAAGATCAAAAACACTCTGGAGAAAACCAACAGTAGAATAACTGAGGCAGAAGATAGGATGAGTGATGTGGAAGATAGAATGGTGAAAATAAATTAATCAGAGAGGAAAAAAGAAAAAAAGAATTAAAAGAAATGAGGACAACCTCAGAGACCTCTGGGACAATGTCAAAGGCCCCAACAATTGAGTCATAGGAGTCCCAGAAGAATAAGACAAAAAGAAAGGGCATGAGAAAATACTTGAGGAGATAATAGTTGAAAACTTTCCTAAAATGGGGAAGGAAATAGCCACCCAAGCCCAAGAAACCAAGAGTCTCAAACAGGATAAACTGAAGGTGATACACCTCAAGACACATATTAATCAAATTAATGAAGATCAAATATAAAAAACAAATATTAAAAGCAGCAATTGAAAAGTGACAAATAATACACAAGGAGATTCCCATAAGGATAACAGCTGATCTTGCAATAGAAACTCTTCAGGCCAGAAGGGAATGGCAGGACATACTTAAAGTGATGAAAGATAAAAACCTAAACCCAGATTACTGTACCCAGCAAGGATCTCATTCAAATATGAAAGAGAAATCAAAAGCTTTACAGACAAGCAAAAGCTGAGAGAATTCAGCACCACCAAACCAGCTCTTCAACATATGCTAAAAGCTCTTCTCTAGACAGGAAATGGAAAAAGTGTATAAACTTGAACCCAAAACAACAAAGTAAATGGCAACAGGATCATACTTATCAATAATTACCTCAAATGTAAATGGGTTGAATGCCCCAAGCAAAGGACAAACACTGGCTGAATGGATACCAAAAAAGACCCCTATATATGCTGTCTTCAAGAGACCACCTCAAAACAAGGGACACATACAGACTGAAGGTGAAGGGCTGGAAAAAGATATTTCATGCAAATGTAGACCAAAACAAATCAGGAGTAGCAATACTCATATCAGATAAAATAGACTGAAATAAAGGCTGTGAAAAGAGACAAAGAACGATACTACATAATGACCAAATGATCAATCCAAGAAGAAGCTATAACAATTATAAATATATATGCACCAATATAGGGGCACTGGAGAAGGCAATGGCACCCCACTCCAGTACTCTTGCCTGGAAAATCCCATGGATGGACGGCCTGGTGGGCTGTAGTCCATGGGGTCGCTAAGAGTCGGACACGACTGAGCGACTTCACTTTCACTTTTCACTTTCATGCATTGGAGGAGGAAATGGCAACCCACTCCAGTGTTCTTGCCTGGAGAA
>NW_011489034.1:2755-2955 GCF_000754665.1 Bison bison bison
AAACAAAGGACACCATATCAAAAATCAACAAAGCTAAAAGCTAGTTCTTTGAGAACATAAATAAAATAGACAAACCATTAGCCAGACTCATCAAGAAAAATAAGGGAGAAAAATGAAATCAACAAACTTAGAAATGAAAATGGAGAGATCACAATAGACAACACAGAAATACAAAGGATCATAAAAGACTACTATCAGCA
>NW_011489034.1:4483-8017 GCF_000754665.1 Bison bison bison
AGAATGGGAGAAAATAATAGCAAACAAAGAAACTGACAAAGAATTAACCTCAAAAATATAAAGCATGTATCCTTTATGTGTGACAAAGGTTTATCGCAACATATTTTTTATCTTCAAACACCTGAGGTTTAATTCATTAAAAAACCTTTATTGGATGTTTGCTATTTGCCAAGTACCTTGACATAGTTAACAGTTTTTACTGGAATCAGAAAAATATGTGTTGTAGTCCTATATTTACTAATTGCTTACTATGCGACCTTTATAGAATTATGTAATTCTTCTGGGTCCCAGTTTTCTCACTTCCAAAGCTTTAGTTGTTATGATCACTGTGCCTGATTTTAAAAAATAAATAATTTTACAAAAATGAAAGTATTTTAAGCAGAGTTAATTACCACCACTTATATAACTATACAAGCCAAAGGAATTTTGCTTGAATGAAAAAGAAAGAACGAATAGGCTGAATATCACTAATTTTTACAAAATGTAAGTTTCATAATATAAGCTCTTTAAATGTTTAAGTATTAATGAATTTTATCAGTGATATTTGAAAGCATCTGGAACTTCTAGTTCTAATTTATGAGCTTTAAGTGATAAACAGTATCATTTTTTTTCTCTTTCAACTATTTGACCCCATTATATATATAGCAACATCATGTAGTGAAAAGTACGTGAACTTTAGAGACTAAGAATCTTATAGGGGTCGCGATTCAAATTTCTAACCCGAGGATAGAAATGTAAACTTCCTTTTTTTTTTTTTAGTTCTTTCATCTGTGAAATGATGACAATGTCTATGTTACAGTGTTGCTGAGATGATTAAGTTTCTTTGTTATTGATTGCATTCTAATCTGGCCCAATGTCAATTTTCTGGTTTCTATAAACGTAAAATGTGTAAACATTATGAGAAACTGGGTGAAGGGTATATGGGAACTCTCTGTACAATTATTTTCTGTCTAAAGGTATTTCAAAAGTTAAAAGGAAATGATAAGATACTTGGAGAAAAAATTAATAGATCAGAATATAGAATAGGCATTAAATGATATTAAAGAAGTAGCATTAATTTTGTTTTTAGAAAATGTCATATTTTGTGATGTAGGAGTATATATTACATTTAGAATTTGTGTGCTGAAATAAGTGGGGCTTAAGTATCAAAAATACATCTGCAATTCATTTTGATGCATCAGTAAAATATATAGTACATGTGTATACATGTAATGTACACACATATAATGTTCAGCAAACTAACAATAATCATGGAATTTAAGTGATGGGAATATGAATACTCATTGTATAAATCTTATTACATTTTAATGTGTTTGAAAAATTTAAAAACTAAATGTTTAAAAGTCTACATGCTTCTCTGAAACACTAATTCTATATTTATTTAGATACTCATTATATCTTACTGCCAGAATATCCAAGTTCTCTGGCTTGACTACAATGACCAGACTATGATTGATTTCTTTATTTTACCCTCTTATTCTGAATTTTGTCTGCCATTTTGACTGATTCCTTAATGATCAATTTACCAGGACTTAATCAAGTCAACCATGTGGAATTGGCTCAGTTTAGAGCAATTCCATGACAGAGCATCTTGATTATTTCTATTATGCTCATATTCCCAGTTGGTAATTCTTCTTGGATTCTGGCTCTGCATGGCTGGATTTATTCAGATTAATTACCTTGAGGAATTTCATAATGGAATTCCCTAGAAGATAGGTAGGAAAAATTTAAATAATTTTCAATTCATTGTTAAAAATAGTGAAGGAATCGCTCATGTCGAGTCTGTTCCATTCAGAAAGTTCATCATTCTTTTAAGTCTCTCTTATCTCTTTTCATTTTACCTTTGATGTAATACAGAAAAAAAGATTTTTTTCTTCTTGATAATAATTCAGAATATATGGAAGGACCATTATGAAATCTTCCCTTCTATTATCATTTTTGCTTAAGAATCCCACTTCTTTACTCTTCGATGGAAGCTATTATTTTCCAGATCTTTAATACATTTTATCATAAATCTTTCTAGCTCCAGCATGCTTTTCTGCTATTTGCAAAATATATTAATAGACTTGATTTTTTTTGTATGTGTCAAAATAATCTTAAAATCTGATACTTTAGAGGAAAGCCACATAAGGTTAAAACTTTGAATCAAACTCTAGGCCGTCAACCCCTCCAACAATCAAATGCAGTTACTTGTGCTAAACTCATACAAAAGTCAGAGATTTGCTCTAAGTCTTCCACCTTGTTTCAATGTTCTCACTTCAAATTATGGCTAAATAATATAATAAATAAAGAACTGCCTTAGAAGTAAGAAATCAGAGGGTTGAGTTATATCATTGAGTTTTATGCCTATTACCACATGCAAATTTGTGCACCCAACACACTGTGAGACCAAACAAACTGAAACATTGCCGTTTGGAACAGGTAAAAGTTTATTGCAGGGCTGTGCAAAGAGACAGGTGGCTTGTGCCCTAAAACCCCAAACTCCTTGAAAGGTTTCAGAAAAACACCTTTAAAGACGAGGTGAGGGAGGGGTGTGGTTAGTTTTTGCAGACTTCTTGATGTTAGACTCCTTTGTTCTTGTACCTGTCTACATAGGTCAGGTCATGATCTTCTTGTAAACCTCCAAAAAAACAAATGTTACTCTCTCTTCTGCAACTTCTTATCTTTATATGAATGGACTTTTAAAGATCAGAGCTCTGAGAATATGCTATCTTGTATATTTCAGGCTATAGGCACTATTCTTTTACAAAAGGTGCAGAACCACCGTGACTCAGCACAGGAAAAGAAAGAGAGCTGATACGGAGTTAGATTTGTTTTCCCCTATTACATGCCTAGAAATTGTAGCTTTTTACCCAACTTCTCCTCCTCAGTTTCTGCATTTGTGAAATAGGGTTCTTGACACTTTCTAAGCAGACCTCACAATATTATCTTGAGGATCAAATTCTAGGATCAGTGAAATAGTGTTTTAAATTTAAATATGATTACTCTGTAACAAAACAATGAAACGTGATTTATGAACGTCTGCCTAATATATGGATTAACCTGCCTATTTACGTTTTAATGCTGTATTGTGCAGTTAATTTTCTAGGTATTAAAGCTCCAATGGTCATATGCTTATTTCTCTTTAACTTTTGTAGTCTAATGTAAGTGATTTTTTTTTGTTGGTTATTGTTCTTTTTTTTTTTTTTGAAGGACCATGCTAATGATATCTTTAAAGGATGAGAGCAAAATGATCAATATCCAGTTCAGTTCAGTTGCTCATTCCTGTCCAACTCATTTGTGTCCATTGCCACACCATGAACTGTTGCACGCCAGGCTTCCCTGTCCTTCACCAACTCCCAGAGCTTGCTCAAACTCATGTCCATCAAGTCGGTGATACCATCTAACTGTTTCATCCTCTGTCGTCCCCTTATCCTCCCACCTTCAATATTTCTCAGCATCGGGGTCTTTTCCAAAGAGTCTGTTCTTCACATCAGGTGGACAAAGTATTGGAGTTTCAGCTTCAGCATCAGTCCTTCCAATGAATATTCAGGA
>NW_011489034.1:12239-12424 GCF_000754665.1 Bison bison bison
AGCACAGCTAAGAGAGGTTTTGGAAAGACATTAGCATCTGGGCTGCTGAAGGATAAGCAATGCTATGGACCTGACCACTAGTCTAGCCAGGACATGCTTGACTTACATCTGTAGTAAATGAAATTTTGACTCCTGAGTAACAACTAGACAAGAACTCCTTCTTTAAAATGTTCACTCTAAATTGG
>NW_011489035.1:0-223 GCF_000754665.1 Bison bison bison
TCCTAGCCAGATAAATATAGAACTTGACTTTAAAGGCTTATCTACCTCAGTTTCTTTTGAGTTTCAACAAAAAGTTACAAGGCATGGTAAAAAGCAAACAAACTAAAACCCCCACAGTTTGAAGAGACAGAATAAGCATCAGAATCAAACTCAGGTATGGCTAAGATGTGGAAAGATGTGAACTTTATCTCAAAAATAATTTTTAAAAGCACTGTGACACAAC
>NW_011489035.1:3640-5693 GCF_000754665.1 Bison bison bison
TGAATGGCTTTGACTTAATCAGGTAAGCGCTTAAAAGTGGTAAGAAGCAGCAGTAGGTGTGCTCTTGCTGAGCTGGAAGAGAGTGTGTGTTGAACTGCCCGTTTGGGTAATATTCCTAGGGTCTGAGAGTGATTCTGGCCTGATAGACAGCAAGAAAATGAGAACTTAAGTCATAATCTGAAGGAAGCTCAATTTTTCTAATAACCTAAATGAAGTTTGAAGAAGACCCTGAGCTCCAGATGAGATAAGGAGCATGGAAAACACTTTAATTGCAGCCTTTTGCAATCTTGCCCAAAAGACTTATCTAACTCTTACATGGACCCCTAACCCATGGAAACTTTAAAATAATAAATTGGTGTTGTTTTAAGCCACTAATTTTTTGTTAATTTGTTGTGCAGAGATTAAAAACTAATATAGATGACTTCTAAGATTCTGACTTGAATAAATAGATTAATTCTGGTGTCATGCCCTGAGATGGTCAGTTTATTATATAAACAGATTGGACATCTTATTTAATTTACAGTATCAATTAGGTAGGCAGGTGGAGGTGGTAAGTAGACTAAAGTGGACATACCTTTAAAGGAGTGGGTCCAGTTTGGAGATATTGACCAGAGAGTTGCCCATATTTAGTATTTAAAGGCATGGGACTGGTAAGCTTGGTTAGGAAAAAAGTATAGATAGAGAAGAAAGAAGGTGAGTAGCATTCCAGCACTTAGATGAGAGGTAAGAGGAGACTAAAAGGAAGCAAAGGAGGTGGGGAATGAGGCATATATGAATTCACTGAATCCTGGAGAAGGAAGTGTTTCTAAAAGAAAGATGTGGTCAACCATATTAAGTGCTTCTGGGGCATAAGGAGGATAAAGATAGTGAATTAATCATTGTGTCCTATCAGAAGAAATTTGTTGATGACCTTGATAAAAGCCATTTCCATTGGTAGGGGGAAAAGCTTAATGAAAGTGCATAAAGAAAAAATTTGAGATGAGATGATCAGCTAAGTCTTTCAATATTTTTTGCTCTCAGTATAAGCAGAGTAAAGGGACTATTACAGGAACGGGTCATGTGGTTAAGAAAATTTATTTTAGGTGTTGGATTTAGCAAAGCACTTGGTAGGAACAATCCTATAGGGAGGGAGAAATTTTTGATGAAGGAGATTGTCTTAATTTCCCATTGCTGCTATTTAAAAATTACCATAAAATTAGTGGCTTAAAACAGCAAAAAAAAATTTTTGTCTCATAGTTCTGGGTCCAGAATTCTATATTGAGTTTGTCTTATGGGGCTAAAATCAATGCATGGCAGGACTTATAGTTTTTTTGGGAACCAGCTCCAGGGGAGAATCCATTCCTTATCTTTTCTGGCTTCCATTGGCACTCCTTGACTTGTGACTTCATTATTCCAGTTTCTGCTTCTGTGGTCACATTGCTTTCTCCCTTTCTGTAGTAAAAATTCCATCTGCCTTTTCTCTTAGGTGACTGAATTTAGGGCTTTCTTGGATAATTCAGGATATTATCCCAATATTCTTAATTTAACCACCTCTGCAAGTCCCTTTTGCCATATAAAGTTTACAGGTTCCAGGAATTAGAGCATGGATATTTTGGGAGGGGGAGGACTGTTATTTAGCCTATTAGATATATAAGAAAAATGTGCACCTGAGAGAGAGAAAAGAGAGGCTAATGATTAGGACAAGAAGTAGAACTGTGTTAGGAAGGACAGAGAAAAAGATAGAATCAAAACATATTTAAGAGTTTTTAAATAAATAGCAGAACTTTTTTTTATTGTTTGTGGAAATGAAGGTTTTGCAGGTGATTCCTAGGTTTATACTTAATTGGGCATTTTATTGAAATGCCCAATGCCTTGTAGGAGACTACAAGGTATGGAGCAGATCTGAGGCTGGAGGAAGATGACTGGTTTAATTTTAACAGACTGAGTTTGAGATTAACATAATGGTTAACATGTGCTCTTTGTATTTTCCAAACATTCTTCTACATACTTTACATGCTTTTTTGCTATTTTGTTTTTATTTTATTTTTGCCATGACACACAGTATGTGGGATCT
>NW_011489035.1:7620-8632 GCF_000754665.1 Bison bison bison
CCGGAGAGGCAGTTAAAGATGTGATACAACATCTCTTTACTTGTTTTTCATACTTGGGCCAGCCAAAAGCTCTGAAAACTGACAATGCTTCTGCTTACACTTCTAAGTCTTTCAGGAATTTTGTATAAAGTTTCAAATTAAACATAATACTGCCATCCCTTATAATCCCCAGGGACAGGCCATTGTTGAAAGAGCACATCAAACATTAAAAATCCAAATTCAAAAACTATAAGAAGGGGAGTTTAAGTATAGCTCTCCCCATCAAATCTTACAACATGCTCTTTTCATAATAAATATTCTAAATACTGATCCGGCCGGAACTACTGCAATGCTTCGTCATTGGTGCATGGAGCAATTAAATGCAAAGCCATTAGTCAAATGGAAGGACCTCCTCTCAGGACAATGGAAGGGTCCTGACCCATTATTAACTAGCAGTCGAGGATGTGCTTGTTTTTTTTTCCACAGGATGCAGATTCTCCAATTTAGATCCGGGACAGGCTGATTCGCCATGTTGCAGTCCCCCAGACATCCGGTTCCCCCATTGCTTCGATTACAAAAGTGGAGCCCGCCGGAAGGGGAGGCAAGATAAACATCGAGATCCCCGTGAGACTGACGGGGCTGCTGCAGCGCAAACTCCAACCAGAAAATAATTCTACTTATTCTGTTTTGGCCTGTCTACCCTTTCCTTATGTTTTTCTCTTTAACAACGATTCTGGAAAACTTAATGTACATGTGACTTTCACTGGTGGACCCAATGTAGTGACTTGTGAACAATGTATGCTCTCATCTTGTTTAAACCCTCAATATAATGTTTGCTCCTTTGTCGTGTTACAACGTCCACCTTATCTTATGATGTAACCACTTATTGACAACTACAGGATTTAATGCGATTGCGACAGTTTGTGGGCTTGCTTACCCTGGGAATAGCAGCTTTAATAGCAGCAATTACTTCTGTTACTGCGGCAGCAATATCATTGACTCAACAAGTGCATACTGCCCAATATGTTGATAC
>NW_011489035.1:8732-10800 GCF_000754665.1 Bison bison bison
CCACACCCTGAGAACTTAGTGGGCTACAATCAAATCCTTTTTATAATCAAAGGAAAAGTAGGGGGAGGGAGAAGACCTTCTTTGTCTTTCTTGAGTAGACATCATGTTTTCATTATTAGTTTCTCCTTCAGGTTGAGCAGGGAAGTTTTCTTGTCCATACATTGTCAAGTTAGATCCACAAATTATTGTTTTTTATGTGTGTCGGGAGTATGTCTTAAGGATCATTAACTTCGTGAGCAGAATGTGGGTCTCATGCCACCATTGTTTTATTGCTTGGGGGCATGTTCCGTGCTTCTGTTGTATGATTTTTTTGCTAAGCAAAGCCTGCTTGGTTTTGTGGCTAAGCAAACCTACTTTCTCGAGTAATCGTTAACTTATAGGGGTCTCCCATATCTTTCACTCCAGTATTCTTGCCTGGAGAATCCCATGGATAGAGGAGCCTGGAAGGCTACTGTCCACGGGGTCGCCAGAGTCAGACACAACTTAGCGACTAAACCACCACCACCACCCATATCTTTCTACTTACAATCCCCTAGTGGGATGAACAATTTAATTACCTATTTTGTCCCTTCATTCTGTCCCTATTGGTTTAGTACAAATCTCTGTCTGACCAGATTAATGATCTTGGAAGCATTTACTGTTATGATTAGAGTTAATATTTTGCACCTCTGCTTCAACTATTGCTAATTTTGAAAAGTCACAAAGGAGAGTCTCTCTCATTTCTATAGCTTCTCATTTTGCATTATACTTCTTTCTCTGAGGCAGGGATTTTTATAAATGAACAAAACAAAAGGAAGATGTAGCTCTGAATGAATGTGTTGTGTGCCAATAGGCTTCCATGCACTTTCTTCAACCCCAATTCTACTTCTTTTACTCCTTTCCCAGCAGCTGTGTGTTTTTTGTGTGTGTGTGTTTGAGTTGTCTCAACTTGGCCCATATTCATGCAAGCTGCAGCTGTCCTTGGCATGGGGAATTTCCAGGGAATACTTCTTTAAGCTTGTCGAAACTTGCTAGGGAATCAAGGCTTGGAAATATGCTCACTTTTTGATAATTAAAACTCAGAACTTCTGGCACTTTAAGAATTCAGAGAGGGCTTGCTATTTCTCATTTGCAATCACCTCCAGTTATCTTCTTTGCATCATGCCCCAATAGAAATAACAGTCAAAACACTACAAGTTCTCAGCCTGAGCTTCAGGGTAAAATGGACCCTGTTCTTAACTGCTTTCTTGCATAAATCTTTACTGCAATATAATATTAAGAGACCTGACTTAATATTAATTAGTAATAATAATAATTTTTAAATACTCTAAAATTTCAGTCTGAAACTAGCTCCATATGAGCAAAAGTCAGATGGTCCTGTTGAGTAAGACTCATTTGACTTCTTCCGGCTTTATTGAGGTATAACTGACATATAATATTCTGTAAGTTTCAAATGTACAATGTATTGATTTAGTACATATATATATATATATATATACTTCTCAGAATGATTGCCCTCATACCATTGCCCAACATCTCCATCCCAGCTTCATTTGATCTTAAATTTCAATACTGCTGGCCGAGTATCCAGGAAAATGAAGTAATATACCTATATACTGATCAGTTTCTGTGGTTAGTGCTAAGAGTAACACTGTTTGGCCTGATGGATTTCTCAGGGACCAGATCCTTAAGTCACTGGAGTGGGTGAAGATATATGCTACCGTTAATGTCAGTTCTTTTTCAGGTAAGTCAAATGTTTTGGTAGCATTAGATAACAGGGGACATTAAAGGCATTAAAACTGGGGCTGAGAAGATTAGGGCAGCAGAGATTCCGGGAAACGAGTAGAAGGAGCTTTGCAGGGATGGCCTTGTATGCTGTTGAGAGTGAAAAATATTGGTGCATGACTAAGAAGCACTAACTTAATTTGTTCCACAATAAAATAAGGAAATAATCACCAGGAGTTTTTTAAAACAGTCTGACACTGTTTCCTCACCTATTTCCCATGAAATGATGGGACCAGATGCCATGATCTTCGTTTTCTGAATGTTGAGCTTTAAGCCAACTTTTTCACTTTCCTCTTTCACTTTC
>NW_011489035.1:12156-13276 GCF_000754665.1 Bison bison bison
GGCTTGATCCCACCTTTGCGTATGCCGAGCCTCCTTCCTCATGACCTTTGCCACGGGCGGAGCTCCTCATGCTGGCTCACGCTGGCTCCCAGCATAGGCTGCCTCTCTTTAGGCATTTTTGAGGTTTGGAGAGACTTGGCTTTTTCTCTTCAGTGCCACCTACCTTTCTCTCTCCTTCCCTTCCTTCCTTCCTTCCTTTCTTCCTTTGTCTCTTTCTCTTTTTCGTCTTTTTGTAGAGGGCTTCTCTTTAACTCTCCTTACATAAAACACAGCATAGAAATCCTGGTTCAAGATGCCTGCATGAATCAGATTCTACACTGAAAAAAAAATTTAGGATTTTGCCTTGAAATCTGTAGGATGATAATCTTCCACACTGACCTTATCTTCTGAGAGCTGGAGCCTGCCACATACCCCTTCTCCTTGGCTGACTCTGTGTTCTCATCCCCTTGTACTTTTCCTGCTATTACAGGTATAAAGTTAAAGGAAATCTGTTTTTTTGTTTTAATTTTGAAAGTTCTTGGATCTGGAGATGAATACAACAGTTACTTGAGGACTTTTGCTACCACAAGGCCCCAAACCTTGCTCTATCATCTCTGTCACAACTCATATGGAAGGTAAAGGGTTTTCCCAGTTTATAATCTTTGCTTCTTCTTGAACTCAAGGAAGGAAGAAAAAAATCTATTGTTTTTACAACTTTACCTACTCCCAAGCCCAGGTGAGCATGCCTTATTTTTCTTGTTGATCATTTCTGTGGGTACCAAATGCCAATAGATATTAATTCATTTTGTTGTTCCTAGTTGTGTGAGTATTCATGTTTAGGTATATGAGTGTAAATATATGTAAATTTGTATATGTGATAATATGCACATGGGGTAAACATGTACATATTGATTTATCCAACAGACATTTATTGAAAAACTTATCTGTCTCAAGCAATGGGGATAAAATAGCCGATGGTATTTCTCTTCAAAACAGAAAAAATCAGAGTGACTTGAAAACAAGTATATATTATGTGATAGAAAAGATGTATTAAAATATTGTCAGGATAAAACCTAGAGAAGCAGAGAAATGGAAAATAGCAACTCAGCTTAATGGAGTGCATGGAAGCTTGGGTGAAGCC
>NW_011489035.1:13376-17173 GCF_000754665.1 Bison bison bison
GCACTCCACTGGAAATCTGCTAGAGCTTGGGTGTGTCCCTCACTGGCAGCCCTGCTTATCTCTGTAGCAACAGTTGCCTGTCCCAACCAGCCTGAGGGAGAGAGCTCCACCCACACCCACACTGCAGCCCTGCCACAGCAGGTGGGGCACATGCTGGGCCCACATACGGGAAGTCCCTTGATTTCCAGAAAGACTTTAATTAAGCAGAGATAAACAACCTGTCTGATGAGAGTTCAAAGTAATGGTTGTCAAAATGAAGAAGAATGGATGAACACAATCAGAACGTCAACAAAGAAAGAAAATATAAGAAAGTACCACACAAAAGTTAAAACTGAACTGAAAAATATAGAGGTTCAGCAGCTAAACGGATGAAGAAGAAGCACAAGTCTGTGAGCTATAGGACAAAGCAATGGAGCTCATCCAGACAGAGTAGCCTAATGGAAAAAAATATTTTAAGTAAAGATCCCTGAAGTCATATAATCAAGCATACTAACATTTACATTTTAGGAGTCCCAGAAGCATAAGAGATAGTGAAGGGGAGATCAACTTATTGGAAAAACTAATGATTAAAACTTCTTTAACCTGGGGAAGGAAGCATATCTAGGTCCAGGAATCACAGAGAGTCCCAAACAAGGTAAACTTGAAATGAACCACAGAAGACATATCATAATTAAAATGGCAAAAGTTAAAGATAAAGAGAGAAATTTAAAGGGAGAAAAGAAAAACAACTAGTTACATACAAGGAAATATTGATAAGACGGATATCAATGAAGACTGAAAAATCAGCTGATTTTTTAGCAGAAGCTGCAGGCCAGAAGAGAGTGGCATGATATGTTTAAAGTGCTGAAAAGAAAAAAAAAATTACCACCAAGAATACTCTACTTGGTAAGATTATCATTCAGAATTGAGGGAGAGATAAATGAGTTTCTCAGACAAGCAAAAAGTAAAAAAGATAATTACTACTAAATTGGCCTTACATGAAATGTTAGCAAATATTTAAGTGGAAAAAAAAATCACTAGAAATAAGGAAATATACAGAAGAAAAAAAATCTCACTGGTAGAGATTCACTGGTGGTGGATGAGCCACTTAATAAAACTACTATGAAGGTTAAGAGACGAAAGTAGTAAAATTATAACTACAATAAGCAGTAAAGGGATATATACACAAAAAAGGATGTAAAATATGATGTTAAAAACATGTAACATTAGGAAGAATAAAAATGTAGTGCTTTTAGAATGCATTCAAAGTTAAGTGATTATCAGCTTAAAATAAACTGATATATATATATATTTTTTTCACGGTGACTGCAGCCATGAAATTAAAAGATGCTTGCTCCTTGGAACAAAAGCTAGGACAAGCCTAGACAACATAGTGAAAAGTTGGGACATCAGTTTGCGGACAACAGTTCATAGACTGCAAGGAGATCCAACCAATCAATCCTAAACGAAATCAACCCTGAATATTCACTGGAGGGACTGATGCTTGAAACTGAAGCTCCAGTACTTTGGCCACCTGATATGAAGAGGTGCCTCACTGGCAAAGACCCTGATGCTGGGGAAGATTAAAGGCAAAAGGAGAAGGGGCAGCAGAGGATGAGATGGTTAGATAAGCATCACTGACTCAATGAACATGAATCTGAGCAAACTCCAGGAGATAGTGAAGGACAGGGGAGCCTGGTATGCTGCAGACTGTGGGGTTGCCAAGAGTTGGGTATGACTTAGTGAGCGAACAACAATAACGTATATTCATGAACCTAATAGCAATCACCAATCACAAACCTACAGCAGATACACCAAAAATAAAGGCAAAGGAACCCACACAAAACACTAAGAAAAAAAAAAATCAAACCACAAGGAAGAGACCAAGAGAAGAAAAACTAGTGAAGAACTACAAAAACAACCAGAAAAGTTAACAAAATGGAAATAAAGTACATACATATCAATAACCACTTTAAATGTGAAACAATGAAATGCTCCAATCAAAAGACATAGGATGAATTAATGCATAAAAAATACAGACCCATCTATGTTCTACCTATGAGAGACTCTTCTCACATATACATACAAAGACTGAAAGTAAAGTCATGGGGATAAAGATATTTCATGCAAATGGAAACAGAAAGCTGGTATTACAATACTCACATGAAACAAAATAGACTTTAAAACAAAGGCAGCAACAACTTAAAATGGAAGTCATTTTATTGTCATAAAGAGAAGATCCAAGAGGATATATTGTAAACCCAACATAGGAGTTATATTAGGAGCACCTAAATATATAAGCAAAAATGAACAGACATAAAGGAAGGAATTGACAGTAATACAATAATAGTACAAACTTTAGTACCCCACTAACATCAATGTACAAATTATTCATACTGATTTATGAAAATCAGTAAATAAATATTGGCCTTAAATAACACATTTAACTTAATGAACTTAATAGATATAGAAAGAATAGTCCATCTAATACACATTCTTTTCACGTGCACATGAAATGATAGTGGCTCTGCCACTGGCAATCAGCTTGGTTAATCTTTTCTTGGAGATCTCAACTTTTATTTTTGACTATTTTGTGGTCTTGTGACCTCTGGCCTCTGATTGCTTCAAAAAGTTTACAATTTTTTCCCCCAATTCTTTCACTTTAAGCCAGTCTAGGTTCATTTGTTCAGCACAATGTTTTTGAGATTCAACCATGATGTTGCATGTATCAATACTGTATTATTTTCTATTTTCTGCTGAGTGCTATTCTGTTAAATGGGTGCTCCATAAGGATACACCAGTTTATTTTTGCATTCATCTATTGATACACAGTTGGTTTTTTCCAAGCTTTTGACTAGCTTGAATAAAGCTGATAAGAACAGTTACAAGCTTTTGTATAAGCAAAGGCTTTAATTTCTGTTGGGTATCTAGGAATGGAAGTACTAGGTTAAATAACACATGTACTTATGTTGTATTCTATATGTCCATTTAAAGTTTGGTCTCTGTTAAATAGAATTTGAAATCAGGGGAGACACAAAGATTCCAATCTGTGACTACAAACATAATATCAGTGGCTTCAGCATATCTTACAAAGTCAGACTCATGGGAATGCATTGTTTACTTCAGCTCTCAGGACCTTAATTTTAATGACTTCCTCCCAGGAAATGCTACTGTTCAAGCCCTTAGAGAATTTAGGTTCAGGTCTTTGAGACTAGTGGTTGGCAAAGATTTAGGGTGGGGAAATAAAAATCCAGTGAGAAATGCCAAATGGGATTTTGATCTTCAAACAGCAGATTTCACTGTCCTATATTCAGCCCCTGATGCCCTCTCCACTGACTCCATTGCTTCATGCTCAGCCCAGCAGGTGAGACTACAGAATGTGTCAAGGAGGCTGCCTCTCTTTAGGCATTTTTGAGGTTTGGAGAGACTTGGCTTTTTCTCTTCAGTGCCACCTACCTTTCTCTCTCCTTCCCTTCCTTCCTTCCTTCCTTTCTTCCTTTGTCTCTTTCTCTTTTTCTTCTTTTTGTGGAGGGCTTCTCTTTAACTCTCCTTACATAAAACACAGCATAGAAATCCTTTCAACATGCCTGTATGAATCAGATTCTACACTGAAAAAAAATTAGGATTTTGCCTTGAAATCTGTAGGATGATAATCTCCCACACTGACCTTATCCTCCAACAGCTGGAGCCTGCCACATACCCCCTGTCCTTGGCTGACTCTGTGTTCTCATCCCCTCGTACTTTTCCTACTATCACAGGTATAAAGTTACAGGAAACCTGTTTTTTTATTTTAATTTTGTAAGTTCTTGGATCTGGAG
>NW_011489035.1:19120-21200 GCF_000754665.1 Bison bison bison
ATGATGGGAGTATTGGAAAGACACAAGGAAAAAGTAAAGAAAAGAGACCAAGATTTGTGGAGGCTCTGGCTGTAATAAGAAACTTTGGCATTTGTTCTGCTTTTTCTCCAACTTAACCTAACAGCTGAAATATATATGAGACAACATCAAATTAATACAGACTTCAGATTCAGGAAATTATATTTAGATTTAACAGAACCCAATGGACAAGAGTTCCAAGGAGGAAGAGTGCCAAACAGTGCCCAAAACAGAGAAGTGAAGAATGCACCCAAAAGGGTCATATTAGATGTGCATCAAATTATGGGAGAGTTTGGAATAGTAGTTTTTCAGTAGAATCACAGGAGTAGGAATTATATGAAAATAATTTAAAAGGGTAAATGAATGGGAACTTTCAGTCATGAATATATTTGGCTGAAAGAATGATTAGAAAGTTTCAAAGCAAAATGAAGAGAAAAATTAGGCAATGGCTAGAAAGGACAGTAGAACCAAAGAAAGGCTGTTTGTGTGTGTCTGTGTGCATTTTAATATAAAGGATGTTTCAATGAATTTGGCTATGATAAATGAAGGCAAAACCAAAATCAAATATAGGAAAAGAAATTCAAATTGTTTTGACACTTCCAAAAGACAGAAAAGAAGCTTCTTGCCTTTGTTGATGATTCTTTAAAAGTAATGTTGATTTCTTGAGGAATTTGATTTTAGAAAGTGACACTTGATAATTACCTGTTGAATAAATAAGGTAACAAACGTGATCAGATGCCTATTTCTTCATGGCTAATGGATTTGGTATCATAATTATTTTTTTTCCTCATTCCAAGACCAAAAAGAAATTCTTTGTACTTTCTTTTCCATTATTTTTTGTCACTGTTTGTGTTCTATTTATCATATTTTTTGCATTAGAGTCTGGCATGTATTATAAAATAAAATGGAAAATATACAAGTGAATTGGTTATTTGTTGGTTATCTTGTTTCATATCCTGTTTTCTTTGCTCAAAATTTCCTGATTTCTTTTGTGGATACATATTTTTGCAGGGAATCTGACTCTATTCCACATCAGACTTTATCTCAGTACCTTTGATGAGAAAGCTGTTGCAAAGAAACTTTACTTTTATGATTAGATGAGAGCAAGAAATCATGCATTCCTCATAGTTGCTAGGATGAGGACTATGTGGAAGACTATAAGGAAACATGCTGAGGATTTGGCTAGAACCTCACCTGAAGCCAGCCCTAAAGTGGATTTTCAGTAATTTAAATCTATGTTACCATTGGGTTTTTTTCATCATTATTAGTAATGTTAGTAGTAGCATGCTCTGCTGTTGTTCAGTCACTAAGTCATGGCCTACTTTTTGTGACCCCATGGACTCAGCACACCAGGCTTCCTTGTCCTTCACTGTCTCCTGGAGTTTGCTCAAACTCATATCCATTAAGTCAGTGATGCCATCCAACCATCTCATCCTCTATCACCACCTTCTCCTCTTGCTCTCAATCTTTCCCAGCATCAGGGTCTTTTCCAGTGAATCAGCTCTTTGCATCTGGTGGCAAAACTATTGGAACTTCAGCTTCAGTATCAGTCCTTCCAATGAATATTCAGGGTTAATTTCCTTCAGGATTGACTGGTTTGATCTTGCAGTCCAAGGGACTCTCAAGAATCTTCTCTAGCACCACAACTCAAAAGTATGTTCTAGTACCCAGCATACAAGATCCTTGACACAATAGTTAGGCTCCTATATCTCTCACAAAACCTTCTAAATTGCAAGTCTAATCCAATAATCTGAGTGTTAAAGGTAAATTTATGGTAACTGTATGGTCACCAGTGGCACCAGACTCAAACTGACCTTAATGCCTGTTGGCCCTGCTAGCACCCAAGAAGTGTTATCTATTATCGGCAGGCACAGCTGGGACTCCCTGGCTGCAGAAGGCAGCCTATGCATGTTGCCTCCATTAGGATTCCATATCAGATTCTGTACTTTCTCTCTTAATTTAGGTCCTTGAAAGCAGAGCCTGAGAAAAGAGCTTGGGTACAGACAGTTTATTTGAAAACTGATCTCAGGGATGATTTCATGAGGGATGGTGATAGGAAAAA
>NW_011489036.1:0-429 GCF_000754665.1 Bison bison bison
TGTAATTTATTAATGTTCCCTTGAAGTGATCTTCACTCTCATTTATTTCAATGCTACTTTGTAGTATACAATAAATGGTAGATTTATTTTATTTCTTTTTCAAAGTTTTTTCTCTTAAGTTCCTAAAAGATGGAGTCTGAATTTATTTAACCATTACAACAGACTGGTTCCAAATAGGAAAAGGAGTACATCAAGGCTGTATATTGTCACCCTGCTTATTTAACTTATATGCAGACTACATCATGAGAAACGCTGGGCTGGAGGAAGCACAAGCTGGAATCAAGATTGCCGGGAAAAATATCAATCACCTCAGATATACAGATGACACCACCCTTATGGCAGAAAGTGAAGAAGAACTAAAGAGCCTCTTGATGAAAGTGAAAGAGGAGAGTGAAAAAGTTGGCTTAAAGCTCAACATTCAGAAAACTA
>NW_011489036.1:1496-1861 GCF_000754665.1 Bison bison bison
GTTGGGAAAGATTGAGGGCAGGAGGAGAAGGGGACAACAGAGGATGAGTTGGTTGGTGGTATCATCGACTCGATGGACATGGGTTTGGGTGGACTTCGGGGGTTGGTGATGGACAGGGAGGCCTGGCCGTGCTGCAGTTCATGGATTTGCAAAGAAATGGACACGACTGAGTGACTGAACTGAACTGATAAAGCCCTTAGCACAATGCATAATCAAAAAGGTTTTACTGCTTAGGTTAATGATAATGTTGTGCTCTTATACAATTTTCAGAGCTGCAGAGGCTCTTGGAAGACACTGAGTTAGTCATTTTATTCCAGAAGGATTTCAATATATCTAAACCAACTCCCCCCAAATGGTTATACACA
>NW_011489036.1:3388-5356 GCF_000754665.1 Bison bison bison
TTTTTTCTGATAGAGTTGTATGAAGTATTTATATATTTTTGAGATCAATTCTTTGTTGGTCACATCATTTGCAAATATTTCCATACTTTCTGTAGGCTTTCTTTCCATTTTGTCAATAGTTTCCTTTGCTGTGCAAAAGCTTTTAGGTTTAATTAGGTCTCCTTTGTTTATTTTGCTTTGTTTCCTTTGCCTGAGGAGCTGAATCCAGATAAATATTGCTATAATTTATGTTGATGAGTGTTCTATATATGTTTTCTTCTAGGAATTTTATGGTTTCTGAGTTTACCATTGCATATGATAAACCCATTCTGAGTTTATCTTTGCATATGGTGTGAGAAAATGTTCTAATTTCATTCTTTCACATGGAGCTGTCCAGTTTTCCCAGCATCATTTATTAAATAGACTATCTTTTCTTCATTATATACTCTTGCCTCCTTTGTTGTAGATTAACTGACCATAAGTGGGTGACTTTATTTCTGGGCACTCTATTTTGTTCCATTGACCTATGTTTCTGTTTTCAAACCAGTATCATGCTGTTTTAATGACTGTAGCTTTGACATATAATACTGTCTGGGAGGATTCTTTTTCCAGCTTCTTTTTTTCCTCAAAATTGCTTTGGCATTTTGGGGACTTCTGTAGTTCCATATGAATTTTAAGATTATTTGTTCTAGTTTTATGAAAAATTTCATGGGTATTTTGATAGGGATTGCATTACATCTGTAGGCTACTTTGGGTAGTATGGTCATTTAAAAAATAGCATGTCTTCTAATCCAAGAACACAGGATAGCTTTCCATTTCTCTGCATCACCTTCAATTTCTTTCATCAGTGTTTCATAGTTTTCAGAGTATAGGTCTTTTACCAAGTTTATTACTAGGTATTTTATTCTTTTTGGTGTGACTTTACACAAGATTGGTTTTTTACTTCTTCTTTCTGATATTTGATTATTATTGTATAGTAACAACAGATTTCTGTATATTAACCTTATATCCTGTAACCTCACTGAATTCATTTACTAGTTCTAGTAATTTTGGGGTGGAGACTTTAGAGTTTTCTATGTAAAGCATCATGTTATCTACAAGTAGTGACAGCTTTACTTCTCTCCTTCCAAGCTGGAGACCTTTTATTTCTTTTTCTTATCTGATTGCTGTGGAAACTGACATTTTAACTGAGTGCTAAATATTGCCATTTTTCTTGTCATTTTAAAGATTTAGCAGAGGACTAATAATTCTGAGAAAAAAATATAGTAAGTACAAACTCTTTAGTCATCCTAAAGAAAGAGCAATAGAACATCTACAAAAATATGCTGAGATAATATGAAACAATTACTTCCCAGCCACTAAAATAGCTACAATAGAAAAGACAGACAAAAACTAGTGCTGGTGAGAATATGGAGAGGCAGTCAAAAAAATGTAAAATGATATAATCACTTAAACAGCCTGGCAGTCCCTCAAGTGTTAAACATAAAGTTACCATATAATGGAGAAATTCTACTCCTAGATATATACCTAGGAGGAAATGATAATAGGTATTCACATAAAAACTGTACACAAACTTTCATAGCAGCATTACTTATAGTAAAAATGTAGAAACAACTCAAATACCTGTCAACTGATGAACACATCAATGAAATGTGATACATGCATGCAATGGGATATTATTTGGAAATGAAATAAAATACTGACACATGCTACAAATTAATGTATGACTATTAAAAACATTGTGCTAAGAAGCCAGTCAGAAAAGACCACATATTATCTGATTCTATTTATGTGAAATGTCCAAAATAGGCAAATCTACAGAGACAGAAAATAGACTAGTGTTTGCTTTGGGCCGGAAGGAGAGAGAAATGGGTAATGACAGATAATGGGTACAGGGTTTTTATTCTAAAATTAGGTTGTGTGATCTTTGCAAAACACTCTGAGTATACTAAAAAGGATTGAATTGTATACTTTAAGTGAGTAAATTTT
>NW_011489036.1:5456-6465 GCF_000754665.1 Bison bison bison
CTCTTTCTTTGCCCACCCCTTCCAAAGGTATAAGGAAGAGGTGTGCCTCACTTCACTACAAGCTTAGTGAGAGAACCCCCATAAGAGAAAACTGATTTTGAGAGCTTAAAATATATCCTCTGGAGACTGATGACTGTAGGGACTAATATCTAACTCACTCTTAAAAATTCAAAGCAAGTATCTGAGGCTGGAGTTTTACTAGTTTATGTCTGAGGAAATAGTTCCAGCTTCTTGGGACAAGGATTTATAGATTTATTGTGGGGCCACTGTCAAACTTGGGGAAGGATGCTGAGTTCACTTCAAGAGAGATTCCACTCAAGATGACTGCCTGGAGGGTACAGAGATCCCAACCGAGAAATAGAATAAGACACCAAGGGACTGAAGATTTGATTGTTTGTGATAGAGACACTGTACATATAAATTAATCTTTAAGTGAGAGATACCTAGAATTCAGGGTAAGTGAGTTTCTGAAGAAGCATAAAAACAATCTAATGAGAGTAAGAAGAAGAATCAGAATTTGGAATCTGCTGCCTCAGGGGACACCAGAGCCAAAATAATCCTACCAGTCAAAAGAAGAGGTTTCTTCATCCTTTCCTCTCTCCTCTCCTTCCAACATCAGCACCTTTACCCTATCTACCTGCTCAAATCTTGAAAGAGTCAGCCCCATTCAGGTCATGCTCAGCCCAATATGTAGGCTTTCAGGCATAACGAAGTCCTGAATAGGAAGGGAAACTTTTTAGAATGGAGGAGATATAGGGATTTGATTATTGATGAGGCTAGATTATAACTATCTGTTTGCTATGGGTTGAAATATACTCCCCCCAAAATGATATGGAGAAGTCCTCCACAACCTCAGAGTGTGACTTGACTTGGAAATAGGGTTTTTTTGAGATATAATTAAGTTGAGATGAGGTCATAATGGAGTGGGTGAGCCCCTAACTCAATATGACTAGTACATGTAATTAAACAATGGCCTTGTGAAGCTACAGAAGCACAGAGAGAACACTAT
>NW_011489036.1:7736-9396 GCF_000754665.1 Bison bison bison
GAAAGGCTACCCACTCCAGTATTCTGCCCTGGAGAATTCCATGGACTGTATAGTCCATGGGGTTGCAAAAGAGTCGGACACAACTGAGTGAGTTTCAGTGTCATACTTTCAATCATTTTCTAGGACTAAGCTTTCAAAAGCAAGATTTTGCTACACCTAAAGAAATTCTATCATGATTTACTATTATTGTCCCTATTTTACAGATGAGGAAACCAAAGTTTTGAACAAATAATTTATCCAAGGTTGTTGAGCTAGTAAATGGAAGAGATAATAATTTACTTCCAATCTGTCAGACCCTGGAAACAGAGTTAAGGTAAAGACCTCATCATGATTATGGCTGCAGTGACTCGGAGTGCTGGCTGAAATACCAGGGGGACTGATTCAGCAGCTTTCCACTTCATCGGAGGCACTCACCAGTAACCCCTTGGTGTTCATCATTTTTCACACATGCAGTCTTATGTCCCAAATATCAGCTCTTGTAACTGGTTGCTTAGGGGAATCTGGTGGAGTACTGGGGCAGTCTGAAAGTACCAAGAATTAATTCACATGTTCCAGAAGCTTTCAATCAGTCTGAGAGTCAGGGTATAGATAATTCATCCCCTTCCCTCCTTGGGCAGGATAACTCTCAGGCGTGTATTACATTGTTGTCCAGAGTTTCCCAAAGGGATTAAGCTCAAGTCCCCCAGTGGTAACTTGGTCAATAACACACCCTCTATTAGATGCCTTCCCTTTCCTATCTTGGGACTTCAAAAGTGGCTCAGTAGTAAAGAATCTGCCTGTAATGCAGGGGATGTGGGTTCAATTCATGGGTTGGGAAGATCCCCTGGAGAAGGAAATGACAATCCAGTATTCTTTCCTGGGAACTTCCATGGATAGAGGAGCCTGGTGGACTTCAGTCCATGGGGTCGCAAAGAGTTGGACATGACTTAGCGACTGAACAACAATAACAAAACCCTCCCTATCTCATCTGCCCTTATCTATTAATTTTCTAGTATCCCTTCCCAAATAAACTACTTGTTCTTGAATCTTTGTCCCAGGATCTAGGGCCTTTTTACGGGGGGACCAAATTCAAACAATTAATTCAGTGACACTAAATTAGAAGAAATTCTGGTCACCACTTAGCCTATACAATCTACAGATTCAATGCAAACCTTATCAAAATATTAATGGCCTTTCTCACACAAAAAAATTAGAATTTATATGTAAACACAAAAGACCCCCAAAGCCAAAATAATCTTGAAAACAAAGAATAGAGCTGGAGACATCACAATCTCTGACTTCAGATAACACTACAAAGCTACAGTCATTGAAACAGCAAGATAGTGGTACAAAAATAGACATACTGAACAATAGAACAGGATAGAAGGTGCAGAAAGAAAACTATAAACTTATGGTCAGTTAATTTATGACAAAAGAGGAAAGAATATATAATGTAGAAAAGACAGTCTTTTCAATAAGTGTTGCTGGGAAAACTGGACAGCTACATGAAACAATAGAATTAGAATGTTTTATCATACCATAAACAGAAGTAAACTCAAAATGGATCAAAGGTCTAAATGTAAGACCATAAAACTCCTAGAAGAGAACATAGGCAGAACACTCTTTGACATAAATTGTAGCAATATTTTTTTTTGGATCTGTCTCCTAAGACAAAGGAAAC
>NW_011489036.1:9496-10699 GCF_000754665.1 Bison bison bison
CCAACTCCCCATCAATAAACAACTGATCCAATTAAAAAAATGGGCAGAAGACCTAAACAGACATTTTTCCAAAGAAGATGGACAACAGGCACATGAAAAGATGCTCAACACCACTAATCATCAGAGAAAAGCAAAATAAAAATCACACAATGAGAATACCACTTCACACCTGTCAGAATGGCCATGATCAAAAAGACCACAGATAATAAATGTTGGCAAGAATGTGGAGAAAAAAGAACCCTGGTGCACTGTTGGTCAGAATGCTAGTGTGGAAAACAGTATGGAGGTTCCTCAAAAACTAAAAATAGAACCACCATATGGTCCATCAATTCCACTCATAGGTATACATTCAGAAAAACTGAAAACAGCAATTAGAAAAGATACATGCACCCCGATGTTCATAGCAGCGTTATTTACGACAATTAATATGTGGAAGCAATTCAACTGTTCATCAACAGATGAACTGATAAAGAAGATGTGATACATACACACTCACGTGTGTGTGTGATCTCTCTCTCAACTACTCAGCCATAAAAAAGAATAAATTTTGCCATCTGCAAAAACATGGGTGGATCTGGAGGTTACTAGGCTTAGTGAAATAAGTCAGAGAAAGACAATTAATGTATGTTATCACTCATATGTGGAGTCTAAGAAATAAAACAAATGAATATAACAAAATGGAAACAGATACAGAAAACAAACTAGTGGTTAGCAATGGGTACAGGGAAGGAAGAGGGACAAAATAGGGGTAGAGAGTTAAGAGGTACAAACTACTAGGTAAAAAATAAATAAGCTACAAGGATATATTGTACCACACAGGGAATATGTGCATAAGGCAATGTCCAGTCTCTCCTCATCTTCTTTACTTTTTTACACAAAAGCAGCACACAAGAGAAACTTTCTTTCCCTTAGAAATTACTGATATAAGAGTCAATCAATATATCCTCATTATTTTATATCTGCCTACAGCTTTATTGTGTGCATGCACTATAATTTATTCGACTAATATCCTGTGTTTGGCTATTTAGGGAGGTTCCAATATTTTGCAGTTTAAAGTAATACTGCAATGAAGAACTCTTTGTATATGTATGTTTGTTTTATAGGTGTATCTTCAGGTTAATTCCTAGAAATGAGACTGCTAAGTCAAAGTTTAATCACGTATCCACTTTTATGAGAAATTGCCAACTTCCCTTCTTTTTGTTG
>NW_011489036.1:10799-11491 GCF_000754665.1 Bison bison bison
GTCTTTTGATTTTTCCTTGTGAAAGTTTTCTATCATGTATAGTCAAAAATTTATTAATGTTTAAATTTGTGGCATCTGAATTTTTTAAGTCAAAATTAGAGTATCTTTCCCTACACTCAGGATACAAAGGAATTCTCCAACATTTTCTTCTAGTATTTGTATAAATTTATTTTATACATTTAGCTTCCTGATTTATTTAGTGTTTATTCTTATGCATGGATTAAGCAAGAAATCTAATTACTTCTTTTTATGAATGCTATTTACTATTAAATTCACCTTTGTCTCAGTGATTTGAGATGCTAACTTTATTATATATTACAATTCCATATGTATTTGGGTCTATTTTTGGACTTTTGATTTTGTTCCATTGGTCTGTCTATTCATGTGCCATTAAATTTAATTACTGAGGCACTATAACATGTTCTAATACCTTGCAGGGCAAGTCCTTCTCATAGCTTTTCCTCTTTAGTGCTCTCCCAGCTATTTCTTGCACCTATTTTTCCATATAAAGCTTAGTTTGCATTTGTGTTGCTCATAGAACAGAGTATTGTTACTTTTATTGAGATAACACTAAATCTATAAAATAATTTAGGGAGAACACATGTTAATGATGTTGAGATATCCTGTCAAAGAACAAGGGATGGTCTTTTTGTTAAAGTCTACTTTCTAGACTTTCAGAAGGAATCCATAGT
>NW_011489036.1:13006-14576 GCF_000754665.1 Bison bison bison
CTTTCTGTCTGGACTAACAGTGAAACAAGCCACCAGCCAACTGTCTAAACAGACCCTTGTTTCAACCATTCCATCCCATTTCCTTTACCTATATTTTTCCTCCAGCTCCAAGCTCCCTATGGAGTTTCATGTTTCACCTTAATGGCCCAAGTCACATTTACAGTAACAGGGGATTTCTAAAGCGCCAGTGTTTAGTTGAGAAACCTGCTGGGGCTTGGAGCTTGGGATTTCAGTGCTTCCTCTGTCCTGCAAGGCAAAAAGTTTATCTATCTGTTCGAATGAGCTGTTATGTTCTTATAATAAGTTTTAAAGTTTAGGGACTTCACAATCTGTGTCATGGCACTCTGCCTCTAGTTCTAATGACTTTGAACAGGATCTGCATTCCCTAGAACCTCTGGGGATTTCTGATGAAAGCTGCCTACCTCTCACCTTCTTTGGAAATAAAAAGTAGTGATGGCATTTGTAATTATTGAATTTTTAAATCTTATAGCTCAGCCTTCTCAATAGTCTCAGTGGTTGAAAGTCTTCACTCTTCTAAGAACTGCTTTGAACTTTAGAAACAAAATTCATTGAGAATCAGATTCAATAAGAGTTTAAGTGGTATGCTGGGCAATATAACTTTTGGCCAGATATGAGGTTTTAACTATAAAGAAATGAATCTTTATTTTCTGGTCCATAAACTAGCCAGTGAAAGCAATTTTAAAAGGGGAAATTGTATTGTATTTGGGCTAATGGATCACTGAAATCAAGAAGTGTGGCTTCTTTGAGATGACCCTAATGATTTAATGCATATGTCCTACTTGCTTTGTTTATTTAAAAAAAATCTAAAGGCAATTAGGTCATTTGTCAATTTATAATAGTGGCTAAAGGTGAAACACTGCTGCTCTCAGAGTTTTCTGTTTCTACATTTAAAATGGAAGCTTTGTAAATGTACACAAAGCCAGCTACAATCACAATGATAGTCTTCATAGAAAATACACAAATTGAAAAGCAGAAATCTGCTTTTAATGACCACTTTAAAATCTATATTAATATATTCTCATCCAATATTAAACAGTTTCTATATAGTGCTCTAGTGTAATGAACCAAAGATTAATGTCGTGCTTCTGATGAAATTAAATAGGATAAGAATTTCAATACATATTTTTGAAATCTGAAGACACTATAGCAATCAATAGTGTGTGAAATTCAGTTTGCTCATGTATTCTTCTTTTCATTTTTCTTTTACAACATGGAAAAAAATGACAGTTAATTAACAACCAACTCCAAGAAAAGTATTTCTAGTGATAATAAACAAAAGCTCTTGTCAAAGTATAGAAAATTTACTATGGCCAGAAAAAAGTGAACTTTAGAAACAAATCACATAGAAATCTTGTGATTAAAATACTTAAGCTGACATGCAGATGTATGTATCACTGCAATTATATATAATTTATATCAAAGATTAAAATCCATTATACATATGTCTCTATAAATTTAATAAATCAGTTCAGTTCAGTCGCTCAGTCGTGTCTGACTCTTTGCGACCCCATGAACTGCAGCATGCCAGGCCTCCCTGTCCATCACCAAC
>NW_011489036.1:14676-16252 GCF_000754665.1 Bison bison bison
TCCGATCTAACTTCATCATCAAAATAGGTTATAAGGTATTATTGTTTATGTGTCTTTGTTCTCTTAGATTTGCAGACTCATCTTTGTTTTCAACTAGATAAGAGACATAAATAAAAAACAATATTCCTGGGTGAAATAGCATATGAACAAATGCTGAAAGAAACGGAGACATGTTAGGGAGTATTTTCCTCCCACGGGTAGATTTGAAATAAATTTACCAAAGAAATAAAGAATATCTATTCTTTACAACATGCACCGTTGGGGCAAAACAGAAAAGCTAGCAAATTAAACTGTCAAAGGAAAACAAGTAGAATGTTAGAAATACATGTAACTTAACTAATGGTTGAGAAAAATACATTCAGGTCCAGTCTAAAGATAAAAGTGTTGGTCACATAATTTAAAACTTAGTTTCAAACATGATGTACTCTGTTGCACTTTAATCTTTCTCAAGATTATCTTTATTTACTATCTAACACATAGGAGACAGTGTCACCTTAAAAGTGGTATGATCCATGAAAGCTACATTTAATGTTTTTATAAAAGACATAATTATAGATGGTCTAATATTCTCAGTGATAATAAATTGCTTTATTTATCATTTTACTATTTATAAATTAATTTAATTTTCAAAGTTAGCCTGAATGATTTCTTAAATTTTGAAAACATTAATCAAATTCAAATGCTTTTGCCTCAGAGTTGTTTATACCTTCTCACATTTTTTCAGATACAATGAAATCCTTGGGAAAGTGGATAGTGTTCTTGAAACTAGAAGAAATATGGGAAGATATTTTCTTCGTTAGATTTAACACTGAGAGACAGATTCAATAGTAAAACAAAGTTTGAAAAAAACTTTAAATATCATATGTTGAATTACTAAAACCTTGTCTCATTAAGAAAGAAATTATTGAACTTGTGTTTTCAGAAGACTATATACCATATTGGCTTCCTTGGTGCCTCAGACTATGAAGAATCTGCCTGCAGTGCAGGAGTTCAGTTCAGTGCACTCAGTCATATCCGACTCTTTGCGACCCCATGGAATGCAGCATGCCAGGCCTCCCTGTCCATCACCAAATCCCTGAGCTTGCTTAAACTCATGTCCATTGAGTCGATGATGCCATCCAACCATCTCATCATCTGTTGTCCCCTTTTCCTCCTGCCTTCAATCTTTCCCAGCATCAGGGTTTTTTCAAATAAGTAAGTTCTTCGCATCAGGTGGCCAAAGTATTGGAGTTTCAGCTTCAACTTCAGTCCTTCCATTGAGTATTCAGGACTTATTTCCTTTAGGATTGGCTGGTTTGATCTTCTTGCAGTCCAAGGGACTCTCAAGAGTCTTCTCCAACACCACAGTTCCAAAGCATCAATTCTTTGGTGCTCAGCTTTCTTTATAGTCCAACTCTCACATCCATACATGACCACCGGAAAAACATAGCCTTGACTAGCTGGACCTTTGTTGACAATGTAATATCTCTGCTTTTTAATATGCTATCTAGGTTGATCACAACTTTCCTTCCAAGAAGTAAGCGTCTTTTAATTTCATGGCTGCAATCACCATCTTCAGTGATTTTGGAGCCCAGGA
>NW_011489036.1:16352-16796 GCF_000754665.1 Bison bison bison
AGTCCACCCAAACCCATGTCCATTGAGTCGGTGACACCATCCAACCATCTCATCCTCTGTCATCCCCTTTTCCTCCTACCCTTATCTTTCCCAGCATCAGGGTCTTTTCAAATGAGTCAGCTCTTTGCATAAATATGTGTCTAATAAATATACAGATACGTATTGTTGTTTAGTTAAGTCATGCCTGACTCTTTGCGACTATAGCCTGTCAGGCTCCTCTGTCCACAGGATTTCCTAGGCAAGAATATTGGAGTGGGTTGTCATTTCCTTCTTCTTCCAGACTCAGGGATTGCATTTGCATCTCCTGAGTTGCAGGTGGAATCTTTACCTCGGAGCCACCTGGCAAGCCCCCAGACACATATACATACACTTAAATACAAACATACATACATATACACACACACACAAATACACAAAGAAATACATCTTTTGTTATGTAATGAA
>NW_011489036.1:18628-19370 GCF_000754665.1 Bison bison bison
AATAGAGAACTTTAATTGAAAATTGACTCTTCATGGATATGTGTGATTAACTCCATTGGGCAATAAAAATTAACATTTAGCATTGTCATGTTTTAACAATGCTCTGAGGGTCTTGGGATATAGAGACAACAGCAATGCCTGTGACAGAGCATTAATTTGTCATGGTGGTGGTTTTGGATTGCCCATGGCGTGGACTTCAAGTCTAAATGAATGGTCAAATTAGTCTAAAATCCACAAAGACTGATAAATGTTGCAGTGGCCTCTTAAAGGACATGCAGTTCTGTTGCACATGTGTAACAAAGCTATAATCAGACAGAGGTGATATTAACAAACCGCCAGCCTGGCCATTGCCTTCCCCAAGAGGGAATAACACAGAGACAACACATGAAAGATCACAGAAAAAAAGTAAATGAGGTAATTGGAAAGAGAAACCAGAAAGGATTAAAGATGTCTTGAGAAGAGAAAAAAAGTACATTGTCCCTTCTTTCCCATTATTCGGCTTTGAGGAATATATAGGAGAATTTCAACTGTTATGGGGAGCCAAAACATGGCCTATGATTTGATGAATTGGGTTGAACTTCTGGGGTCCTAGAAGTACCAGAGGTTTCATCTACCATGCAAATTGCAACAAGCTAAGAGCCAGGATGACCTCACGTAAAGCGGCAGGATCAAAGTGGAGTGTAAAGGTGATCTGAAAGGTGTAAGAGTGGAATTTTAGCAGTGTGAAGAATATATATATATA
>NW_011489036.1:19470-20822 GCF_000754665.1 Bison bison bison
TGGGAAATAATTACAAGCAAATCTTTGTGTATTTTAACAAACCAAATATACTGCCTAAGATAACACTTTCTTTTGGGTCACCTCTTAACATGCAGTTTGTACATTTTCTCAACAATTTTTAAAATATAAATATATATATATATATAAATATATATATACTATACCACTGATTGCATTGCAAACATCACAGCAACATAAAGCCATTGTCAGAGGGTAATGCATAGACCATTCAACATATGCAAAGGAAATGCAGACACAATCGCCTTGCATAGTCTCCTTTTTTCCTTCTTCAAGGCAAAACCCTACTGTTAAGACCTAGGTTAACCATATTAGTCAACTGACTAAAGCAGACACTTTACCAACAAGAAAATATGTATTTGAAGAAAGAAATGGATTCAATAAGAAAATGAAAGAAATGAAAAGTCATTAATTTAAATAAGAACCAATGAAGAAAATAATAATAAAGAGTTCTTTTGCTTAAGAACAATTTCAAACAAAAATTTTAGGAAACGTGGAAGTAGACAAGAGTAGCTAGGAGGAAAAGTAAGCTATAGCTTATATTTTGGGGAGACTAGAGAAGTGTGTTAATGGTAACGTTGTTAAAATATTAGCTCATTACTTGTAGTCACATATAAAAATATATATTCATGTGTTCCTTAAAGATTTACAGAAAATCACTAGAAAAATAAATAGAACTAAATAGTTTCTAACCCTGTAGAGGGGGGAAGATAGGAAAACTTTATCAACTGGAATGTGGAAAATATATAATATGGATAGAGCTAAAAATCATAAATCTGATAAAAAGGCTTCTGGGAAGATATGTAAAAGAATGAGACTGGCAGCAGTCTCATTGGCAGGAGTGAAAAAGGGGAATTTATTTTTATCCTATTAAAAATGGATTTGCCTAAAATAACCATAACACCAACTACTATTATTGCTTAGTGATCATTAAGGAAAGTTGGAGCCATTTGGTGACTGGCAAATATTTTTTGAGACTATTTGCCAGGTGCTGTAGTAGAAATCAGAAATAACTATTCTGGATAGATCAATTAAGCACATTTTACACAGTTACTTGCCTTACATTAGCCAGAGACATGTTCCTGGGTACAGACAGTCTATTTGGGAGGTGATCCCAAGAAGAAGTGAAGAATGGGAATGATGAGGTTGGGATAGATATAAGGAAAGTCAATGTGTGTGGGTGATGAGTCGCTCAATCGTGTCAAGCTCTTTGAGACCCCACGGACAGTAGCCCACCAAGCTCCTCTGTCCATGGAGATTCTCCAGGCAAGAATACTGGAGTCGGTTGCCATGCCCTCCTCCAGGGGGTCTTCTCAACCCAGAGATCGAACCTA
>NW_011489036.1:23969-24819 GCF_000754665.1 Bison bison bison
TTGATTGGCACAGTCAAAAGATTGTTACACACAATAATTACTAAAACAAATTGCACTGAATGTATTATTTTATTTCATGGGACATTTGAGTTGGAATCAATTGTCCAAAGAACAATAAATCATGAGCATGATGGTATCTCACAAAGTTAAAAATCCCACAGTTTCTCTCATGATGCTGAAAAAAATCACAGTATCTATCAAAGAGAAAACGCAAACAACTGAAAATCCACAGCTACTACCCCTTCTGCCAAGTAGAAGTGTTTTCAGGAGCTTGCTACAGTAATAAAGTTAGCAAAAGGCAATTCATGCATAAGGCAGATAAATGAAAACTTAAGCTGAAAACCTTAAAAGACACTTTGCTATGTGTGTGTGTATAGTTGACCCTTGAACAACATGGGTGTGAAGTGTGTGGATCTACTTATATGCAAAGTTTTTTGAAAGTAAATAACATAGTACTACATGATCCACAGTGGCTGAATCTACTGATGTAGAACCATGAATGTGGGGGAGTCATGTTCATGAAGGACCAGCTATAAATTATACTCAAGGTTTAAGCTTTGGAGATGGTCAGTGACTCTAACTGCCCCTTCCCCACGATATTCAGGGTCAGCTGTGTGTGTATGTTTATAAGTGTGTGTATATATATGTGTGTGTGTGTGTGTGTGTGTGTATATATACAC
The DNA here is from genome assembly GCF_000754665.1 of Bison bison bison. Taxonomy (NCBI): domain Eukaryota; kingdom Metazoa; phylum Chordata; class Mammalia; order Artiodactyla; family Bovidae; genus Bison; species Bison bison. The sequence goes on from NW_011489036.1 coordinate 24,650, forward strand.
ATATATATGTACATATAAACATATATACGTGCATATATACACATGTATACATATATACATATATAGAGAGAGATTATATGAGTGTGTGTGTGTGTGTGTGTGTGCCAAGTCACTTCAGTCATGTCTGACTCTTTGTGACCCCAGGGACTATATCCTGCCAGGCTCCTTTG
>NW_011489037.1:0-223 GCF_000754665.1 Bison bison bison
ACTACTAGCAACAGTTCAGTTCACTTCAGTCGCTCAGTCGTGTCCGACTCTTCGCAATCCCATGAACTGCAGCACTCCAGGCCTCCCTGTCCATTACCAACACCCGGAGTCTACCCAAACCCATGTCCATCGAGTTGGTGATGCTACCCAACCTTCTCATCCTCTGTCGTCCCCTTCTCCTCCTGCCCTCAATCTTTCCCAGCATCAGAGTCTTTTCAAATGC
>NW_011489037.1:323-576 GCF_000754665.1 Bison bison bison
CCAACTTTGTCACTCTCCCCTTTCACTTTCATCAAGAAACTCTTTAGTTCTTCACTTTCTGCCATAAGGATGGTGTCATCCGCATATCTGAGATTATTGATATTTCTCCCGGCAATCTTGATCCCAGCTTGTGCTTCATCCAGGCTAGCCTTTCTTATGATGTACTCTACATATAAGTTAAATGAGCTGAGTGACAATATACAGCCTTGACGTACTCCTTTTCCTATTTGGAACCAGTCTGTTGTTCCATGTC
>NW_011489037.1:676-1567 GCF_000754665.1 Bison bison bison
TGCTATTCCATCTCTTTAAGAATTTTCCACAGTTTCTTGTGTTCCACACAGTCAAAAGGCTTTGGCATAGTCAATAAAGCAGAAATAGATGTTTTTTCTGGAATTCTATTGCTTTTTCCATGATCCAGCAGATGTTGGCAATTTGATCTCTGGTTCCTCTGCCTTTTCTAAAACCAGCTTGAACATCTAGAAGTTCATGGTTCATGTATTGCTGAAGCCTGGCTTGGAGAATTTTAAGTATTACTTTACTAGCGTGTGAGATGAGTGCAATTTTGGGGTAGTTTGAGCACTCTTTGTCATTGCCCTTCTTTGGGATTGGAATGAAAACTGACCTTTTCTAGTCCTGTTGCCACTGCTTAGATTTCCAAATTTGCTGGCATATTGAGTGTAGTACTTTCACAGCATCATCTTTCAGGATTTGAAAGAGCTTAACTGGAATTCCATCACCTCCACGAGCTTTCTTCGTAGTGATGCTTCCTAAGGCCCATTTGACTTCATATTCCAGGATATCTGGCTCTAGGTGAGTGATCACACCATTGTGATTATCTGGGTCGTGAAGATCTTTTTTTGTATAGTTCTTCTGTGTATTCTTGCCACCTCTTAATATCTTCTGCTTCTGTTAGGTCCCTACCATTTATGTCCTTTATTCAGCCCATCTTTGCATGAAATGTTCCCTTGGTGTCTCTAATTTTCTTGAAGACATCTCTAGTCTTTCCCATTCTATTATTTCCCTCTATTTCTTTGCATTGATTGCCAAGGAAGGCTTTCTTATCTTTCCTTGCTATTCTTTGGAACTCTGCATTCAAATGGGTATATTCTTCCTTTTCCCCTTTGCTTTTCGCTTCTCTTCTTTTCACAGCTATTTGTATGGACTCCTCAGATAACCATTTT
>NW_011489037.1:2049-2574 GCF_000754665.1 Bison bison bison
CTTGGAAACAAACAGAGGTCATTCTGTCATTTTTGAGATTTCATCCAAGTACTGCATTTTGGACTCTTTTGTTGACTATGATGGCTACTCCATTTCTTCTAAGGGATTCCTGCCCACAGTAGTAGATATAATGGTCATCCGAGTTAAATTCACCCATTCCAGTCCATCTTAGTTCTCTGATTCCTGGAATGTCGATGTTCACTCTTGTCATCTCCTGTTTGACCACTTGCAGTTTGCCTTGATTCATGGACCTAACATTCCAGGTTCCTATGCAATATTGCTCTTTACAATATCGAACCTTGTTTCTATCACCAGTCACACCCACAACTGGGTGTTGTTTTTGTTTAGGCTCCATCCCTTCATTCTTTCTGGAGTTATTTCTCCACTGATCTCCAGTAGGATATTGGGTATCTACTGACCTGGGGAGTTCATCTTTCAGTGTTCTATCTTTTTGCGTTTTCATACTGTTCATGGGGTTCTCAAGGCAAGAATACTGCAGTGGTTTGTCATTGCCTTCTCCAGTGG
>NW_011489037.1:3447-6183 GCF_000754665.1 Bison bison bison
ATTGACTTGCAGTCATGTTTAGGTAGTTGGAGATTTTTAAATCTTGGCTAATCTTTCTCCATTTGTACTTCCCAAAATAGAGGAGGAGTACATTACAAGGTCCAAGCAAGTGGGGTATAAGAGGTGGAGTGAAGTGTTAACAGTAGTCACATCACCTTAGACATCCAGACGTTTTCGGGCTTACTTCCTGCTTTAAGACAAAGAAGTTATCATCATTCCTATTTTTACAATGAAAAACATTGAGGTGCAGAAGTGGTAAATAATTTAAGAAGGTTTTGTATATAGGGAAAAAATAAATGAAACTACTAGTAGATCTTGATTCTCTTATCTTTTAATCAAGAATCTTTCACAGACACCATGCTGATAGCACTGTCTAAATGTATGTTTTTTGATGCTTTTGCCATTGGCTTGATACAAGGGATTATGTGGGCAGAGGTAACCATAATATCCATGATGCCATATCTGTATTAGTCTTGTCAGCGTCTTTAAGTGTGGGTGTACATATGCATTACCTATTATCTCCATACCCATATTTCATTTTCTCTTTTATATCGAGTACAATTATTGTGTTTAAGGTGTATCTTTTTATTTGAATGGTGTCCTCTCAAAATGTGAATTGTTTTCTGTTTGAGAATTATCATTTCTGTAAAATACATGCTGTTAATATTTCATTGTTTATCTTTTTTCATAAGCTCTATTATGTGTTAGAATCGTTCATAGTGATGGGTAGTTAAGGTAGAAGCCTATCTTCTAGAGTTAGGTTGTGTACTTACTAAAGACCTTACGAGAATTAGGAGCAGCTAATTTCCCAGCTCTCCAGTGTCCTTGCCAGGGAACCCTTTGGCTAGATGTTCCTGTACGGGCACAAGTTACACATCTGTGCACATTTGCAGTGAGGGCCGTGATTTTGTATCTAGAACGTTTTACCTTTCTCTTTCATGTTGATGAATATCCTGTTTACTTCCAACTCACACCATTACGAATAACACTGTACTGAATAACCTGGCATATATGTCTTATGGACCTGTGTGAAAATTTCCCTGGGATAAATGCCAATTGTAGAATTGCTGTGTCAAAGGGTATGTATATACTTAATTTGACTAAGTAATAACAGATGGCTAGGCAGATTGCTGCTACCATTTACACTACCACCAGCAGAGTGCCAAAGCTCCTATGTCACCATATCCATGTGATTTCTCTTAAATTTTATGCATTCTTGCCTTGTCTCTACAGTAATGCTGGAGGAAGAAACTATGTCTCATACTTTTAAAATGGCCCAGATTACAAGTGCTAGGAATTATTTAACTCTAGTGATTATACTTTAATCCTGCAGGGAAAAATCAGTCACCATTCAAGCTGATTCCAATCGATCAGATGTCTTTTTAGGTACACTTGGTGTTTAGTTCATGTTTTTAGAGTTAAGCAGTGTTCTGCATCAGACCTAAATTAAGCTTGTTATAGCTTGATTTGATTTTATCTCTGGTTTGTTTCTTTATTCCATCCAACTAAACATAATGATTTAATTTTACCCATTATTTGGTTTTGTAACTAAGATACAACAAAAATGGTGAAAATAAATATGTTGTTTCTAAATCTGTTCCATATGAATGCCATGGATCATGAGGATTTATTGTTGCAGTCTGGGAAGTTACTATAATAGAAATGGTGAGGCTCTTCTTAAAATATTTGTTGTCCCTCTGAGCTCAGAGGTCTGACTTTTATGGCAAAGAGATACTGTCATTGATCTGATAATGTTTTAGATATTTCCTAATGAAGAGATCATTCAAATGTGTATCATTTAAATGTGCTTTTAGACATTTTGTTCTGTCAATTGAATTTATTGTTCCTAATAAAATAAATGATGATTATCTGACTTCAGACAGATGCAGAAAAGTACTTATTCAGTCATGTTATATTACTAGGGTTTCCCTTGTGGATCAGCTGGTAAAGAATCTGCCTGCAATGTGGGAGACATGGCTTCAGTCCCTGGGTTGGGAAAATCCCCTGGAGAAGGAAAAGGCTAATGTTCTCAAATGACACTGACTGGTCCACTCATTCTGTTGTTGGAATTGTCTTTCTTCTAAGCCTGGATAGTAAAATTTCATTCCAGGTGTGACTTCAGAGCTGTGCTTCCTTTGGTCTTTACAATAATTCTGGGTAAATAGCAGGAACTCAGTAAATACCAACTGACTAATTAAAAAAACAAAACAGAAAAAGAAATCTTCCATTGTTAGACTCTATGTAGAAACTGTTTTTCTTCAGCTCTTGGTGGAAACCAGATATTCACTGGATCTTTTACCTTGCACTTGTATGTGCGCTTACATTTATGTCATCATTTTCCTTGTCTGGGCTTCCCTGGTGGCTAAGAGAGTAAAGAATCTGCCTGCAGTGTAGGCGACCCAGATTCGACCCTTGGGTAGGAAAGATCCCCTGGAGAAGGAAATGGTAACACACGCCAGTATTCTTGCCTGGAGAATTCCATGGACAGAGGAGCCTGGTGGGCTAAAGTCCATGATGTCACAAAGATTCAGAAAAGACTGAGTGACTAAGACTTTTCCTTGTCTAGCTGTTTATATTAGCAAAGGATATAATCTAAGAGTGGTAGATTAGTCGTGTTCCATCTTATAATAATTTATCTATCTTTGATGCTTTGCCAAATATGCACACATGGACACATGAATCCTAAAGGAAATATTCTCTCACGTTATTCTCATATATATGTGTGTGTACATATGT
>NW_011489037.1:6283-7337 GCF_000754665.1 Bison bison bison
ACACATGGGGACAGGGCTGAGGAAAAGAAAAAAAATTGAGCAAAACAACCCATAAATCATTTGTTTAGAGTGAGCATCTCTTCCCAAAGTATTTGTTAAATGCTATTGATATAAACCTTTCTCTGTTCTAAAGAATTGACGGCATCCTGTTTTCTGTGCTATTGCTTATGCTTGATGATGAGTGTTCTTAAAAAGATCACCATAAAATTTATCAGGCATTCTGGGGCATTTTTTGGTCCTATTAATGATTTTGTTGACAACAGGGCTGAAACAAAACATATGCTGGTCCTGTCTGCAGGAAGCATCAATAAGAATGGGTTTTAAAGTCACTATCACCATGGTGACTAGAGAGATCAGAAAGCCACTATGCTTGATGCAAAAGCATCTGAAAAGTGGCCAAGGTGGTAATGAAAACCATATAACCAGAAGGAGTAAGGCCTATATGATGCTGAATCGGGGAGTAAAATGATTCAAAGGTGGGGAGAGTGAACAGTAGAGATGGAATTGCTAATCTATCTGAGACTTGATCTCAATATGCAACAATTGAGAGTTTCAATATGAAATTTGAGAATAAATAAATCATTACAATAGTGATGGACATTGTTGTTACCTTTCTGGTTTCTCTAATCTCTATATGTTGGCAAGCTGTGGACTTAATCTTTCGTGCCTCGGGTCTCTCTGCTCTTCTTTATGCTGACATTCTTGTATTCTCAGAAAATTTCCATGACCTTAAATAAAATAGCTATATGCTGATGACCCCCAAAATTGATATTTTTGCTCAATTCCAGACTCAGATTTGGATATCTAACTTCCTACTCAGCATCTCTAACTGATAGTCAGTGAACATCTCTACATCTCCAAACCTGATCTCCTGATTTTCTCTAGCCCAAAATCTGTGACTTGTAATTCTTATTAGATAGGAGCTTTATCATGTTCTTGCTCAGGCCAAATACTTTGGTGTAATCTTGACTTTTCTCCTCTTTTTATACCCCACCTCTAGTCATTCAGCCTCAACATTAAAATATACCTAGAACTAGACCACTTCGAATCTCCA
>NW_011489037.1:7720-13219 GCF_000754665.1 Bison bison bison
GGTCAACTTCATTGAGGCATTGACATTGCCTGCTTCCCCTTCTCCCAGATCACCCCAAATTACCTCATTCACCTTAAATCTTTCCTTGCATGTCTCCTTCTCAGTGGGCATGCAGCCCTTCTCAAAAATTCAGGCAGCCCTTCTTCCTACCATCACCAAAGCACTTACAGGCCTGCTATAATTTTCTTTGGTCCCTGTCATTTATTGTTCTCAAATATACTTTGCACTTGATTTCTTTTAATGTTTATATTACATTCTTCCAACAGGAATAGAAACTCCATAAGGACAGAGGTCTTTGTCATTTTTGCTTATAGATAATTCCCAAGTACCTTGAACAGTATCTACTAGATGCTGAATAAATATTTGCAGAATGAATAGATAAAGCAAAAAGCCTGGTGACATTTGAGTAAATGAATTACTTTCTTCACACCTCAAGTTGCAGAAACTGAAGGGATTAAATAAAATGGTCTCTACATGTCAACTCAGTGCAAATGTGTGCATCTTGTATTGATCAAGATGCAGAAATGAAAAACTTAGAAAAAGCCCCTGATACAGAATATATTTGATCATGGTTTGATATTCATTGTTTTAAAAAAAATTTTGTTAGGGACTTCCCTGGTGGTCCAGTGGTTAGGACTTGGCACTTCCACTGTTAGGACCAGGATCAATCCCTGATCAGGGGACTAAGATCCCACAAGCCATGTGACATAGCCATTTATATATAATTAATATCAGTATGTGTAACAATTTTATTTTGGTAAAATTTTAAGGGCTTACCTGTTTGGGATGCAAAATAAAGTATTGATAAATGAACTGATAGGAGATCTAGGATTTTCTTTACAATGCTCCAGGAGAAAAATAAAAGGAATAGATCAAAAAATGGGCAAATTATTGATGTGAAGTGGTAGGTACATGGGGCTTATTATACTGTTCTCTCTAGTTTTGTGTATATTTGCATTTTTCCATAGTAAAAGTTTAAAAGGTGTGGTTTCTAAAATCCCTCCCTACTCAGAATATCTTTTATTGGAGTCAGAATTTGGTAAGTAGATCACCTAATTCACCAGTACTAAGAGACTCATTCATGTCCCCAAGACAAATAAAGGTCTTTCTTCAGTATAGCTCATCTCGACAAACCAGCTCACTGGAAAAGACCCTGATGCTGGGAAGGATTGAGGGCAGGAGGAGAGGGGGCCGACAGAGGATGTGATGGTTGGATGGCATCACTGACTCAATGGAAAGGAATTTGAGTGAACTCCAGGAGATAGTGAAAGACAGGGATGCCTGGCATGTTACAGTCCATGGGGTTGCAAAGAGTTGGGCACAACTGAGCAACTGAACAACAGAAGTATAACTAAAATAGAAAAGAAGACATAAAGACAGAAAATCCAATATAACCTCATTTATAAACCAAGCTTAACTTTTCAATTATAAAAAATTTTTGTTCAAAATATGAGTCTATCTAAAGAATTTTAACCAAATTTCCATTCATTTTGAATAATTAATGCAGATAAATGAGTAAATGATGTTTGCACATTTAGCAATTGTATAAGTAGGTATCCTGCATTTCTATTAGCAAAATGGAGCATATTGTTTTCTAAATAAATTCTCACTAAGTCTATTTAATAGCAATAACTATACAATTTGAGCAATAAACTAACTCTTAAACTATGTATTATATGTATCATTGCACATATAAATACTGAAGACTGTCAAGATATTTTAAAAGAAGGATTCTTATTATTTTTCTTCTGCATGTATGTACATAGATACATAGGTCTGGATATAAATTGTGTAATACATAATGTATAGATGCATAATTGTGTAATCAAGCAATGAAGCACCATTAGCTGAATAAGTTCTGAATCATGAGTCACTGTGTTGATAAAACATAGAGGAGAAAGCGGTGAGATCATGGATGTAATTTTTTTGACAATGGTCTCATCCCATAAAACATATAGAAGCACAGCACTATAAATAAGACAGGTGAAGACAAAATATTTGGGATTTGGCACAAGAGTAAAATATTATTTTTAATCTTTGGAAATCTAAGGAAATTGATAAGGACAAGACACAGGTAATTGATTAGTTTAACCATTATTCCATGAAGCTGCTTCCTTTTGTTATGAGAAACTATCCTGAGATGGAGCACAAAATTAGTTCCAAAAAATCAGAAATGGTGAACACCTCCTTGTGTTTTATATTGTCATTTTTGTCTCATGGTCTCAAGTTGTTTAGTTGTTGCTATTTTTTAACTTTTATTAACTTTTATTTTTGCATATAATCTCATGAACATTTCTGAAGCTTGGTCTTGTTCATCTCTCCCTAACCCTGCCCTCGGGACCACACCAAATGCTATCTCCTGGTCCCTTTTTTCAGTCTCAAAGATGGATTTAATCCCACATTCTCACCTGAGCTCAACTAGAAATGATCACTTCTCCATTAAACACAAATTCTCTCAACCAATACTTTCTGCTTATTTCTTTGCATTTCAAAAGCAATGGTTTTCAAACTTTTTTTTGATACCTTGACACCTCCATAAGTGTTGGCCCCTGGAGTTGTGCAGTGCTTAACCTGTACATCCTTATACAATCCCTGTAATTCAAACACAAGTCTCCTGAGCCAGCACTTATTTTTACTCCATTTCAGGGAAGAACCCCAACCTGCTTGAGGATGTCAAGGAGTAGCAAGACTCCATAGGAGATGACTAAGCAAGTACCAGATTGCCGTGTTGCAATCCCATAGGTGCTCATAGTAGAGAGTGAGATTCCATGTGTCAGAGCATGACTGTTTTAATATTCACAGTACAGCAACTAGCAGGAACATCAGCTTAGTAGCACTGGTTTCTCTACCCCAAGCACCAGAGTAATACAATATGCTGAGACAGCGACTATACGCACAGTGGATTGCACCACCACTGAAGAAACCAGGGCCAAGGACTCAGCACTTTTGTTGCAAACAACTAACAAGGTAGCCTCCCATCCCCCAATCTGCCCAAGCCCGAAGGATCAAGCAGCCTCATGGTAGTCATGCTTTGATCACTTTCACCTAACTAATTGCATGAAGTTCACACAGGGGATGTTATGAGATGCATTTCAGCACATTCAAAAAAGAACATGGAAGGATGGGTGTTGCCCATTGACAGACTACCCTTACCAGAAATGATGTTGATTAATTCATCCCATTTTGAGAAAGTTCTGGTTAAGAGAAATAAATTGATTTCATGACCTATTAATAGATACAACTCACTGTTTGAAAATCACTGCCTCATGTACCTAGCAAACACCTTGCCCTTCTGGTTAAATGAACCATTATTAAACACCAAATATTTGCTGAATAGTGTGTGTTCCACGCTCAATATGCAGTGTGTTATAGCAAGTGGATTATGGTCTTTTTATCAGTGGTAGTTTAAGTTCCTGTTTTGCTACTTATTTTGCCATTTTGTAGTACTTTATTTTTTATTACCTTATTTTATTCTTGTGAAGCAAACACATGATATTCTAGGTAAGGTGCCTTGTAAAATGCCTGGTGGGTGTCAGGCATTAGTCTTAAATGGTCTTATCTCTGTGGATTCGTTTGCAGTGAAAAATTACACCCAAGAAGGAACTATTGGAAAGCTACTCTAAGAAACTGCATGAAAATTGAAATTATTGACCAAACCCTTGAACTTGGAAAACATGCATCATGTATACCTAGAATTATTTTTAAACACACATACACACACAAGTTTGTAATATGCACTAGTCAGTTAATGGAATATGAAATAGATTTGAAGCTCAGTGAGGCAAAAAAAAACAAAACCAAAGAGCTCTGAAATTAAAAAAAATTAATTTGTGTAGCCTTATATCCTATATGCAGCTTTGAAAATTTGCATGATTAACATTACTTAATTTTCACTGATTTTCCAGTTAAAATCTTTAAATACAAAGTCAAGTAGTGTATTTGCTTTTCTTTGTACTGAAATGAATCTCATTTGTCTCCCCTACCATTTGAGCACCCTGCAAATGTGAAATAAATATTAGTTACTTTTATAATGTAGGGTCATGCTGGATAGTACATGAAACTATTGTCCAGTGAAAGTTCTTTGGTGTGGCACCTTTTTATGTGAATATCAGTCTGGACCCATCTGGCTATAATTTTTATTTTGCAATGTTTAGCTTTACTAGTACAGTATCTTTGTTATGACTTGCAAATGATTATGCTACCTTATTTCTGTAGTCTTTGGAAAAATACAGAAGCCTAAACTTTTTTTTTAGAATAGCTATTTTATCATATCCTGGGTAAGGTATATCCAAAGCATGACAAAATAAAACCTTTCTTTATAGTAAATCTTGTTGACAAATATTTAAAGCACCCTGTAGTTACACTATTTGGGGATTTCTATGTAACTCAAGATGAGCAATTAAGTCCTGTTGTTCTAATCAGTAGGTCTGTGGTCTTAACTTTTAAAAACCCAGAAACATGGGTTTTTGAAGGAGTCAAAAGTTGACTTTGAAGAAGTCAACCATATATATTGACTCCTTCCTAAAGATAAAGTGAAGATCATTATGAAAATAGTGTAGGCAAAAAGTTTGCATTATTTAAAAAAAAGCAATAATGTACATCTGTATATTCACTTTAAAAACTTGGGTTATTCATCTTTATTCGGGAAGCAGTGCTGATATCAAACAAGGCAAAGGATATTGAAGAATATTAAAGAAACATGCGATTCAGCATTAGTAGTCATGCTAATGGCATCAAACTATAACATTTTAATATTACTGCCCTTTAGTCAGGTAAAATTAAAATCATTTAATGAAAAAGGTACATATTTTAGCAATCTGGGTTTTTATATGGAAGAAATATTGATTTAACACTCCATCTGTATGTCACCTCACATACTTCTAATATATCTGAGTAGACATGAAATCATTTTGAACCTATTAAAATGGACACAGGTGACAAATAGTTGATTATATGAAATGCAGTCTTTGAATCAACCTATGCCAATTTATAATTGCCTGTGTGTGATACATTTTTAATAGAAACCAGTCCTATAGCATATTAGAGTCAGAACCTGTATTAGAAATAATTTAATCCATACCCCTTGATGATTTAAAAAACTGGGAGATAAATGAAATGACAGGCCTCCCAACTAGCTTTTGAGAAAGCAAAGACTTAAATCTAGGTAAAGCATGTATTCTACTGTACAAAGAAATATCATTTAAATCGTTATGTTCATTCATATGAATATTTTGCAGATATTTTCAAATACCTACATTGTGCCACACCCTGGTCTAGGTTTTTGGGATAGAAATAGAAAAGACAAGGGTCTGCACCTAGAGAGATGTAGTTTAGCAAAGAAGAGAGCTAATATTAGGAGAAAGAAGAAACATTATGATGGTAAATGTGGTATTGGTCAAGCTGAAAGTCATCAAAGGGAATTGGGATTGTGCCTAGGATCTTTGGCTTGTGGGCAGGGTGGAGGGCTCACTTGAATTGCAGCCTTTCTTAACTTGACTG
>NW_011489037.1:13319-16027 GCF_000754665.1 Bison bison bison
GTGAGCTTTCTCAGTTGTGGCAGGTGGACTTTTTCTAGTTGTGGTAGGTAGGTTTTCTCTAGTTGTGGCGTGGCTTCTCTTGTTGCAGAGCATGGGCTCAAGAGCATTCAAATTTAGTAGCTGTGGCACATAGGCTTTCTAGTTGTGGTTCAGGAGCTTAGTTGCCCCACAGGATCTTAGTTCCCTGAACAGGAATTGAACCTGTGTCCCCTGCATTGGAAGGCAGATTCTTAACTACTGGGCCACCAGGGAAGCACCCTTGTTGTCTCTTAAGTGATTTTTACACTTCCAGTTTGACCTTCCTCTAGATCTGTCCTCCACATTGCTGCCTGGGTGGTCTTTCTGAAATCTGATCAGAACTCTTGCCTGCAATGAGGGTCCAGGGCTTCAAATTCATTAAGTTCAAATTCATTATCTTAGCGTGAGACCTTTCATGATCTGACTGCAGTCAGTCATTCCAGCATTGTTTTCTGTTGCTCTTCCGGAAACATCCTTGCTTCAGCAGCATAGAACTACTTACTGTTACCTATCGGCATGGATGGATGAAGTTTAGAAACATTCTAGCCTGAAGGCCACCATTAACTCAGTGAAGTGGAAGCAAAGCCATCCTTAGAAATAAGAGGGGATGTGACAGTGTTGGTGGCCTGTGGGAAAAGTAAAAGTTGCAGGGGTAGGTACAGTTGGGGTTAAAAGTTCTTTCATTTCTCTGATCCTTAATGGGAAAACTGTTTCCCCTTGAAAACATGAAAGTTTCTGAATACAATAAATTGCTTACTCCTATCTGCTACTAGGTTTCTAGAGATTAAATTATTAAATTGGGTATAAAAAGGGGATATTCATATTATTTAAAACTCATTTTGACCAGTTCAATATTAATAGAATAAAAGGAAAACCAGATAGTCTGACGGAAAATTCAAAAGAAAGGATTATTTTGATTCTTGGCAGTTTCTTTTTCTGCTTTAGTTATGTGTGAAGGAAGTTTGAAACAGCATACTTTTAAAGAAGACTCTAGTTTATTTGATGATGGTTTTAATCTTTTGTAAGTTGACAACTAAGTTAATTGAAAAGTATGTTTGAAACTCACCTGCTCAGATGGTTGACAAATAAGCACTATTGAATCTTAAAGACAATTATTTTTTTCATTTGATATATTTTGCTATTCATGTCATTCCACTGGAATTTGACACAATAATTGTCTACAATTAAAAATCTGCCTGAAGTGAAAGATATTTACATGTCGGACATATCCAAATAGCTTAAAATTGCATTTAATGTTAGTAAATTTTTGGAGACTCTTTACCTTATCTTCTAAAAGATGGTAAGTGCAGATCAAACAGAATACAGGATACAGGTGAACACAGGATAGAAATTGAATAATTAGATTATAATTTTGAATAATGTGGAATCCTTTCTGATATAGAACTTTTAAAACTTGGCTTCATTACAGTAATGATCGTACTACTCTTGGTTGCAACAGGGAGTCTAGGCACGGATGGTGGCTATGTGGAAATTGTAAATGTCAGATCTCAGTTTAATTGTGGTGGAAATATGTGGTTGCTCATTCTGAGTATTAAACAGCTGTGCAAATATTGGCAGAGGAGAACATCTAACATAATATAGCTAATACTTAGATATTCTGAGAGTCTCAATTTTTTAAGCAGGAGCTAAAACCCTATGTAGGAAAAATAAAGGTTAGCATGCGATGTATAAATCATAGTTTGTCAACCCTGGCTCCACATTAGAAACACTTAGGGAGCTTTTAAAATAAACCAACATGGGACCCCACTGGCAGGTATTCTGCATCAGTTAGTTTGAGATGATGCCTAGGCATTAGTTTTGTTTTTATAATAATATCTGCATCTAATTCTGCTGTGTATTTCCAGTGGAGAATCACTGGTGGACACAGGTGAACATAAAGTTCCACGGACTTCAGTTATAAAAATTAAGGTAGCTAATGTATCCTATCTTATCAGAATTTTTCATTCTACAACCATCATGCAGTGTGATATAGTTAACAAAAATTAAGTTGGCTACCTGCACTTTTATGTTTGAACTGACCAAATGAATCTTCCGAAGATAAATGAAATAAAGCCCAAACCAGACAGAAGTGTAGATCACCCTGTCTTTTGTGATTTCACATTTACTTGACTAGAACTACTAATGCTCAGTAGAACGAATCATCCTGACAGTGCATTTTTATATACCTTGTGAAGGTCTCATAAATAAGACATGGCTGAAATCATATCAGAGGGGAATTTATGTTGAAAACCCAGAATCCCTAAAGCAAGGGATTATATATTACATATATTATAGCCATTATGCCAAAAGAGTAATAGATACACATACACACATATACATATGCCATGCTTCTTCAGCTATCTGAACTATATAACATGTATTAACAAAAGCTGCACATGTATATATATTCACTAAATATATGTACAATAATGCAGCACTGTTATCTTAAATAATCTTCTGCCATTTTCATATAGCTCTATTACTTACCATTCTCATTTGGTACGAGAAAACTAGACCTCTTTCCAAAAGAGAATTCACTTGCAAGGGTTTATTTTTTGCCACAATTAAGAATACATGAAAGAATATGTTCCCAAACACATGCCCACAAAAATAGTACTGATTCTGTGATCATGAGACTTAATTCAAATCTTATTTCTGTCTAAATTTTATGAGCCTTAACAATTTCATTG
>NW_011489037.1:16769-19911 GCF_000754665.1 Bison bison bison
CAGGTGTATGCCCAGCAGTGGGATTGCTGGATCATAAGGCAGTTCTATTTCCAGTTTTTTAAGGAATCTCCACACTGTTCTCCATAGTGGCTGTACTAGTTTGCATTCCCACCAACAGTGTAAAAGGGTTCCCTTTTCTCCACACCCTCTCCAGCATTTATTATTTGTAGACTTTTGGATCGCAGCCGTTCTGACTGGTGTGAAATGGTACCTCATAGTGGTTTTGATTTGCATTTCTCTGATAATGAGTGATGTTGAGCATCTTTTCATGTGTTTGTTAGCCATCTGTATGTCTTTTTTGGAGAAATGTCTATTTAGTTCTTTGGCCCATTTTTTGATTGGGTCGTTTATTTTTCTGGAGTTAAGCTGTAGGAGTTGCTTGTATATTTTTGAGATTAGTTGTTTGTCGGTTGCTTCATTTGCTATTATTTTCTCCCATTCTGAAGGCTGTCTTTTCACCTTGCTAATAGTTTCCTTTGATGTGCAGAAGCTTTTAAGGTAATGAATGAAGGAAACCTTAGTATACACAGTTGACTGTCCCACATCTAGTGATACAATATTGTGCACCTGTTGGGCACCCTTGGTGATGTGTTCTTCTGTAATGGTGTAAAGGATTGGTTCATATGTGTCTTCTTGAAAGCATTCACTAACTTTGTTTTAATTGAAAACAACAATTTTCAATTTAAATTGAAATTGTATAAATAGAATTCAATTTCAATTTAAATTGTATAAATAGAACCTAGACTATCTCAGAATATAATCAGAAAGAAAACTCAGGTAAAGAAAAAACAAGATGGTCAGGTAGTTGAAATAGAAATGGTTTTTACTATAATGTTGAAATAGATGGTGGTTATCTAATATTTGCAGGTTGTTTATCATTTGTACCCGTGCTGTATACCAGCAAAGAGTGATCAATGTTACAGTCTAGAGAAGCACTTCTCAACTATTTTTTGACACTGGGAATACTCAGGGATCTTATTAAAATGGTATTCTGATTAGGGGACGAGGCTAAGAATCTTATTTTCAAAATGCACCTGACCAGTTCAGTAGTCAAGGAAGACTTTTTTCAGGACTAATGCAATAGAGGAGAGACGTTAACTCAACTGCACTGAAACAAAAGGTGAGAGAATCTTAAATGCTGGGGTAAACTAGTGGGAACGTACTGGAAGACAGAGGGGGCAGGAGACTGGAGACAGGAGCCCTATTTTTTTTGATAGTTACATTTCCAAGGGATAATTCCCAGGTCTTTGAGAAACTCATTCCTGGGTTGTAGCAGATTTCAACCTCAAAGAGACAGAGAAAGGATTTAGAGTTGCAAGTTTTCTAAAGTAAATACCCTAAGAAAAAGGAGGTTAGGATCCTATAGTCAGGAAGAACCCTGTCTCAAATGTAGTCAAGTTAAGGGGAGCGCTAAGGCAGTCTTGTTCAGTGTGCCTTTCTAGTAAGCTCCCAGGTCGTATTAATGCCACTGGTCTGCAAACTGCACTCAATGGCACAGGTGTACACTGTTGCATTGATAGGTAGGAGATATTCAATATTGGTGAACAGTGTTAACTTATTTTTTAGCTTCAAGAGTAGGTATAGAAGTGTGAATTTAAAGTGGTCAATACCATTGTCCTTCTAGTTGTTGTTCAGTCACCCAGTCATGTTTGACTCTTTGCAACCCCATGGACTGCAGCACGCCAGGTCTTTCTGTCCATCACCAACTCCCAAAGTTTGCCCAAGTTCATGTCCATTGCATCAGTGATGCCATCTAGCCATCTCATGCTCTGACACCCTCTTCTCTTTCTGCCCTCAATCTTTCCCAGCCTCAGAGACTTCCAATGAGTTGGCTGTTCACCTCAGGTGACTAAAATACTGGAGTTTCAGCTTCAGCATCAGTCCTTCCAAGAGTATTCAGGGTTGATTTCCCTTATGATTGACTGGTTTGATCTCCTTGCTGTCCAAGGGACTTTCAGGAGTCTTCTCCAGCACCACAGTTCGAAGGCATCAATTCTTTGATGCTCCACCTTCTTTACAGTCCAACTCTCACAACCATACATGACCATTGAGAAGACCACAGCTTTGACTATACAGACCTTTGTCAGCAGAGTTAAATCTCTGCTTTTCAACACACCGTCTCGGTTTGTCATTGCTTTCCTGCCGAGAGCAAATGTCTTCTAATTTCATGGCTGCAACTATTAAAAATGCCCATGAGTCTTTCTTCATGAGATGAATTTTGGAATAAGGCAGGTCCCAGGGTCCAGAACATATTTGACATTGACCTCATTTCACTAAGAGTAAAAAGTGTTAAGTGAAGTTCCAGTGGTATATTTTAATTATTTTCTCTAACCCCCTAACAAATAGGTCACATCATCCATTTTTAACAGACAAAAAAAAAAAACCTGTAGTCAGTTTTGGTCAGTGAAAGTGCAAATAGCACAATTCAATTCTGCAAACAGTTATTACCTGATAAAGTCAACGTCGTAAATAATTGGGTAAACTAGAGCGGATATGCCAAAACTGTAGAAAATTATTAAAAATAGAATAATAAAATACTGTGGGGACTTTTTAAAACATTGAATTCTCCAAAGGACATTACTATAAACTAATTTTCCTAATTGCATAAGAATGGAGGATTTTTTGAAAAATGTGAGTCAGAAGACTTATATGGCATTTGAATCACCTGTGTGGACACTGGCTTTTATTCTGTTAAATTTGATGTGGTAATTTAAAGAGTTCTTATTAGAATAATCAGCATTCTAAAATGCAATCATTAACATATCTTATATAAAAAAACAGTGAGGTCTGAAATGCACTCAATAAACAAGCTTTAAATTGCTAAAACTAAAAGTATGTAATGATAACCCAATCCAAAGGTCAAAAAAGCATAATTAATTAAAACTGAAGAAAATAAATCAGTGAATTAATAGGATTATGAAAGCTTTGCCTTCTTTTTATCAAAAGCTAAAAAGCCAAAACTGTTATTTTTAAAAGACTAGCTTTACGTGAATGGATATTTTAATCCACTGAAAACCTAATTCAAGTTTTAGGACTCAAACAAAAAGTTCCTAACATTTTAAGTTGCACTCATTGGAGGTTCAGTCGGACCAAAACATTTAATTTGGCAGCCTCGTTTTTAACAGATAGAGCCTCGTCTTTA
>NW_011489037.1:20011-20698 GCF_000754665.1 Bison bison bison
AATAAAATGGATGAGTTCCAATGATTTTGGATGCAAAGTAATAATCAAGTGAATTCTATGTTCCATTGATTTTCATTGT
Organism: Bison bison bison; assembly: GCF_000754665.1. Lineage (NCBI taxonomy): Eukaryota > Metazoa > Chordata > Mammalia > Artiodactyla > Bovidae > Bison > Bison bison. The sequence goes on from NW_011489037.1 coordinate 20,091, forward strand.
CAAATTGTACATTTTCTTTTCCATATATCAAACATCACTCTCTGAAATGAACTCTGGAAGTTGGAAATTGAAAAAAAGAGAGAATTAGATGCAGAACATCTCTTAGACCATCATACATCCACCACAGTTGGCATCACTCCCCCCTAATCTCCTAGTTTGCTACTTCTGGTTGCTTCCTAGATGGAACCATTTCCTGTAATAAGAGCTAATATCCTCAAAATACTTTCTATCTGCCACATAGTGTTCTAGAACCTTTACATCTGTTCATGTTCACAATTACCCATTGAAATGGGTACCACTGGCATTATCAATATCCATATTATTAAACTGAGGACATACTACAGCCAAGGACACATAAGTAATCAGTGTCAAAACTTTGGCTTGAACAAGGTCATCTGACTCCAGAACCTTCATTTAAAAAACTGTGTATGCCCTGTGTTTTTATAAGAAAGACAAATACTGAAAATATTTGTAAAACAAACTTTTAGTTAATGAATGTCTAATTAGTTACTAATTAGAGCAGACACCAGGAGAAGGCAATGGCACCTCACTCCAGTACTCTTGCCTGGAAAATCCCATGGACAGAGGAGCCTGGTGGGCTGCAGTCC
>NW_011489037.1:20798-21339 GCF_000754665.1 Bison bison bison
CCATCTATGGGGTCGCACAGAGTCAGACACGACTGAAGTGATTTAGCAGCAGCAGCAGCAGCAGAGCAGACACCAGTTTTGCTGTCCTCAAAGTTGGTAGAAGGTAGACTCTTGCCAACCACTCCTGAAACCTTCCACATGCCTCCTACTCACCAGCACCCTCAACACACAAATATACAAATGTAAACACTTGAATGTGACTTTTCTAGAATCGCGGCCTTGCTTTTCTTCTTAGTTTTAACGGTCAAATATACAGCTCTGAACACTAGTTGTCTAATGTTCAAAATCTTTTAAGTCTCTTCCAATCGGCAGGTTTTCCCCTTGTATGAGAGTTCTCCAGAGAAAGGGAACCAATAGACTATATAGAGAGATATATAGATATTGATATATAATAGATTTATTATAGCATTAGGCTCATGAGGTAATGGAGGCCAGAAAGAAAGTGAAGTCGCTTAGTCGTGTCAAACTCTTTGTGACCCCATGGACTGTAGCCTACCAGGCTCCTCTGTCCATGGAATTTTCCAGGCAAGAGTACTGGAGT
>NW_011489037.1:21663-23071 GCF_000754665.1 Bison bison bison
CACCTTGACCCCCATTGTTGAGAGTAGATCCTTGCTGCATGGCTTAGGGTCAGTTCCCTGACCAGAGATTGAACCTGTGCCCCCTGCAGTGGGAGTGGGGAGTCCTATCCCTTCCCTGGACCACCAGGGAAGTCCCAGGGGTTGATTTTCTTTACTCAGTCTGCTGATTGAAATGTTCATCTCTTCCAGAAGCACCCTCCCAAACATACCCAGAAATGTTTTACCAGCTGTCTGGGCATCTCTTAAGCTAGTCAAATTGACACATAAAATTTACCATCATACCTCTCTGTCATTTTCAGAGGGTTCATTTGTTGAACAAGCAGGGCTGTTTGTTCTGTTTTCCATGGTATGGCTTTTGCTGCCTGTGCTTTTGTGATATAATTTCATTTGTCCCACCACCCTTTGTATTAGTTCCTGTCCTTTGTATTATCCTGTGTTTCCTGTAAGCTCTTCTTACCTGCCCTGCTCCTGTGGTACTCAGGGCCACTCTAAATGTGGGTGACAGCTAACAGGGTTCAGCTGGAATCTCTTGTTTCTCCCGTAGGAGCTGTGAGCCCACATGTATTTGGCTTTGGGCATTGGTTCCTAAATGCCCATCCAGGGTCAAGTTCCAGAGATGACAGAGTGCTATATGGGTTCAGGGTAGAATGAAAAAAATAAGGACTACCTTTTTCTTAAAGTTAAGTTTACCCTTTTAAAAAGAGTATTATTTATTGTGAAATTTCAGCTGTCCTGTTTTACTATCATCATTTTCCCTTTATTTATATTTTTATTTGAATGAAATAAAAATCCAGTGTTGGCCTTCATTCTTTTTTATTATGCTGTTTACAAAGTTCAAAAGTTTTGGAAATACTCCTTTAGTCTAACTGTCCTACCAACAATCACAGTTTTTATTTTCATAAAATAAATTATTGCTCTGAACCAATTCTGTTTGATTAAACTTTGAAAAAATTTCTCTCTAAAATCTGTCTTAAAGAAAAGTACCTGTGATTTGTGTAAGCTTTTGTCTGTGTGTGTAAGCTTTTGAATACAACTCAAATTCTATCACAAATGTAGTTCACCACTAAAGCTGCTATTCCCCTTTATGAAAAAGGAAAAAGGCACCATTTCTTTTTTGATACAAGAAAGTTAAAAGTTCATCTCATGGAGGGAAAGGTGGCTAGGTAATCCTCCTATGGGCATTTCAGGACCTGTTCCTCAATCAAATTGCTGCCTTAACTCTACCTGTTCCCTTGAAAGTCCATGCCTTGCCTGTAACGCCAACATCAACTCTTAGTACAGAATCAGTTTTGCTTCTTGATGGAGGTATACTGAATTTCAGAAATTATTTTAAAAAATATCCACTTCTACCTATCCTTTGGAAAGCAAGGAGATCAAACCAGACAATCCTAAGGGAAATCAGTCCTGA
>NW_011489037.1:23437-24421 GCF_000754665.1 Bison bison bison
TACATATTATATAGAGTGATCTGGGTGATTTTGTATCTGTGGAAGAATGGCAATTCAAACTTAGCTTATTACATCTTCAGTTCTTGCAGACTGTGCTGTGCACAATCAGTCACATCATACTGCTATTCACTGAGTATCCATGGTCGCTGGCTGACATAGCATTGAATATAATGTGGCATTGTTGCTCCAGGTCTTTTTGCCCTCGTGGTAAAGGACTCAACCCATCAGAAGAAATTTATAAATGGGCATGCAGCTCACCTATTTAGACATCATGAGATTGATTTGTTATGAAGTTACTGGTTGTAATGTCTTTGGTAGACCTTCATTTCAAATTAAGACAGCCTCGTCTAGGGATTTCAAAGCATATCTGTATACAGAAAGTCTGTATTAAGGAAATAGGATGAAGCCAGCTGTTAAAAGTGAGGAACTGTGTGAAAGGGGTTGGGATTAACTGTGTTCTACAGAGGCACTAGATTAGGAGCTTCAGAGTATATGGAAGGTTAATATTATTTGAAAGTTTACTCTGAATTCTATGGAAAAATCGGCACTCTTATTTAGATCATGGTATCTTTATGCATTCCCAGGGTGTGTGCTCCCCATATCAACATCCCCTTCTTTCAAGCCCATTCCCTTTACTGTGGTCCCTCTAGGTACTCTATCATTATGTCCCTTAAAAAATATACGTATATGTATATCTTTTAGACAACCAGGAATTTTTGTCAGCCTACTTCCCCTCTATGCCTTCCTACAGTCTTTTCCACCACAAGAAACTTGTAAAAACCTCATCCCATTCTCTTCTGGATCTCTAGGCCTGCCAAAATTTCTTTCCTAGTCTGCCACATGACCACAAGCTAATCTGATGCTGATTCTTACTCAATTGTTAACGAGCAGCGTCTAACCAATAGGCAAGGCCAGTCTTCAACCACTCAGGTTCTAATTATAACTTAGTAGTCATCCTCCATAGGCAAGTCTGGTAACTGGAAC
>NW_011489037.1:24521-27094 GCF_000754665.1 Bison bison bison
AGTTTAGAATTTTCTGAGATGACAGTCTGATGACAGATGGGACCCTAGGAACCCGATGACTGATACATGAGACCTTTGGTAGCAGAAGGAATCTGAAAGCCTCTAACTCACTGCAGTCTGAAATAGACATAGGCAAAGCCTTGTAAAGTCCCAGTGACATTTTTAAGAGATCTGCTGTAAATAATCTAGTATTACCAGTTCAGTCTGTTTTGTGTTTATCAGGAAAAAAAATTCTGCTGCTGCAAGGTTTTAGAAATGATGGCATCTTAAGCAAAAGGCTTGAATTTTGCTGCCCGGCTTCTTCCCTTTGGAGATGGAATGGTTGAGAAACAGGATGGGGCAATTGAGGGGGTTGAGGGGATAGCCGCTTTATGCAGTGGCTTTTGTTTATTTTCTAACTGACCTGGCACAGCGTAGGCGGAGGCGATGCATGTTTCCTGACATTGGGCCAGTGATATATGGCCTGACCTTCAAAATGAGGAACATCTTCTCTGTGGGTGAGAGGAGAGCCGTGCAAATGCTTTTATCCCATATTGCTCGGCAGTTTGCAACCAGTTCCGACAAAAAGTACCCACCCCGCTGAGTTTGCTGAAGCTTGTATATTGGTTTTAGTTGGAACATTTTGGCAAATTAAGGACTGAGTGAAACCATAAAATTGATTTTATTTACAACAAAGCCTTGTGGTGTCTGTCAGTTGCCCTCGCATCTTTTTCCTTCCATCTTTGAGATAATTTCTGTAGGTGATTTATCCAACTTTGTAATGAATTTGCATCTGTCTCAGTTCAAGGATAATACCTCCCCTGGGTGTCCCTTTAATTGATACTGGGCATGGTCTGCCTTCTTTCTAGTCTTTGTTTCATGTAGGCCCGGTGGATGCCTTTCTTCCACCTCTCTCATTCAATATCGAGTCACTGGCAAGTGCTTTGTGATGAACAGATTACATGTCTGTTATCTGCTCTGAACTGTTAAGGCTTCTGTTTAAATTCCATCCTCTAACATTTCAAAGAAAGGGTGATACAGCAACATGGTTTGCGGGTTGTTGTTTTTTTAGTTTTAATTTATTTATTTTAAATTGAAGGATAATTGCTTTACAGTATTGTGTTGGTTTCTACCAAACATCAACATGAATCAGTCATAGGTATACATACGTCCCCTCCCACTTGAACATCCCTCCCACCTCCCTCCCCGTCCCACCCCTCTAGGTTGTTACAGAGCCCCAGTTTGAATTTCCTGAATCATACAGCAAATTCCCATTGGCTATCTATCATATATATGGTAATGTATGTTTCCATGTTACTCTCTCCATATATCCCACCCTCTCCCTGCAAACCATGTCCATAAGTCTGTTCTCTAGCAACACAGTTTTTATAGTGTGATGGCCAATATATGCGATACCTTTAAAAATATTTGAATATGTTTTCTTTCTGAAAGTACTATTATCATATTTGGAGCACCTTTTAGGGCACAATCACTTCTGAATAAACAGGAATTGTGGGGAAAGGAATGGCCTGTATGTCAGAGATCTGGAGTCTAGTCCTAACTTTGCCAAGAACTTGTATATTTTACAGGAAGACACCTAACTTATTTGTGACCATAGTTCTGTACATCTGAAATGAGGAGCTTTTCCTGAATTGATGGTTCTCAATCCCAGTTGCAGATTAACATCACTGGGGGAGCTTTTTGAAATATACTAATAACCAGCCCCCATCACAGACTAATTATGAAAGGAAACTCTTGAGGTGAGATTAGGGCACTGACAGGTTTCAAAAGCTCCCCTAGTTATTAGAACGTGCAGCAGGGTTAAGAACCAATGGATTACATGATTTCTAAAGCCCTTTACAGTCCTAAGATTATATGATTCTAATCTCTTCCCAAATCTTTTGTTATAGTTTTTTTCTATCTCTGGAGCTAAAAATAAAAGTATTAATTGAATTAGACAAACATGTTGAATCAGTACATATAGTCTCCACAGGAATAGGCAAAACGAAATGTGTCTTAAAAAGTATATTTTTATACTGTCATTCTTGATCTTTGTACATAAATTGGATGACAGTACAGAATGCTGGTTCTCCCTCAACCCTGGTGATTCTGATCCAGTAGATACGATGTGAATACCCAAACTCCACATTGTCAGTAAGCACTGTGAGTGTCTTTCCCACATGAATCTATTGATCTTCTGTTTAGAAAAACTGTCTTATACGCTATCATCATTTTCTAACTCTTTGCTGAATAATAAAAGTGCACAAGACATGCCTCCTTTGGTTTACTGTAAGATGACTTGAGTTTCTCACTGTTTGGTGCAGTGGCGGGTATGGATGGCACTGGAAGAAGCTGCTAAGATTGGGCATAGTACATTTTGAATGAATTTTGAGTTTTCCTTAGAACAACAAGATTACAAGTTAGAATTGTAAGGGAGCCATCTAGTGGATAAGCATACGGACATGTGGCATCTTGTCCGAAGCTCTTTGCCTTATGGGCTTTCTCAGAATATAGATTTAAATATACATACAATTAAGTATAGATATATGCATTAAATATATATGTTTATATATTTCTATTATATAAAAATATAA
>NW_011489037.1:27234-27364 GCF_000754665.1 Bison bison bison
CCTGGGATTCTCCAGGCAAGAACACTGGAGTGGGTTGCCATTTCCTTCTCCAATGCATGAGAGTGAAAAGTGAAAGGGAAGCCGCTCAGTCGTGTCCGACTCTTAGCGACCCCATGGACTGCAGCCTACC
>NW_011489037.1:27464-27687 GCF_000754665.1 Bison bison bison
AAATAGTCAAGTAACTAAAGCGTGGTTTTATAATCCCCACTAAATGTTCCTTGGAATTGAATATAAGAGGAATTTTAGGACTTAAAAATAGTTTATGCAATTAGAGGATACAGACATAGTGTGAAGGATTCACAGTCTAAGATTACTCTGAAGTTTTTAAGAGTCCATAACACATGCATCGAGCTGATTTGGGCATTGCCAAAAAATACACATCATGCTGCTG
>NW_011489037.1:27787-31171 GCF_000754665.1 Bison bison bison
TCTGTGCGACCCCATAGAAGGAAGCCCACCAGGCTCTCCCGTCCCTGGGATTCTCCAGGCAAGAACACTGGAGTGGGTTGCCATTTCCTTCTCCAATGCATGAGAGTGAAAAGTGAAAGGGAAGCCGCTCAGTCGTGTCCGACTCTTAGCGACCCCATGGACTGCAGCCTACCAGGCTGCTCCATCCATGGGATTTTCCAGGCAAGAGTACTGGAGTGGGGTGCAATTGCCTTCTGCAATACATCATACTACTTACCAAATTGTTTATAGCCGTTAGATATTCGTTCCTCAAACAAATATCCTCCTGGTTTTGTGCATGTTACTTTTATAATGCAGTCATGATAAGTTAAAACATTTGAGTGACAGTGTTTGTCTTTTACCCATAAAGAAAAACAAATTTATAGGAGAACAAGATGCCCAAGACCTTCATTTTTGGAAGGCTTTATATTAATTTCAGTGTATTTTCACAAGAAGCATTTTAAAAGTTTACCATTTTAAATTAAATTGAAAATAGTCTATCACAGCTTACATTGTATCAAGTTCTTATGCTGAGTCATATCTCCCTCTCCTGTAGTCAGACTCCTGGAATCTCATTTATAGCTGACTCTGCTATTCAGGTAACTTCTAGGTTTCCCCTTCCCCCTTCCCCCTTCCCCCTTCAGGATGCAGGCTTCCAATGCCTCCTGGACATCCCGTCCTGATATTCTTACAGCACCTTGACGTCTCCACATCAAATTAGGAAATTTTGGATGACAGCTCTTCAGTTGTACATTTCAATGAAAAGTTTCTAAAGTCGACAAGAAGAAAAGATTCCAATCCTCTTTAATCCTCTTTCTAATCCTCTTCTCACTTTTCTCCTGTTATATTCTGTTAATAAAATCTACCTGGCGTCATTCATTTGGGATACACTGCAAAGTGGGGGCTGTGATCCCCCTGCAAGGTTCCCACTCCCCCCTGGTGGACAGGTTCACTGTATAATCTTCTCCTCTGTAGCATCAGAGAGGCTGTGACTATGATGGATACACTGTTTGCGTGACTCAGTGACACTGAACAGGCAAAAGTGAAAGGGAACTTACATACATATTTGAGGTGGCAAATCCATTAATTTTGAGCTAATCAAAATAGAGATGATTTTGAGTGGGCCTGACTTAATCAGTAGAAGAGCCTTCAAATAGGTACAGGGCCCTTTGCTGAGAGAAAAGTTCTCTGCTGGAAACAAAGTTCTCCTCGATGAAATCAACAGCCAGGTTGTGAGAGGGCCACTAGGAATGAGCTTCAAGTGACCTCTAGGAGCTGGGAGAACTCCCACCAAGGGAACAGAGACCTACAACCACCATGAACCAAATGTGTTCCTTTAACCCGCTTGTCTCCTCCTCTGTCATTAAAATCTTCCAAATATTACTACAGTTTTTATTGTTGCCAACAACCACACAAGCTTGGAAGAGGACCCAAGCTCCAGATAAGAATGCATCCTAGCCATCATGTTGACAGACCCAGAGCAGCGGTCCCAGTTCAACTATGCCTGGACTTCTGAACCACAGAACTGTGTGATCATAAATTGTATGTTGTTGTGAGCCATGTAATGCTTGGTTCTTTGCTATGCAGTGATAGGGAACTAATAGATTACCTTGTGTTTTGGATCATTGGGATGACCTTCAAACTAAGCTCTCTTATCTATATCCATCAATCCTATATACAGAGTCATCTTCTAAAACAGACTAAAATGTAATCTCAATGAGGTAGTTTTGTTAAAAATTCTATCTCTAGAAGAAAACTAGAATATTGTGTGAATCTTAGAAAAATACTTATTTATCTTAGAAGAATGCTAAAACATTGTATGCAGGTTATTGACTGATGAGTGAATGAATGCATATCATCCATCCACCTTGACACACACCCAAACCATTGCTGGTCCTCCATTACATGCAGAGAGACATCCTTCTGATACAAGAAGGCTATGTATAAAGTGCTCAAGTATATGGATTCTAGAGGCAAAATTCAAACTCTAACCCTTACTCTAATATGCCCCAACTCTGATACTATCTAGCTTTGTGACTTCTTGGAATTTGTATGACCACACTAAACCTCAGTTATCTCATTTATAAAACATGATATATGATAATGATTTGCACTGATGATGGTTTTAAAGACTAACTACGACAGTTCCTGGCCTATGCAATAGATCAGTAAGTGCTGGTTGTGGTTGTAGCATGGAAGCCCCTCTACTGTCTATATTTTTCTCCTGTCAACTGGCCATATGAAGCAAGCACCTCTATATCTCCTGCATTTCTGGCATGATGTAGAGTAGAATGCATGAATACTGGTTCATTTTCAGGCTCTGAACTGGTCATCGGACCTTGAACAAGATTTTTCATAGCCTTAGTTTGTCTGTCTGTGGAATGGGACAAGTTGTAACATATAGCACAAGAATTAGTCTTCACTCTATCTCTACACAAAGCAGTCACATTGAACTACAGCTCAAACTGGCCAATGAGACATCTACTATAAGGATGATACGATGGGTGCTTTTTCATAACATGTTGAAGAACCACAGAAAACATTCTCTCATTTTATTAGAAGTAGTTGTGTTGCTCTGAGTCCACGTGTTTTTGTTTTCATCTGACCAGGCTTTCTTCTTCCAGCTGGCTGCTAACTGAAAAAATCCATACTCGCTTTAGTGGAAACCTGGCTCTGTATCTTTCTATTTCCCTTACCAATTTCTCATGTATGTTTTCCTGTTGTATTTAGGTAATTTACCTTTAATTCATTCTTGAAAAAAGAAGTGAAAATAAATATATAAATGTCTTCCAGGGTTGTTACTTACATAGTAAGCACTGATATGCCATATTTCTAAGTGTGTGTATAAGCATCTTACTGGTAAGAATTAATAGATGATATCAGGAAAAAATCTGATACAGGGGAACAGACAAGAAAGCAAGTTTGGAAATCCTGTCCAGTGAGTCCCATTTCTTGCCATTGAATAGATCATAGATGCAATTCATAAAAAGGTAAATACAATGATTCTTACATTACTCACTTGGTTAAAATATCCTGATGGCTGTAGCATAAGGAAGTACGTGTGCTAGGCAGTCTATGGTTTAATGAACTGATGTTGATATTGAAACTGGTACTCTCTTCCCTCCTGGAGGTATGACTGAATCTATGTGTTAGCTAGACACTTTTCCACCAGATTTCTCTTTGAAAGTTAATTGTTGAATCATCCCAGATGCCTCATTGAACATAATATTGAGCAACAAGATTTTCTGTGGTCTGTGGAAGTGTTTAAGTGGCACCAAACAACCAGACACATCAATGGAAATATTAGTCAGACCATGTCTCTATCGTTCTGCAGAAAAAACGGTTGACTGAAAACTTTCTGATTTT
>NW_011489037.1:31271-36248 GCF_000754665.1 Bison bison bison
TTCTGATTTTTCAGTTGTTTGGGTCGCTGTCTAATAAACATAAGTATATCTCTATGGAGATATACTTAACATGTCACCATGGAAGCATAATCAGGAAGTTTGATTCAAATAACACTCCCATTTGTGGATGGAGTCGCTCTTTCAAGATACTTAATACAACTTCAGTTTGCAGACTTAAAAGGAAATAACTTTTCTCTACTTCACTGAGCAGAGATACGATAGTCAATGCTGTATGTTGGGTTGGGGAGATTAACCATGCTCTGAGATCCTTAACAAAATGATGAGCACTCTTCTGGTTAGCTTAGAATAGCTGTAATTTGTGCTTGCCATCACTGACTTGCACCTAAAAGATAAATTATAAGTATAAGCAGCAAATGTCAAGGCCACTTAGGATTTTTATCCTTGTATTCCTTCTGTTTGTTAATATTTTTTCCCATTTTGAGGTCACAACGGTGACCTCATATAGCCAACATTAGAAATAAGGACATCTGTATTGCATTGATACTGTTAAATTGGTATTCAGTAAAATAAAACCATCCTTTGCAGTAATGGGTGAGAACTCGCCTTTCACCCAGAGCCAAGTTCATTAGAAATTCATGCTCACAGCCCAAAGAAAAACAGAGTTTTTATGAGGTTTCAACAAGTAATATATCTGCATGATGGGTTGTTCCAAGAAACTGAGCAAATGAAAATGTCAGTTTGCAGAAACTGTCAAAACCAGCATAACCTAATTTAGAATTGCTGCTTATTTAATAAACTACCAATAGCCCTACCAGATAGAGTCCTGTCAGTCTTGCATAAAAAGCACTCATTCCTTTTGCACTTGTTAGTTTTATTGACACCCTAGGATCTGCTAATGGGAAAAGAGCATTAACTAATTAGATACAACATCCAATCATTAAATAGCAGCAAGCATAGTTATTATAGTGTTCTTAGCTATGAAATGCCAGGAGCCTTGATCTGGGAATTCTATGGGAATTTGACCACTATGTCAAAGTGGGAGTCCAGTTTTTATGCAGTTATAAAACTGTGTGCCTTGCTCTGTGTTTTGCACATAGCACATCCTGAAAAAATACAAAATGATAACTAATTTTATTAATGTAATGTTTGATATGTGAGTTTGAGTGGCAAATATTTTCAATATGGAACTTCTAGAAGCAGTGACAGGCACTCATTTGTGTTTGCATCAAAGGGACTAAAATACTACTACCACATAATAACCACATCTTTACCAACATCATCTCTAGTTTCATGATTTGTGGTTTTTAGTTATCGTGAAACAAATGTGTTAGACTGGAAGTGGGTAACACTGCTTCCCTAGAGTAGATACATGAAGTGGATTCTAAACCAGTAATAGAGAAACTCTGAAGGGAGTGGGGCAGGGGATGACAAGGGTATGGAGTTAGGAGGGCTGTGTGGAGAGGTGTTACCAAGGAAGAAAATATTCAGGCACTTTTTAATTGCATAGTATAATTTGATTGCAAGTTTCAAAGACAGACTGAAAAAGAATGTAATCAGTTCTCTGCATGTTGGCACAATAGAAATTTATGGGGAGACTGTGGTGGAAACAATATGAGAACAGCTGAATGAATTCAGTAGCTATGATGTGGAGCCTTCCTTACTGTTGAGAATGGAAAAGAATGTGAAAGCACAGCGCAACAGATTTGGCAGCAAGCTGTGTTTTCTCAATACAGTAGATCCCTATTGCTCATGAGCATTAGAGAAAGACCTACACACCTGCTTCTGTTATTCTCATGCTGAATGGTGATTACAGAGTTTATAAATAGCCTTTCTTTCCTTTCTGCTAATGTTTCCTTATATGTGGGAGAAGGTAGATCATCTGGCTAGCTAAATATCACCTGGAATTGTTACACCCTGCAGCATGTGTTCAAGAAATTAAAGCAGATGATGTTGGTTGAAAGTTTTAGATCACACAATATTTTCAACATCTATAATCATATCCTTCAGAGTTTCTATCTGTTCTTCCCTCACCACCTATGAAAAACTATCATTTTGATCCTAGAGGCCGGTTACCTGGAGGCATTTTGACATGTTTTTGTCATCATTGGCCACCGCTAGCCCGGTCACAACTGTGTAATTTTTCTTCGTATACCATTTCTTAAGGCCATCCTTGCTTTACTCTTTACTCAATCACTTGTGAATTTGTGAGTGATCTTCTTGTCCTACATGACAGCAGCCTCTCACATGGTTCTTTATCTCCTAGTTGTCTCTATTTCTAGCCATTAGAGATCCTCAAGACCCAGTTTGGTCATCCCTTGGGCTTGGGAGGGTAGAAACGTCATTGTATAGATACCTTCAGTGGCTCACATTGGTTCACTGTGAACCTGCAGTCATGTAGAATCATCAACCTTAGAGGGTGTACATGGGCATGTGGAATCTGGAGACCAAATGCTGTTGAGGTCAGAGGCTGATGTGATTGTCTTCAAGAGTAGAGTTTTATTAGGGCATGGCCTTGAACTTAATTTCCAAAACAAAATGTGTGTATAATCCCCTCTTTTCCTTATCAATGACTTCTTAATATCCACTGAATTAGTACTGTGTATTATGATTTAAAGAATATTTTTAAAAACCTGAATTTAAACTGATTTTCATATTTCTCTATATGTTACAAAGCATTCATTCAAAAACATGACAGCCTTTAAGATTAAGATTTATGTACTATATATGCCTAGTAATCTAGAAAAATGAAAATATTGATAGGAAAATATTTTATGGTATTTATTAAAATACTATAGTGTAACTCATTTATTGCAACCTATTTAGAATTTATCTTTTATACTCTAATCTGTGTTGAAAAAGGATAGAGTAGTTGTTTTCCTCCTCATTAGTCCAGCTTTCTTATGTGATAGAGAATTGTTGTTACTAAATTACATTAGTTTTGAAACATCAAAATTTGTACATAAAGGCCTTGGATATCACACCACATTCAACTTCCAGTTTTAAATGATATTAAAAAAAATGAGTAGTGTGCATTTGATTTCCTTTGCTGCTGAAAACACTTTTCAAAAGTTTAGTGGCTTACCCAAACTTTTTGGCACCTGAGACCAGGTTCATGGAAGATAGTTTTTCTTCAAGATAGTTTTTCTTGAACCTGGGAAGGGGAGAATGGTTTGGGGATGGTTCAAAAACATTACATTTATTGTGCATCTTACTTCTATTATTATCACATCAGCTCCACCTCAGATCATCAGGCATTTGATTCCAGTGGTTGAGGATGCCTGCTTAAAATCACATAGTTTTATTATCTTACACTTCTGGAGTTAGAAATTTGACACAGGTCTTACTGATCAAGTTATTGGCAGAACTCTAGGGAAGAATTCATTTCCTTGCCTTTTCCTGCTTCTAGACGCTGTATGTGCCTCTTTCGCCATCTTCAAAGCTAGCGGTGTTTCATCTTTCTGACCATTGTTCAGTGGACATATCTCCCTCTCTGCCTTTATTCTTTCATCTTCCCCCTTCACTTTAGGGAAGTTACAATTATATTAAACCATCTGGAAAATGCGGTGTATTCTTCCTATTCTGGTCAGCTGATGAGTCATATTAATTCTATCTGAAACTATAATGCCCTTTTGCCAAGTTATCCAACCAATTCACAGCTTCCTGGGGTTAAGATATGGACCACCTGGAGGCGGGCATTATTCTGCCTACCACATAGTAGTATATGGTATGTAAATATATTGTCCCCAAAATTTGCCTATTAAAACAAACACCAGTGGAAAAGAGTAAATATTTTTTAGTTTGTTATTTAGCAGTAGAATTTTTACTTATAGGATGAAAGGAAATAAGCCCAGTGATACAGTATGTACTTTGAATCCAAAGACTGAAGTCACAGAATTGCTAACATTTCCAAACTTTTCCTTACAAGCCACTAAACATTACTGATATCTCTGTGATACTGTGTTCCACAAATGAAGACACCATTTCTTTTTCTTGTTCTGTCAAGTGGAACCATTTTCAAACCCAATTCTAAAGTCCTAAATTGAGGGATTAGGAGCAGACTCTCAGTTGCTCTCATCCAGAAATCATCTGGCATTGTTGCATAGAACAGGTACCCATGAAACTTTGTATGCACTGCAACAGTGTTTTGTGTTTGGAGATTAGGACCTGTGATAATTTGGAGGGTTCCTATGAAAATAGTAACTGGTAGGGTCATAAGGTACACTGCTATATTCTTGAAGGAGCCATACTATGTGATGACATCAACTGAGGTAAGGAATTGATTTAAGGAACTCCCTTTGGGGCTGAGCTAAGTAGTTCTTAACATAAAGATACCATGATATCATGGTAAAAATAGTGGATTAGGATATAGGAGACTTAGTTTCAGTTCTGGCTCCATCTCTAATTATCTGTATCCTTTTGAACATGTTAAAAGATAATCTTTTGGCCTCATTTCCTTCATTTTTAAAATGAGTTGAGCTGGAATTATCGCTGAAGCCCTCTATCATTCAAAGCTTCTGTGATGTTGTGTTATAATCCCAGTTTTTACACGGCCACCATATGCTTCAGAGCATCTGTGGTGGCTCATGGAAGAAAGAGAGTTGGACTGAAAAAAAGTAATACAGCATTAGATGTGACATCACAAAGATATTGCAACTGCGAGTATAGAAAACAGAGCTCACTGAAATGCTAAAAGCTTAAAAGAGCTCTTTGGCACATCTTCTTGATACTTTACTGTTTTCTAAGTTCAATTCCAGTGGCACTGGTAAATGTGAAGGGGTCTTAAAAGAAATAGCATAAAGACGTTTTACTATAGGTTTGCCTTATTGTGTATGGAATAGACTTGATGCTAGAAAATTGATAGCAAAGTTAAATCCTCTGTATAGGATTTTTTTTTTTTCCCCAACCGACTTCTTTTATAGAATTGAAGCTGCTCTCCTGCTGCTGCTGCTAAGTCGCTTCAGTTGTGTCTGACTCTGTGCGACCCCATAGACAGCAGTCCACCAGGCTCCCCCATCC
>NW_011489037.1:36967-39038 GCF_000754665.1 Bison bison bison
AACTTTCAACACGTGTGATTTTAACTTAAAAAAAAAAGAATCATGACCTTTTCCCCTTTCCTGTTGCTCTTCTCATTTTTTTCCTCATCACTTCAATGTCGTTTCTCTTCTCTACCTCTGAAGACATACTCTTTGTAAGATCTGGAGCCTCCTCTGATTCGGGCACTCACATAGGAAGTGAACTGTCTCTCTCTCCTTTCTCCAAATAATGATGTGGTTTCAGCTTTTTATGCCTATTGAGTGACACTCTTGGAAAGAGGATTGCATCTCTACCTTTTATCTCTTTCTCCTTCTTGCCTCGCTCTTCCTCACAGAGCACTGTGTAATTTTGTGTGTATCCCTGTTATCTATTAATATCTGTTTTTCAGTATTACAGTGACTTACTGCTTAGGAGTGTAACTGTATCTGTATTGTATTCAGATGGAGAATTGTTAAGACAAATATACAGTCTCCCTGACACTGATGCTTGCAGCCAACACTGGAATAGGAAGTTGAGAGCTGCATTAAAACTTTTGCAATTGGCTGCCATAGAAACCAGTACAAGAGTGGCTTTGCAATGAAATATGACATTGCAGGGATATGTCTGGTGAATCTTTGACACAGAAAGTGAACTAAATTAGAAAGCCATTTTATATAGACCCCTGGATCCTCAAAACCTGAGTCTCAAAACACTTGAACAAAGCAACTATGTAGAAAAAGACCTTGGTGATGAGCATTCTTAAATTAATTGAAAAGATTTTCTTTAGATGTCAATAGCATTTGACGGCAGAATTACTCTATCCAGAGCATTCAGCTCACCTGAGAAGTGAGTTAAAGATTTTATTTTATGCCTTTTAAAAAGTCAGCTTCTCATCTTCCATCCCTAAATCATTTGCAAAACTGTTAAATGATGATGATTTTCGCATTTGAAATGCAATTGCATTTGCATCATATATATTGAGGAATATGTTCTTTCATTCACTACATGTATGCAGCAATAAAGTTGGTGAATGAGTTACCTGTGTATTATGATTATTGAGGTTCCTCTAACCACTGGAACTTCGGTCTTCAATAGATGAACCAAACTTGGCAATCTTCAGATACTATAAAAGAACACCTTCATGTATATTCTAACCCCCATAGAATTCTTCAAACATGCACTTCCTGTCTTAATATACAAAGTATCTCAAACATAAATTTCCTTTACTCTCTTGGTGATTCCATATCTTATTTGTGCATCTTGGATATGGTGATCTGCTAGTGCTTGAGTGGAGGTACAAGTACAGGATAAGAATGGCTTAAAGCTCTTCTTCCCTTTTTTACAAATGTGACTCTACAAGATGCCTTGAGCAATCAGTGCCTGAAGGACAATTGAGCCAGATGCAAACAGGCAATCAGCCTCCACCTTAGACCCCACACTTAGCACACGAAATCTCTGCCAGGTACAGTAGAGATGTCTTAGGCCTCCAGGTGCCACAGTGATGAGGTACAGGTCACTCCTTCCCCACACTGCTCTTGACACTGACCTACCTCTCATCACCATCATGCAGCCTGGCCTTTGATGAGAGAGTTCTCATAACAGCCAGTGCAGCTTCTCTGAATCATTGCCATGGATTTGTTTCCTTTTGCCTCAGTTCCCCCATCCACTTTTTGTTTATTCTGCCTTCTGTTGCTGCTCCAAATTTTCTGTAAAAAGCTGGCTTGTGTCTAGATTACCAAACCATCAGAGAATATATATCCTTTCAAGTGGAAAGTCAAATAATCACAGCATGGTGGGCACTATTTTTATAGTTTTCTATGTTTTTGGTTTATTGCTTAGGTCCACAGAGAATGCTTCATTCTTCCTAAAGAGGAAAGGTTTGCAGTTCCTCCTTCTCTCACCCAAGTTGTCCTGCAGTCTAGAGCTATTCTCCAAGTGTGAGAGTTCTGAAAATCTGGCCTTAGGCAGGGAAGAGAGTAGTGTGTATCCGTATGTGTGTACATACACACTCACTATCTTGGTCATGGTTAAATTAATTGGACATGCTGCATGCTGTTTATTTTTAACATAAGGTGAAGCACAGAAATGAACCACTATCTCAAAGATGTTGTG
>NW_011489037.1:39138-39672 GCF_000754665.1 Bison bison bison
TTGTGGAGAGGTAGAGGAATAAGGGTGTGTTCTGAAGAGTTGACATAGTTCTGGATGCTTCAAATTTGCTGTAAATTAATAAAAGAAAAAAGCATGCACAAAAAAATAGAAAGTTGCATGCAATTCATACCACTGATGATCTAACAGGCATTAAAAAGGCTCTTACAAATCAATAACACCAACAACTCAAGACAAAAATGGACGTATTATATGACTAAACAGTTCCTAAGAAAGGATGTCAGCTAATTTTGAAATATGTGAAAATATTCAACCTCCTTCAAACTAAATAAATCTAAAGAAACAATGTCATCCATCAGGTTAACACAGTTAAAAAATGGCAAATGTGTAGACAGTTGGATGTTCATACATTGCTGATAGGAGTTTAATCAATGCAGCCTATGTTCAGAGCAATTTATCAGTATCTATTAAGACCCAAGGGCTTCCCTGATGGCTCAGATGGTTAAGAATCTGTCTGCAATGCAGGAGACCTGGGTTTGATACCTGGGTTGGGAAGATCCCCTGGAGGAGGGCATG
>NW_011489037.1:39772-40789 GCF_000754665.1 Bison bison bison
TACACACTGGTACATTTAAAACAGATACCAAACAAGCACCTACTAGACAGCACAGGGGACTCTTCTCAATGTTATGTGGCAGCCTGGATGGGAGGGGAGTTTGGGGGAGAATGGATACATGTATATGTATGGCTGAGCCCCTTTCCTGTTCACTTGAAATTATCACAGCATGGTTAATTGGCTATATCCCAATACAAAGTAAAAAGTTTAAAAAGATAAAAATAAAAATGCCATACACACACAAAACAATTTTGCATCAAACATGAAAGAACCAATCAACAACCAATGATGCAATCATAACTCAATTAGGCTCATATATTTTGTTTTATCTGGGGCATACAAATTAGCTTTGTAAGGTTATCAGCTCTGCCTAGATATTCACTATAACCCACATTTTCCTAAAATCATATATGACTATTTAAAATTCATCAAAATTCTCTATCACAAAGTATATTAGATATTGGGGAAAAGAACTTATAAAACAAAGCACATATATTCATTAGTTTACTTATTTTAGTCTGAATAGATGGTGAAAAAAGAAAAAAAATCAGTAGGATCCCATTATTTCAAGGACTATTACACAAATTAAACTACAACTCACCTGGCCCTAGGGACCTGTCACACAGGTATTAAAGACACCACAGTACCACACTCTAATAATACAAAGAGAGAAATAAAGGAACAAGAGATAAATACAAAACGGGGCCAATAGTAGTGAAGGGAAAGCACATTAAAAAACCAGAAGCTTTTGGAGAACAGAAAGTAAATGTCCTTTGTATAGTAAAGATGTGCAATTTAAGATGTCCTCTTTGGGATCTAATTTAGACATCATGAAAAGGAGGGGTTATTTGGTGGCAGGAATAACATGAAGAGATTAAAAAACAGGACATGTAAGACCAAGTGTGTTTTGGTGTGGCATTTTGAGCAGTTAGTGGAACCCGCCCAGGGTTCCCAACACTCTCTACTTTGGGAAGGTACTTCTATATTGCAGATAACTTTGTGGAGAGGTAGAGGAAT
>NW_011489037.1:41541-43861 GCF_000754665.1 Bison bison bison
CCTTTTATATTATATATCTTATTGTATCTCTCTCTACTAAAAATAATTAGAAATCAAAGCAATTAGGGGAAGATATGAGTTCTAAGATATATTGTGTCTGGGAGCAAATGTGTACAATGAACTTGAGCTACTTTCACTGTGTTAGGAATCTGGTAATAGTGAACATGAATCAGGAGGAAGAAAAACTTTCACAGATATTTTGACATCATACTGAGATCATCTGATAGTTTCTGCCTGGTTAATATGTCTTAAATGATTATGGAGAGAATGTTGTGACCCAGGACTGCAATAATTCATTATAGTATCTCAATGATATCCCAGTAGCACTGACAGTACTCTGTTACCTTTAAAATTTTTCTGCATTGGAGTCTCAGTTATTTAACCATTTTCCAGTTATTAAGCAATATATGAATCAGACTCACATTCTGTATTCAGAACAGTGATCAAAATATGTATATCTTATAGCAGTTATAGATTATAACAGTAAAAATGGGTTTCAGAGTATGAAAAGAGTGGAGAACAAGTCAAAGTCTTATATGAATGGGGGAGAACATTTTTTCTTATAATTAGAATGCCCCAATGGCCTAATTTTCCTCATTAATACTGAGTGATATTTTTGAAAAGTATGGAAATGTATGTATAACTTAGGATTCCAAATGCAAAAACAGTGAAATAAAGAAGAGATATAAGAAATAAAGACAAAGGAATCCCCATTTATTACCCAATTTACATCAAAATGTTATTTTAATTGGTAGCATAAAATGTATCAGAAATTTTTCACATCATTTTATATACCATCTCTTTCCTTGAGGTTTTGAAGGGATTATTTTAAGGTAAAAATTTAGCAAATCACGTACAAGTGACATAACTTAGATATGTATACTTTAGTTGTACATAGAATTGCTAATCCATTTTCTTCTCAATGTATCTCTCTAACTTACTGAGGAGAATATGACATTTTTTTTCCTTTCATTCAACTTTGTTTCGTTACCACGCTTGACACTTGCATTTACCATGCTACTTAGGGATGGAAGTCCTAAAGAGGGTTAAAAAGAAAACCACAATTGAAAAATAGATACAACAACAAAAATATACCTAAATAATGAAAGAGATTTGGTAAGCATCCTGGTAATGTTCAGTTTAATGAATTCATTTGAGAGAAGGATGGGCATCACTCAATGTTTCTCACGTTTTGGAAATAACAAGAAAGCATCAAGCCAGTAAACTATTAAACTGTGGCTTGTGGATACAATTCCAGAGAGCCAGTTTAGCAAATGGTGGAAATGCTGCTCTTTTGAGGCCTCTCATTACCTTTCAGCATTTGGAATCCAAACTAGAGAAGGATTTCTCCTCAAATAACACCAGAGGCAAATTCATCATCATTTCAGTCTCTTCTGTAATATTGTTCTCTCATTTCTTCTGCTGCATCATATCTAAAATAGTGTGATTTATTTCTCTGCATTGTATCATTAAAAAGAAGAAGCTTTCCACAAGGAAAAAGAAAGGTGTTCAGCTAAGACCAGGGGCTTCCTTTGATACTTTTAAGTAAACTCCTGTTTGGTTCAGCAGTGGTACCTTGGCTGTGGTCCAGGAGTTTAATTGGCTCTCGTTTGCCTAATCTCCTATAACAGATAATGTTATTATGAAATCTCAGGACTCTAAAATCCCCCATCAGACAGAAGAAGCCTTTTAATGAAAATCCCTCATTTTACCTGGCTTTTGCCTTGGTCTGAGCCACTTAAATCCCTTCTCACTTGTGAGAAATGCATTACTTTTCTTAACAACCATGTAAATTCTAAACCAGGAAACATTTATTTTGGATCATTTCTTTTCTGGAATGACTCAAAGTTCAAGAAAGGAAAATTGAGAAGGAAGTTAAATTAGGCTGAAATAGCAAGGATACAAAATTAAATTGGATTTTATAACCTCTGTTTTGCAGCTAGGTTGATGTTAATTTGTATCTTCAAAGACAAAGCATTTGAACATTTGCTATTTTTGAGTTTACATTGTTTTCTTCTACACTAATAAATCAATGTATATAATTCATGTGTCTGGATTCTGTATTTTGTATTCATCCATTTAATCATTCTTACATTCCACAAATATTTTGTGGGTACCTATTACGTTTAAGGCACTGCTAATAGAATACAGGGCTTCCCTGGTGGCTCAGCAGTAAGGAATTTGCCTGTGAATACAGGAGACATGGGTTCAATCCCTGAGTCAGGAAGATCCTCTGGAGAAGGAAATGGCTACCCACTCCAGTATTCTTGCCTGGGAAATCCCATGGATAGAGGAGCCTGGCAGGCTACAGTCCATGGGG
>NW_011489037.1:43961-44271 GCF_000754665.1 Bison bison bison
GTAGTGATAATTGTGCGAAGAAAAATAATGTATAGAGGACAACAGTACAGTATATATGTGGAGATGGGTTAAAAAAATTTTTATATTATATTGCATATAACATACCTATATCCATATCATATATGTCTTCATGGATACAGATTTTATGTTGTATTAAGGAAGTCAAGGGCTTCCCTCGTAGCTCAGTTGGTAAAGAATCCGCCTGCAATGGAGGAGACTGCAGTTCGATTCCTGGGTCAGAAAGGTCCGCTGGAGAAGGGATAGGCTACCCCCTCCAGTATTCTCAGGCTTCTCTTGTGGCACGGCTGGG
>NW_011489037.1:47036-47672 GCF_000754665.1 Bison bison bison
GGGTCTTCCGCATTGCAGGCGGATTCTTTACCATCTGAGCCACCAGGGAAGCCCAATTTATACATGTAATATGTATACAATATGTGATATGTATCAATATGGTAATTAAAGTAGAAAACCATGGCCATGGTAAAAAGACTGAAGCATAAGTAGTGTATAAGAATGTTAATATGCTTTCTGTAGTTGAGCACCAGATCTCACTTTAAGTTTCCTAGTAGCCAGGACATAAAGTGAAATAAAAAAATTCATAGGTCTGATTAAATAAGTAAATAAGTGATCAAGAATACCAATTACTTATGGAAATTTTAACAAAATTACTCAAAAATTTTTGCTGTTGCTTGTTTTCTCTGTCAGCCAAACATGCTTTTGTCTTTAATTTTTATCATTTTGGTTCTTCATATTTTATTAAACAAATTTCCACACTGATTCACCTGATATGTATTTCCATCCAGTCTTTAAAAAGCTTGTAGATTATAAAATATCATGTCATTTTAAAATTATCTAGTACCATACTGAAGTTTTCATGATTTTGATATGATACGTTTTTATTTCAGTCCTAAGAGTCAAGTTGGCAACTGTAGTATGTTTTTTAAATAGAAATCACAATAAATTATTCATGTACCAAGAAGAAATTTA
>NW_011489037.1:48458-48888 GCF_000754665.1 Bison bison bison
ATGCAGTAAAAAATTGCATGTAATTTAGAGTTGGCCTTTCATAGCCAAGGTTTCTACATCCTGGGATTCAACCAACATGGATCACATAGGGTTGTAGTATTTACTTTTTAAAAAAATCTGCATATCAATATACCCACACAGGTCAACCGTGTTTTGTTCAAGGGTCAAATGTATCACTGCAGTTAGGCTGAATATAAAAGGGTGAAACAGGGAGGTAGACCCGTTAATATTTCTCCAGAGTTTACCATGAAACCAAAGACACTGTAGAAATGAAATTCAATAACTAAGAAAACCAAAACTGAAATGAATCTGAACAAAGAATAGCTGCCTATATTGGATATATTTCCTGGGAAAAGAGGCAGGAGTCCTCTCTGAAGCCAGGAGTAAATAAAAGAAATACCACCATCTTTCAAAATCTAACCTTTTCAAG
>NW_011489038.1:0-222 GCF_000754665.1 Bison bison bison
CCTCCCTCAAATTGGCTACCATCATAGCAGACCTGGTGGGCAGCCACATTTGGGTCTGAAGAGGCTCTCATGCTACCATACCCAGCGAGTAGACTCAAGAGTTCTGGCACACTCCCAAAGCAACTCCCACCATGCCACACTTACTGGGTGAACTCAACCAAGACTAGTGACCCCTCAAAGTGGCTTTCACTCTGTAACACTGGGAGGGCAGCATCAGCTTGA
>NW_011489038.1:322-1191 GCF_000754665.1 Bison bison bison
CCAAAGCGGTTCCCACCCAGGGAGCCAGCCCAGCCAACCAGCACACCTTCACTGCTGTTGGCCAGGCCAGAAAGCCCTCCGAACAGGAGTCAGTACCACCCACAAGTCCACCCACAACAGTCATGACTTAGTCTCACATCCAGCTGGCCTGGTTGTCAGCCCCACTCACAAATGCACCTGTGGCAACTGTGAGACTACCACAAAAGGAAGGTTCATGCAGTCCACACAGGTGATATTCTGGGAGAGCCTGGCTCTGGTGACCAGAAGAGACTGCTTCTCTGGACCCCACAGGAAACCTTCTACATAAGACCACTCTTTCAAGGCTAAGAAAAATAGATACACAGAAACCTAATACATAGAAACAGAGTTAGGCAAAATGAGGAGACAAAACAGTATGTTCCAAATGAGAGCATAAGACAAATCCTAAGAAAAGGAACTAAACAAAATGGACACAAGTAATCTACTGAATAAACTGTTTAAAGTAATGGTCATAAATATGCTTAATGAACTCAAGAATTGATGAACACAAGGAAAACTTTAATTAAAAAGGTAGAAAATATAAAATACTCAAATAGCATTGAACACCCAAAAAACAGAAATGAAAAATACATGAAATGGAATCAACAACAACAGATTAGATCATTCAGAAGAATGGATCAATAACCTGGAAGACAGGATACCTGGAATCACCCAAATGGAAGAGCAAAAAGAAAAAAGAATTTTTTAAAAAATGAGAATAGTTTAAGAGATTCTTAGATAGTACCAAACATACCAACAGTCACATTATGGGAATTTCAGATGACAGAAAAATAAAAGGACAGAAAATTTATCTGATAAAATAAAATAATTTATCTGAAATCTTCTATAAA
>NW_011489038.1:4921-5730 GCF_000754665.1 Bison bison bison
TACTAGCTTTGCTCATAGCAATGCTTCCTAAGGCCCACTTGACTTCATACTCTATAATGTCCAGTTCTAGATAAGTTGACCACATCATCATGGTTATCTGGTTCATTAAGATCTTTCATATATAGTTCTTCTGTGTATTCTTGCCACCTCTTCTTAATCTCTTCTGCCCCTGTTAGGCTCTTACTGTTTCTTTCCTTTATCATGCCCAGTCTTGCATGAAATGTTCCCTTGATATCTCCAATTTTCTTGAAGAGATCTTTCATATTTTCCATTCTATTGCTTTCTTCTATTTCTTTGCATTGTTCACCTAAAAAACTTTCTTATTTCTCCTTGCTATTCTCTGGACCTCTGCATTCAGTTGGGTATATCCCTTTCTCCATTGTTTTTCATTTCTCTTCTTTTCTCACCTATTTGTAAGTCCTCCTCAGACAACCACAGCTATGTGTATTTCTCAGCCTTCCCCCTAAATCATATATATACTGGCTCCTCCCTTAATTCTTTGGAGCAGTTCCTCACAGCTATCTGGGAGGCTGTCTCTCCCAGGCAAAAGTACTCAGTTAAGTTCCAAAATATAACTGAAATTTACAGTTCTCATATTGTTAGGGGATTTTTGGTTGTTGACAATTTTGGCACCCATGAAGGGACCCAAGGCATACTTCCCACCTGAACTATATTATACAAGGAACCCTGGTCCTATGTTCATCCTCCTCCTCAGCATGTCCAGACCAGTGAGGATTTTCCCAGTTTAGAGACACTGGGAAAAAGTGCATGGTTGAGAAACACTGGGAAGATTTGCTCAGTTGAAAGAC
>NW_011489039.1:0-221 GCF_000754665.1 Bison bison bison
TGGGTACAGTAATCTGGGCTGTAGGTTATTTTCTTTCATCACTTTAAGTATGTCTTGCCATTCCCTCCTTAAAGTAAAAAAAAATATATATATATATATATATATAAATAAAATAAAATAAGACTTCAGGGGGAAAGTAAGACACTGTGTTAAAATTCCTGGTCTTGGGTTGCAGCCCTGCTTTTCACACTGTAAGACACTATGCAAGTTACATGGACTTC
>NW_011489039.1:2781-3882 GCF_000754665.1 Bison bison bison
AACTCCCCTCCTATCCAAGCTGCCACATAATATTGAGCAGAGTTCCATGTGCTGTACAGTAGGTCCTTGTTGGTTATACATTTTAAATACAGCAGTGTGTCCATGTCCATCCCAAACTCCCTAACTATCCCTTCCCCCAATTTTTGTAATATTTACCTGTTTTCAGAAACTGTGCTATATAGTAGCAGGGATATACTATGCTATAGTATACTATATAACATATGCTATACTATACTTCCTATACAAAGAGAAACATTCAAGCCTGTGATGCAAATTCACCTTACCAGAAAGATGGTGACACTTCGATTCCCACAAGATTCTGACCTTGGGGTCAGTACCAACCATGGCATGACCCATGAAATACACCATCTACATGGCCATCCTACTCGTAGTTTGGTCTGTGGACCAGCAACATGAGCATCACTGGGAGCTTGAAAGAAATGCAGAACCTCAGAACCCCAAGATCTGCTGAATCAGAATCTACATCCGAACAAGAGCCTCTCGAGTACAATAATGTTGGATAAGCCGTGGTGGCCTGTAATTCCAGGGGGATTGGATCCCCAGCCTTTACTGCCAGCTCCCCCTTTTGCCAAGGCTCTGTAAACTAGATGCTGAAATGCTGAGGTTACACTGATAATGGGCCTACCTCCAACCAACTGTATCCTTGGGTGGCTCGTGGAGTTCTACCTGTGATCTTCACACACCATCCAAGGACAGTGGTGCTAATGAGAAACAGCAAGGCCGGAACGAGGTCTACATGGAGGAAAGCCCACTAGAAGAAGAGGCTTCCACATCAAAATATATGGCAAGACTGGATGCAAAGAATAAGGGAAGACAGTGGTAAGAATCCAAATGCCCTGTGCTTGAATGAACTTATGGTTATTGGGGGGAAGGGTAGAGGGAAGGGGTACTTGCAGAGTTTGGGACGGACATGGACACACTGCTGTATTTAACGTGGATAACCAAGAAGGACCTACTGTACAGCACAGGGAACTCTGCTCAATACTCTAATAACTTTCTTGTTACCAGGGGGGAAGGGTTGGGGGAAGGGATAGTTAGGGAGTTTGGGATGGACATGGACACACTGCTACGTTTAAAGTG
>NW_011489039.1:4195-5821 GCF_000754665.1 Bison bison bison
GACACGGACACACTGCTGTATTTAACATGGATAACCAACAAGGACCTGCTGCACAGCACAGGGAGCTCTGCTCAATACTCTGTAATAACTTTATGGTTCCCAGGGGGAAGGATGGGGAAAGGATATCAGGGAGTCTGGGATGGACATGGACACATTGCTGTGTTTAACATGGAGAACCAACAAGGACCTACTGCACAGCACAGGGAACTCTGTTCAGTGTTATGTGGCAGCCTGGAT
Source organism: Bison bison bison (assembly GCF_000754665.1). Taxonomy (NCBI): domain Eukaryota; kingdom Metazoa; phylum Chordata; class Mammalia; order Artiodactyla; family Bovidae; genus Bison; species Bison bison. The sequence goes on from NW_011489039.1 coordinate 4,433, forward strand.
GGGAGGGGAGTTTGGGGGACAATGGATACATGTATATGTATGGCTGAGTCCCTTTGGTGTTCACCTGAAACTATCCCAACAATGTTAATCGGCTATACTCCAATATAAAATAAAAGGTATACTCCAATATAAAATAAAAAGGTTTTTTTTAATGCCCTGTATTTATTTATGAGAAGATGCTCTCAGGGTACTGATAGCATGTGGTATTTCAAGGTCCAACATTTCTTTATGATTTAGGTGCCATGGAGTATAAAGAGCCATGTCCTGATCATGTAGATACTAACATGAGGGGAAGCTGGGTGAAGGTATATAGAAACTCTCTGTACTGACTTTGCAACTTTTCTATAAATAGAAAATTATTCCAAAATTAAAAGCTCATTTTAAAAAATATAACATTTGGCTTGCCATCCCTGGTGGCTCAGATGGTAAAGAATCTGCCTGCAATGCAGGAGACCCAGGTTCAATCCCTGGGTTGGGAAGATCCCCTGGAGAAGGGAATGGCAACCCACTCCAGTATTCTTGCCTGGAGAATCCAATGGACAGAGGAGCCTGGTGGGCTACAGTCCATGGGGTCGCAAGAATAGGACATGACTTAGTGACTAAACCACCATCACGGCTTTCTATAACATTGAGGCTAGAATGCTGAAAACCTTTCCAGACTCCTTTGCAGCTCCGGTTTTGAATGAGACTCGAGGTCCTTCAAACCACTACCAGTCCTTGAACACTGCACACCCTGTTCTCTCTCTGCATCTGCTCAACCCCTCTCACCCTTGTTTGTTCTGCTCCAGCCACACCGCTGTCTTGCTTTTCCTTGAATGCTCCAGAGACTCTAAAGCTTCAGATCTTTGCACTGGCTGTTTCCTCTGCCTGGAATGCTCTTTCTAAATACCCACATGGCTTACTCCCTCAATCCTTCAGGTCTCTCTCCAATGCATCTTCACACTGAAGCCATCTCTGGCCGCTTTTCCCAAAATGACAACTCACTTCTCCATACCCCAGTAACTCATTTTAGTTTTACATCTCCTCCCTAGCATCTATTAATATTTATCATACTATATATTTTACTTCATTTTTCTTATTTATTGCCTCTCTCCCCACCTAAAATGTAATGTCCTCTAAGGCATTTTTTTTCTATTTTGTTCACCATTTTATCCCTGCACCCAGAACACTGCAGGCACATAGTGGGTGCACAATAAATAACTTTTGAATAGACCACGGAAGATGTCTATGCCCTTGATTAAAACCAAAATATAAAACTGCCTCAATAGAATGGCCAGTATTTTTAATAGAGCTACAGTTGATGTCAAAAACTAAATAAGAAAAATAACCTGAAAATCTCTTGAAAAGCAAAACAGAATAATAAAGGGGGACTAGCCCCATGATATATTA
>NW_011489039.1:5921-9417 GCF_000754665.1 Bison bison bison
AAACACATTATAAAACCATAACACCTTAAATAGGGTTTAGCCTGGAAATACAAAAAGATCACTGAGTCAGAATAGAAAGTCCAGAAAGAGACCCAAATACACCCAAGAATTTCAGTATCTGATAAAAATTACCTCTCAATCCAATGAAAAAAAAACAGATAATCAATAAATCGGCATGGTGCTAGATTAAAAATTGAGAAAAAAATACAAATACAAAAAAAATTTTAAACTCTTTGCAGCCTTTCTCTTTATGGAATTCCAATTAGATATATATTAGCCTTTCTCTCTTTATGGAATCCCAATTAGATATATATTAGCCCTTCTCTTTTTCATGTCTCTTCTAGTCCTTTATTACTCACACATTCTGGGTAATTTTTTCAGATTTTTATTCAATTTCACTATGTCTTTCTTCATCTATGTCTAGTCTGCTGTTTAAACATAATTAAACACTTTTATTGTGAAATACCACACATATACAGAAAAGTGTGTGTGTCAGTCCATTTGGGTTGCTACCGCAAAAATACCATAGACTGGTGGCTTATACACAACAGAAATTTATTTCCTCACAGATCTGGAAGCTGGAAGTCCAGTTCATAGATGGTTGTCTTTTTGCTGTTTCCTCATGTGGCAGAAGGGGCAAGGGGGTTCTCTGGCATCTTTTTTTTTTTTTAAATTAAGAGCATTAATCCCATTCATGAGGGCTCTGACCTCATGACTGAATTACCTTCCCAAAGGTCATACGTCTTAATACCTTCACATTGTGCATTAGATTTCCATATACAAATTTTGAGGAAACACTAACATTCAGTCTATAGCAGTGTGTAAAGCAAAATTCATCAAATTATATAACCATAAGTCAAACATCTGTGCAACTTCCACCCAGGTCAAGAATTAAGCCATTATGAGTACTCCAGAAGTCTCCACATATGACTATTTGATCACACTGCTGCTCCTGCCTCACTACCGGAAATACTTTCCCACCCTATCCTGCAGTTGCTCTCCACTTTTACCTATAGTGTTACTACCTCTGCATGCATGTAACCGCAGTTTCTAATCACATTTTTTTTCATTTCTAAAAGTTCAATTTGGTTCTTTTGAAAATCTGCCTAGACATTTGTTCTTGCTTCCTGCTCCTTGCTTGTTGTTATTCTGCCTGTAGATATTTCATTGATATATAGATCTTTATCTGATCATCCTTCTGTCTTAGATCCTGATAGTCAACATCTTCTAGTCGCTTTTGTTGACTCACTTGTATTGGCTTGTCTCCTCGTGTATTTAGTAAGCTTTTTATGGTGAACTCATATTTATTGTTATTTCCTCTAGCAAAGACTTGTATTGGCTTCTGATGGACTCCAGGAGCTACTTCTCTGGAACTACTTTAATGTACCCACATTCAGGACTAACATAAACCTGAACATCAGAAGGTAAGTGGCATCGGTTCTGTGGTTGCAGATGAACAAAGGAGGACTCCCAGCCATCATCATCATTCTTAATATCTTTGGGACATTATTCTTCACCCAAAACCCCCTCCTAGGGTCCTGGCTCAGGGCAGGAGTTTCAGGGCCAGCACCTCCATTTTCTAGAAGCCCAAGATTTAGTACCCAATTTTCCCCCCCCATTCAACCCTATCTGCCATAATAGTGGCATTCGTGCCAAAGGCATCTCTAAACTTGTTAGTTTCCTGCCTTGTTTGATCATGCTTGTTTTTATTATTAGTATCACCATTTTTCCTTCACAATTTTCCTTCCCTTTATTGGGTAGTCAGAAAAAAAATACATTGCAATTTCTCCAGAATCTGGGTGTGTTATACCATCAGAGCTTTTTAGAGCTTCTAGCACCACAGAAGGCAAATTTCCCATGTTAAAAATGACTTTTCTGCAAGTATAAAGGTAATAAATGAAATGCAAGTTAAATGCACATTGAGGTGCCATTTCTCACATATTAAGTCAGCAAATATAAGTTTAATAAACTGTTGGTGAGAATTTGGGGAAATGAGCACTCCTGTACGTTGCTGATGAGAGTAGAAAACTGGTACTTTTAGGGAGAGCAATCTAGCCATTTCTGTCGTAATTATAAATACATATATCTCTTTATCCAGAAATTCTATTTTTAGGAATTTATTCTACATATACTAGAGGATGGGATGCATACTCACTGCACCATGACTTGTAATAAGCAAAAGTTTGAAAAAACATATGCTTATTAACAGGGAACTATTTCAATAAATTATAGTACATCCATATAATAGGACATTACATGTTATTTTTACAAATGAGAACATTTTTATATACTATGTGAGACAATATCCAAGATACATGTTCAAGAAGTGCAAAATGTAAGGGGTAGAATCATGTACATTTTATGCTTTTTTACAAAATACGCATTCACATGTTTGCTTATAGAGCCCTAAACTATTGCTGGAAGGGTACATAAAACATTCTGCTGGTGTCATCTGCCGCCAGGTTACAGACCTGGTTCCTGGAGAAGTATTAAGAGGGAGACTTTAGCATTGCAAAACCTTTTGTACTTTTTGTATTTTAAACCATGTGAATATATCATCTATTTTTAAAAGGCTTTGTCTTCTTGTGGTTGGCCTTACAGGGAAGTGCGGCAGAGGGAGTGCCCTAGACAAACCTGATTTTTTTTCTTGGTTTTGCCTAAGGCTGTTTTCAGTCCAGACAGAGAGGGAGGTTGGAAAATCTGGAAGCCAGGTTGTCCGAGAAAGACTGGGCCAGCCAGGGCTGATTCATCATCCTTGCAACCTACCTCCTGACCTCAGCAGGTAACCAGCAAAAAATCCACAGGCTCTTTGTTTTATTGCTTTACACCCAGAAATTTGGAATGTCACAGATGGTTGTGTTTTGACAGGAATTTACTGCACACTCAAATATACAAAATTTCTGAATCTGTCTTTAAAAACAGCAAGCCCCTCTCTTTTTCTTGCTCAGGGCCTGTGTTTTCTGTTTGGTGTTCCAGGCATCTCACTGCAGGAGCTCCATTTCTTGGTCCCAAAATTTGGGAAGGGAAAGGAGGTCAGTAGAGGTCTTAAGTGAGCAGCATCACACAGCAGGCCCAGCTTTGGAATTCACACTTAGAACTAGAAAGTTCAAAATTGAACGTATAAAGTTCAAAACTGAAAATAGGAAGTTCAAAAATGCCAACTGAAATTTCACTGCAGGAAAAAAGATCCAAATTCCACCACTTGATTGTACAATTTTTTTTCTGAAAAATATGGCAAAGATATGAATGCTACAAAAACCATCTTTTTCTGTTTGTTGTGACTTTGTTTTCTTGTAGGAAATACTTCAGATGTACACAAACATAGAGGGACATTCTAAAGAACATCCATACACCTACTAGAAAAGTTTGTCAAACCTTCGATGTTTGCCATATTTACTTCAGATAATTCTTCTTAAAAAGCTCAATAATTTTGGATGAGATTCAAGGCTCCTGTGTTCCTCTTCCATCATCCCATCTGCTTCTTTCTCTCTAAGAA
>NW_011489039.1:10536-10997 GCF_000754665.1 Bison bison bison
TACCTCAAAAAAAAAAAGAAGAAGAAAGAGTTTGCTTATTATTCAGAGACAGGATACAATGAACGCTTTGCAGCTTAGTTCTTGGAGTAGTTCAGTTTTAAGTCATATCTGACCCTTTGCGACCCCATGGACTGCAGCACAGCAGGCTTCCCAGGCCTCCACTATCTCCCAGAGTTTGCTCTCATTCATGTCCACTGCCTCAGTTCTTGGAAAAAGAAAATTCCATAAATGAAGCATTCATGGTTGCTACAAGAGACTTTCCTTGAAAAGCCACACCTTTCATTTCCATTCTAAATAGCTTTCAGGGCAAAAGGGTAGGGATTTGCATATAAAAAAAAATACAATATTTGCCCGAGTTTGAAGAAGAGGTCTTTTTAGAGCCTAGGTTTTTTGTAGCTTTTTGTGACACTTTCCTCTTTGTTGTTCTGTTCTCCAAAATTGCACAAACAACAGCAACTCTA
>NW_011489039.1:11097-11429 GCF_000754665.1 Bison bison bison
ATTGAACCCAAGTCTCCTGCATTGGCAGATGGATTATTTGCCACTGAGCTAACACGGAGGCCCAGTGATGATCTATTTGATATCAAACTCTATATTCTGCAGTTCACAGTATTACTTCCCTTCTCTCCCTTCCCATCAGAGTGTCCTGAGACCACTTCCCAAATAAACTACTGATGCTCAAACTGTGGGCTCAGAGTCTGTTTCCAGGGGAACACAACTGTATTCCAACTAGCTCTCATCCAAATGACTTAAATGCTGATAATACTTCATAGGCTTGGGAAGAAATGTCACCAGTTGTAGAGTTTGCCCCCCCCCCCCAAAAAAAAAAAAAA
>NW_011489039.1:11529-13659 GCF_000754665.1 Bison bison bison
CTCTATGCATGAACATTAGGCAGCAGTTTTATACTGTCTTCAAACACTGCACTGTGATCTTCATTTGTGGGAATATCAAAACTGATTATTTTTTTCTAAACCTTTATCTTTAGCAAATTTTAAAAAGAGTATTTGCTGCATTGGGCCCTGTGCACAGTCTTGGGTTTTTGGTTTTTATAGCTACAACTTGTGAAGTGAGGTAAATCATGCAGTCACATGAAGGCCAAGGTTATTGCTATTGCTATACACTGAATGTTAGTGTCCTCCCAAAATTCACGTCAAAACCCTAATTCCCACTGTGATGGTATTTGGAGTCCTTGGAAGGTGTTTAAGTCATGAGGGTAGAGCCTTCATGAATGGAATTAATGCCTTTATAAAACAGACTCCCAGGGAACTCTCTCACTCCTCAGGCCATGTGAGGTCACAGCAAAAAGACAAGCATCTATGAACTAGGAAATGGGTTATCACCAGACATTGAATCTGCCAGCACCTTGATCTTGGACTTTTCGGTCTCCAGAACTTTGAAAGATACATTTCTGGTGTTCAAACCACCAAATCTATGGTATTTTTACTATAGCAGCCCAAGTTATGACAGCTAAATTTTGCCAGCCTGGGAAGGTTGACAGGACCAAAACTTAAGACCTCTGATCCATCACTACCACGAACTGAACTGTATGCCCCCCACACACTCAAAACTCTTATGTTGAAGCCTCCACTCCTGATGTGACTTTACTTGAACACAGGGCCTGTGAGAAGGTAATTAAAGTTAAATCAGGTCATAAGGATGGGGCCCTAATCCTAATAGGATTGGTAGCCTTAAAAAGACATGAAGAGATCTCTCTCTCCCCTTATGCACAAAGAATAAGTCATATGAACAAACAGCAATAAGACAGCTACCTAGAAGCAAAGAGATCTTAGGATGAAACCTATCTGGCTGGCACCTTGCTATCAAACTTCCAGCCTCCAGAGCTGTAAGAAATAAATGTCTGTTGTTGAAGTTACCTTGTCTATAGTATTTCATTATATAGTAGTCCTTGCAGATTAAGACAACCCTGGGACATAAACCACCCTACGCTGATTAGGAGATAACCAAACGCTCATGTCCCATTTTTCATATTCATGAAAATAGCTTTGGGCTGCAGGCAGAACTACATGTCTCCCTGCAGTGCTGGATTAGCTGACTTGTGAAGACCTGTCTGCAAATTCAAGGGCTTGTTTCTATGGTTAATGTTCTTTCACTGCATTTGTTAAGACCCATGCCATATTTTGGCCACCTGATGCAAAGAACTGACTTGTTGGAAAAGACTGTGATGCTGGGAAAGATTGAAGGAGGGAGGAGAGGGGATGACAGAGGATGAGACGGTTGGATGGCATCACCAACTCAATGGACATGAGTTTGAGTAAACTCTGGGAGTTGGTGATGGACAGGGAAGCCTGGCTTGCTGCAGTCCATGGGCTCACAAAGAGTCGGACACCACTGAGCAACTGAACTGAACTGATGCCATACTGATAGATAGTTATTAGAAACTTCATACTTAAATGTTCATGTTCTAAAGTGAGTGTGAGTTGAGTATTGTGTACCTGGCTTTATAGACCTGGCTCAGATTCCCAACTTGGCCACTTTTTTTGGTATGTGTAATAGGAAAATTACTTAACTTCTCTAAATTTAGCATCCTCGTACATAAAATAGGGATAATCATAGTACCTATGTCATTGAGCTGTTGGGACAGTAAATGACGTTCCCATAGATTTCCTTACCTTATCACTCTGGAATGGGCAGGAAACTACTATAGTTTGTGAATCTTATAACCAATATCAAAGAGGTAAAGTTGAGTTCTGAAAGAATTTTTTTCTAACTCCTGTAACTCACATTGGGTTTAAAAAAAAAAAAAACACAAAGTGACTATACAAAAATACAAAAAATAAAAAAGAAGCGTTCTCCTATCACCTAAAGGGAAGCACCAGTAATCACTTATCTATGCATATTTTATGGCCTCCAATTTTTACACAAAAATTGGGATTTATTAAGGATACCATTTTATAAGGTACCTCATTTCTAAAACTTCCACGAAAAGTGCCTCACACCATTGAATGGTCTTGAAAATGTGTTTGCTGTTTACATGTCTCGCA
>NW_011489039.1:15914-16683 GCF_000754665.1 Bison bison bison
CCTGAGGCTTTGGCTGGGTTCTCTCCACATCCCTCCAGAAGCCACTTCTTGGAGCAACTGACTGCTTTCATTTCCATGGAGGAAGAATCATCAGTTCCCTAGTGCAATGAATTTTTTTTTTTTTTTTTGTCTTCTACAAATTATAAACTGCCTCTCCACTCTGCTCCTTGCCGTATTTCTCTTCTCTCTTCCTACCAGCACATAGACTTGTATTTTCTACCAAGTAAGTTGACTGAAATCAGAGAGTTCATTTATTCACCACATAACATCAGGAAAAGAAAGTAACTGCTTCTACATTATGCTCGACCTTACCATCATCAAAATCATGTGATCTATGCTGGGGTTTACTGGCCCTGACACTGCTGACATTCTGAGCTGGACAATTCTTTGTTGGGGGAGATTGACCTGTACCCTGAATGTTTATTAGCATTGTCCTTGGCCTCTACTATATGTCAGTACCCTCCCAAAAGTTATGACAGTAAAAAATGTCTCCAGACTCCAAATATCCCCTGGGAGAATAAAACTGTCCTAAGTTGGGAACTACTGGTCTACCCTACAAGGAACATGAATGTTCCCAAAGTGACATAAGCTGGGATAAAGCCACACTATGTTTACTCTCCATGAGCTATCTGAGTGCCAAATATCTTGACTCTAAAAATCAGTAAGGCTCATCAAGCTCAGATATCAGTATATGCTATCTTATAAGGCTATTTATAACTTTATGACTAGCTTAGGACTTTGAGGTGCATCAAGAGATTATTTGAGAATG
>NW_011489039.1:16926-17400 GCF_000754665.1 Bison bison bison
ATCAGGAGTAACTACAGAATCAGAACACACAGGTGAGCATGAGCTCTAGAATTCAGTTCAGTTCAGTTCAGTCGCTCAGTTGTGTTCTACTCTCTGCAATCCCATGAACTGCAGCATGCCAGGCCTCCCTGTCCATCACCAGCTCCCGGAGAAAGACACTTCCGCAGTCTAATGCATTGGTCTGGGGCTTCCTCAGATTAACAGGCTAATGTAATACCACCTGAGGGCCCTTCCAATCCTCCTCCTTCCCCTCCTCCCTGCCTAAAATGCTATGGGTTCAAAAAATAGGCCAGTATAGGTGACTGAAGGACTATGACTCTTTCTCACATCTGTTGTCTCATAGCAGGATGAGAAGAAGCGTGCATGTGAGCCACCCTCAGCGTACATTAGCAAAGTCAACCCATATTATTAGCAGGAGAAAGCAACAGAGAATGAACCTTCCTGCCTGCTTTGAACCACAAGCAGGAAGCCAGT
>NW_011489039.1:21283-21819 GCF_000754665.1 Bison bison bison
ACGCAGCCTGGGTCGCCATGAGTCACACCCTCTCATCAGTGTCTGTCCTCCATCCTCCCCCCGCCCATGACTCTGATGCGCTTACTTCCCTATTTTACTCTTGTGAGAGTTCCCAGACACACTCAACCTACAATCTGGCTTTGACCAGTGATGTTGATGGATGTCCCTGGAACCATTCTGCTTCTTGACAACTGAACAGAAGGGTAGGCTGGGGCTGTGGCGTGGGGAGAAGCTGTGTGGACCAGTGGGACCAAGAGCTGATAAATTCTGGGCTGCAGAGAAGGGTCCGCAGCGGAATACTTGATTCGACCTATCCTAAAAATGGCACAAAATGATGGACCAGAGCCTCAGTGGACATGGGTTTTACAGCAAATGCAGCAGCAGAGGATTTCTACAGAAAATGAAAAAAACTTTTACCTTTTCTCATAACCCTGAATATTCACTGGAAGGACTGATGCTGAATCTGAAGCTCCAATACTTTGGCCACCTGATGTGAAGAGCCAACTCATTGGAAAAGACCCTGATGATGGGCAAGA
>NW_011489040.1:0-221 GCF_000754665.1 Bison bison bison
TTGCATCACATCACCAACTCTATGGACATGAGTTTGAGCAAGCTCCAGGAGTTGGTGATGGACAGGGAAACCTGGCATGCTGCAGTCCATGGGGTCCCAAAGAGCTGGACAAGACTGAGTGATTGAACTGAACTGAACTGAATACATTTGGCCCCTAAAATTTTATCACAGGTTATAAAAAATAGATCATGAAAATCTACTACAATTATTACTATAAATTA
>NW_011489040.1:370-1429 GCF_000754665.1 Bison bison bison
TTTCCAAATGTGTACATAATTTTCTAAGCAATATCTGAAATGCAGGAACTCAAGTATGTTTAGGCATCAGTGCCACCAAAGGGGAAATTCCAGAAGGCAGCCTGTAAAACTAAGTATGCTATCATAACATCTTTGAGTTTCTATACAGCAAATATGCATATTTGCCCTTATCAGTCTGATGAAATGTCAAGAGATGATAACATTAAAATAAGTCGATAAGAGTTCATACTCTTTACGTTAGACTGCCTGAATTTGAATCCCCACTACATCACTTTTTATGTGGCCTTCATTTCTCATTCCCTAAGGATGATGATAACAAAAATATTAGGCTCATTAATTAGTTGTGAGAGTTAAATGACATTATGCATGTGAGGTGCTTGATATTTAACAAGTGCTAAGCAAATGCTGGATACATAGACAGAATTATTTTAAAATGTTAGACAATATTAGTATTAGTGGCATTCACTGTTAGTGAAGCATTTCAATCCAAAGAAATTATTCTTAGCTTAAATGTGCATTGCTTTATAGTTTATTCAAATATTAATAACATAATTATTCAGGGTCCTTTAAATATTATGCTGTTTTAATACAAAAAATATTATTTAAGTAAAGTAAGTATATCTACTGTTTTTACCCATCACTTTATGACAAATGTACTGTACAATGTGACTGATCGGGTCCTTCTCTACCCCATCGATGATGTTTATACTGGAATGTGCCTTCAGAAACTCGGCCTTGCTCCACAGAGACACAAAGGCTTCAGGACATTTGACATAGAAGAGAAAAGCAGCAGTAACATTTGTTCCTATGTAGATTTGATGTTGGTACATAGTAGAAAACCTCATGAGATGATTGATATTTGGTCTCGGTTGCAGAGTGCTCATTTAAAATGCTGAATTATGTGCAAACTACATTTTACATAGAAATGTATCTCAAATAGTTCCCATTTGTGTTCTCTTCCATTAGAGGTCATTTCTATGTAAAACCATCAAAATTGCCTTTGTAGGTCATGTCCATCTGACGGCCTCTAAACCCTTCAGTTCAGACGGTAAAGCATCT
>NW_011489040.1:4372-6332 GCF_000754665.1 Bison bison bison
AATTGAAATCTCTAGGTTGACTTTTTATATTACTGTTAAACCAAACATCCCTTGTCCTAGTCACAAGATATTGTATTTGGGACACCAAGATAGGTACATGCCATTTTTCCCCAATGGACTTCTTCTCGTTTGATTAAAACTGTCATTCTAGTGGTCCAGAGTATAGCCTATTGAAATGTTTATTGCATTTAGATTCTGTTATCAAACACATCTTTCAGTCCTTCAACGTGTTCAACCTTCATACACATATTGTAAATATCCTGGCTCTACACCATTATCAAGCACCTGTCAAAAAAGAGAGGGCTGAGAATATACTGATGACAAAAATACACATAATAAGATGTTTAGCATCAGAAAAATGCACATTAGACCACAATAAGATATTCCTGCACACCTACAAGGACAGCTAAAATAAAAAATAGTGATGAAACCAAATACTAGCAAGGATGTAGAGAAACTAGATTACTTGCACACTGCTGGTGGGAATGTGAAATAATACAGCCGTACTGGGGATAGTGTGGCATTTTCTTCTAAAACTAAACATGCAACGACCATACTACTCAGCAATTACACTCTTGGCTATCTATGCCAAAGATATTAAATCTCATGTTCACATGTGAATGGTTACAGCAGCTATATTCTTAATAGTCAAAAATTTAAAGCAGCCCAGATGCCCTTCAATAAGTAGAATAATTAAACAAATTGTGGTGCATCTTATCCACACCATGGAATACTGGATTTAGGAATAAAAAGGAAAAAATGATTCATACATGCAACAATCTGGATGACTTCCCAGAGAATTACACTGAGTTTAAAAAAGCTAATCCCAAAAGGTTACATAATAAATGATTCTATTTGCATAACATTCTTGAAATGACAAAATTATCCAGGTAGAGAGTAGTAGTTGCTAGGAGTTGTATACATGGTGGAAGGGATGAAGGCATGGCTACTGAAGGGCAATAAGAGAGATTCTTCCTTGTTGATGAAACTCTTATACGTCTTTACTGTGGTGGTCCTCACGGAATCTCCACATATGATAAACCTTCATACACACACACACACATACACACACACACAAATGAGCAGGTATAAAACTGCTGAAATCTAAATAAGGTAGATGGATTGCATCAATGTCAATTTCCTTGTCATGATATCATGTAATTATCTCAAAATGAAAAGTTCAGTTTTAAAAATCAATCATACCTATACATTAACACAGAATATGTGGAAACCAAAATTAGACATGATACTATTTACTATCTCATCAAAGTAAAGGAAACTTTGAAGGACCAGGGGGGTAGGTGTAAGTATTAATAGTCCAAATATCTTTCTAAAATTTACAATGAAGAAATAAGGTATCTGACATATCCATTTAAAGGGAACAACAGACTAGACATACTCATAGGAACATGGATGAATCTTAAAAACAGTGCTCAGTGACACATCAAGAAACAACATGTGTAATATTAGCAACAGATACAGAAATTAGAAACAAATGCCCACAAACAATAATACACATTTTAGTAACACTCATGAAAAGAAAAGTATATGCATCAAATATATTAGAATGATTGCTTGTGAGAAGGGGAATCAGATTGGGGAGGGGTAGAAAGAAGGGGAGTTAAGTTCAGTCCCTCAGTCATGTCTGACTCTTTGCGACCCCATGGACTGCAGCACACCAGGGTTCCTTGACCGTCATCAACTCTCGGATTTACTCAAACTCCTGTCCATTGAGTCAGTGATGCCATCCAACCATCTCATCCTCTGTCATCCCCTTTTCCTCTCGCCTTCAGTCTTTCCCAGCGTTCTTCACATCAGGTGGCCAAAGTATTGGACTTTCAGCTTCAACATCAGTCCTTCCAGGGAACATTCAGGACTGATTTCCTTTAGGACAACTTGGTTGGATCTCCTTGTAGTTCAAGGGACTCTCAAGAGTCTTCTCCAACACCACAGTTCAAAA
>NW_011489040.1:8481-11051 GCF_000754665.1 Bison bison bison
AATTAGTCCTGAATATTCATTGGAAGGATTGATGCTGAAGCTGAAACTCCAATACTTTGGCCACCTGAGGCAAAGAACTGACTCATCAGAAAAGACCATGATGCTGGGAAAGACTGAAGGCAGAAGAAGGGGACAACAAAGGATGAGATGGTTGGATGATCTTACTGCCTCATTGGACATGAGTTTGAGAAAGCTCCGGGGGATGGTGATATACAGAGAAGGCTGGCATGCCTCAGTCCATGGGGTCACAAAGAGTTGGACATGACTGAGAGACTGAATAACAACAAGTCTCTACATCTGATGTCAAAAATCACTCTACCATCCGCCATCCAGGCACCCACCCACACACCCAGTCATACACACACAGAGATTTTGTTACAGGAGAATACTTAATCACTAATTTGCTTAGACACACAGAAATATGGAGGTGATAATATGAAGACCAGCTTTTAGTCGATTTTATTCTTGTATTTAAATTATCTGTAAACAATGCTCCCCTTTATTGCCTGTGGTTTGGAGTGAGGGTAGACCAGTTGCATTGCCCCACCTTTTTCAGGCCGCTGTTAACAAGAAAGTGCGCTAATTAATGTTGAACTTGTGGTTTCCAAACACCATTATTTTATTGGTGACTTTGAGTAGAGTGAGTTTTTGGTCCTGCTGAGGGTCAGTTGCTTATAGCCTACGGTGGGTTACAACATATATCACTGGTAGGTAGGTGGCCTGAAGGCAATTCTGTTGTAATTGTTGCCTTTTTGTTGAAAGTGTGTCATTGCCACCCCACACACATTCCAACTCTCCCCATTCACCCCACTTCTGCCCCACACACCCTCCAAGAAATACCAAGTCCTTTTACTCTATGACCCTGAGATACATTGTTAAGGAAGGAAACAAACCTTTGGGGCTTAGTTCTGAACCAGTCTTTATTCCTAATGTCTGGCTAACTGTGGACCTTCCTGTCTGTCTCCCAACCCTCCAGTGCCTCCTCTCCTCCCTTCTCAAACACATGCCATTTCCCTTCCTGTCCTCTCTACCATCAGAAAATTCACATACATGTCTTTTTAATAACTTGATTTTATCATTATCATCACTATGACTGGAGTTCACGATTCCTCCACTGCATCCTTAGTAGACACAGGGCACTGCTTGAATCAGTGGAGCTCTCATTGATCCAAGAGCTCTCATTGATCCAATGGTAGGTCTCTTCCTTACACTCCCACTGATTTTGATGTGTTCCATATTTTCTCATTTGACCTACTACTACTGTTGGCTTTTTTGCTTTCTTCATTTTTTAAAAATTCTGTTGAAAAGCCAACTTTACCTTCATGATGAACTCCTGCTCCTGGTAAGGAAATCAGATGAGTCCAGAAGGGCATTAGTCTTCTGGAGGAAGAGGATGGAGACTGAAATACAATGGGGCTTTATGAGAAGAGGTACAGGTTGGAGGAAGGGTTTTTGCTAGACAAGAACTGAGCAGGGGCTGTGGGGTGGGAATCTATGGGGAACAAGAGGAAGAACATAGGTAAGGGCCACCTTATCATTTTCTTTGTTGCTAGATCAACAAATCTTCTGCTTCTTCCCTTTGATGTTTCAGGTTGGCCGTTCAACCATTCTTATGCCTGGGTTGTTCCACATTTATGCTAGGTTCTTCTCCCTTGCGGATTTCCTCAACAATACTTAAGAATCCTAGTGGTCTGCCATCTTTGAGGTAATGAGGAGCTCCACCCTTCAGCACTTTTTGGTCATCAAGGCACTGCTCCAGTCAGTGGTAGGCCTGAGGTCCAAAGGATCCCTGTGCATAACCTTGAAATTTCTTTTTAATCTGTAATTATTTCAAAATAAAAGTTAAAAATTTAAAGTAAATAAGTGGGGCAAGGGTAGAAGCAGTATGCCTCTAGAGTCCTCCAACAGGAATCCCCACAATTTAGTAATGAGACAAAAGCTACATTAGAGCTCTGGTTCTTGGTTCAGCATTTGTCCAGCTCGCACATCTTCAACTCATACACTAGAACATCAAGAAAGGCCTATCACAATGCCTTGCTGACTTCCAGATGCAACAAGTTTATAGCATTTCCATGACTACAGTCTAAACGCTACTAAACAGAGAGAATGCTGTTACTAAAGTACATATAATGAACTCCAGATAGTTTCTTGTGATCATTACTTTCATTTATTAAATGCTCATAAGCTGCTAATTTCTAAGGGCTTTTGACTCATCTGCAATGAATAATGAGAATATCATCCTTTCATGTGATAATATTAGGAAAAAAGACATCAGCAGACTATATCAAACAGGACAAGTCAAAAACAAAATGATTAAAGTTGTTGGATACAGCAAACTTCCCTTTCCTTATATGATTGTTTTCTAAATTTGTTTATGTGGACTTTTGTTTGTTGAGAGTTTTTAAGTTACTAATTCAATTTCATTTCTAATAATTGCTCTGTTCAGATTTTCTATTTCTTCCTGATATCTTAACCTCACACTTGTCAAAATGGTTACCATCAAAAAAGAAGGCAAACAACAAATGTTATAGAGGATGTAGTGAAGAGGGAACTCTGATACACTGTTGGTA
>NW_011489040.1:13497-14425 GCF_000754665.1 Bison bison bison
TCAACATTTTAAGGTTTTTTTTTTTTCCCTCTGAAATGCCTAAGGCTGTGAAGTGTGATCCTTTATCACTAAGCCTAATGTGAAAATGCTTTAATGCCACATGATGGATGGAATATTAGTTTGCAATAAGAAATACCTTCAATTGTACATATCAAAGACAGAGAAAAAAGCACTGAGATTTCTCTTTACCCCACGGCCTGACAACTTGAAAGAATATCCCTTCATTGCAAAGAGGCTATTTGGGGCAACTTTTCTGGAAATCAGTGCCAGGTATTTAGGTATTTTGAGGGTGAATATAAAATTGTGCTTTTAAAAGCTTTTGTTTATCAATATTGAGAATATTCCATTTCTCTTAATTTTGTCATGTTATGAGTGACAATGTAGATAAAAACCTAGGCTAGTACAATGACAAACACTCAGAACATTTTTTTACCCCCACATTTTTCTTTACCCCAACGTGTACCATGGTGAGAAGACTTCCTTGTTTTACTCATATTTGAGATTCAATCACCTTTCCAAGGTCTTCTGAAATCCAAACAGAAAAGCACCACCTAAAGGTCAGTTCCAAAGTAGTGGTGCTGAGGCCTGCTGTCCACATGAGGTCTCCTATCCCTCCAACTTCTGTGTATCCACCAAAAAGGGCTTCTATTACTATCAAGATTAAACTGTTTGATATTTAACAGATTATTTTATCAATTTGCATAGCCTTAATTAAATTATAAATTTCAAGAAGTTACAGCATC
Organism: Bison bison bison; assembly: GCF_000754665.1. Lineage (NCBI taxonomy): Eukaryota > Metazoa > Chordata > Mammalia > Artiodactyla > Bovidae > Bison > Bison bison. Next base: position 14,241 of record NW_011489040.1, read on the forward strand.
AAGCAGAAATGTCATAAAGCCAATAATAGCCTTGCTGGCATAAAAGACATTCCCACAGTTCTGTGCATAACTCCCCTCACTGCTGTGCAGCCCAGGTTCAGCTCGGAAGTCAGCTCTTCACACTCACCCTGGCTCACTCTCCCCTCCAGCCGATGGCTGTTTTGAATAGGTGCGCTTGGCAGACA
>NW_011489040.1:14525-14971 GCF_000754665.1 Bison bison bison
CAGAGTATAAAATCACAAGTGAGGGGCCATCCAGGCCACAGTTGCCTTCTTATTCTTTCTGATTCAGTCATTCCTGGACGGACACTAGACCCTGTTGGTCCCATAGAACAAGGCCTATGGTTGAATCTGGGGCACGATCCTGGAGAGAGGCACCACCTGGGAAGCCCTCTTTAGGCAGAGGTAAGCCAAGAAAATAGATCGTTAAGCCACTCAACAACCCTCGAAGAAGCACGTATTCTGTGTCAAGCACCAAGATAAGATGTCATCCTTGTCATGCCCTTTTTGAAGAAAATGTCTCCGCTCCATGCCTTCCTGAATGGGTACTTCCACATATGGCATCCTGAAAAGATGCCCCAAAGTCATTTCCATGCTAAGAGAAAATAAACCTGAACTCTTAAAATCCAGCATTCTGAATATTCAGACAATTTCTACAATGCTCAACATTT
>NW_011489041.1:0-1673 GCF_000754665.1 Bison bison bison
CAGGCCTCCCTGTCCATCACCAACTCCTGGAGTCCACTCAGACTCACATCCATCGAGTCAGTGATGCCATCCAGCCATCTTATCCTCTGTCATCACCTTTTCCTCCTGCCCCCAATCCCTCGCAGCATCAGAGTCTTTTCCAATGAGTCAACTCTTCGCGTGAGGTGGCCAAAGTACTGGAGTTTCAGCTTTAACATCATTCCTTCCAAAGAACACCCAGGACTGATCTCCTTTAGAATGGACTGGTTAGCTCTCCTTGCAGTCCAAGGGACTCTCAAGAGTCTTCTCCAACACCACAGTTCAAAAGCATCAATTCTTTGGCACTCAGCTTTCTTCACATGACACTTTAAAACTCTTATTGCTAGGATGTTGCCAGTTATATTATATGGCTACTTACACAAGTCACCTGAGAAAATTAAGGTAGTTCAGTCTACTCTCGCTCTGATTTCCATCATATACCAAAACTTAGTCTTGCCTCTTTGAATCCTGCAGGGTTCAGCTGACATTGGCCAAATAAAATAAGTTCAATGTTCAGTAAGGGAATAGATGTTTAAATGAAGCTAGACTAAGAGAAATCTTTTCACTAGAATCAATGTACATCACACTCCATTGACCAGTGATTGGTTATGACAGGTATTGAGAAAGAAATCCCAGTAAGAAGAAAAAGGAATATAAACCACAAAATGCACAGATGATGGTGAAATGAGGCTTTCAAAGTGCTGAAATACTGAGTAATTCTGACAGTACTGAGAGGGCTGAGCTGTTCATCACTCATTTTATCTGTGACATTCAACAGGTACACCTGCTTAACATGTATGATTCACAGTGTATATTTCTTCTTATTAATTAGAATGACATATTATAATTATGTGTGTGCTGATTAAAACTTATCCCAGAAAATCTGTACAAATAATTTCATAAGAAGACACACATATCAGAAAATTATATTTTGAGTTTGTAATTTGAAATTAATTATTAAATAGAACTAAGTTCATGACATTTTTCTCAAAATAAGGTTTTATTTTTCCTATGATTATACTGACTATGCTTTTCTAACTCTTTACAAAAAATATTAATGCATAAGAAAACAGGTCAAGCAATTTTTTATCAAAATGTATACCAGAAAACCTTTGGTTATTTTCTTAATGACATGAAAATTAATTATAGTTTAAGCGTTTGAAGGATATTAATTTATTACCATTATTTTACTTGTCATAGAATACAGAGAAAAATGCATTTGTATTCTATTAATGTCATAACTTTTCTCCATTTATGTTGAAAAAAATATTGTGGAACTTAGAGAATTACAGAAGTAATTTCTAGTGATAAAAACCAAAAATATTTCCTAATAGATATTGATTTAAATACCAAATACACTTCCGTGCATGAAATATACACAATATTCTGAAAACAGTACCAAAAAAATGCCAAATTTCTGTTTTTGATTGAAATATAATTGACATTTATACAATATGACACATTATATAGTGTTACTAGTTTCATACATGTAAAATAATGATTCAGTGTATTTATATCACAAAATGATCACCACAATAAAAGTCTAATTAACATCCATCTCTATAGTTACATTTTTAGTGTGTGATGAAAATTAAAGTCATCATTCTGTGTATGTCCACAAGGACTTATTTATTTTGACAGTCTTTACCCACTTT
>NW_011489041.1:4614-6655 GCF_000754665.1 Bison bison bison
AGCCCAAGAAAGTAAAGTCTTTTCACTGTTCCCATTGTTTCCCCATCTATTTACCATGAAGTGATGGGACCAGATGCCATGATCTTAGTTTTCTGAATGTTGAGTTTTAAGCCAACTTTTTACTCTCCTCTTTCAGGTTCATCAAGAGGCTCTTTATTTTCCTTTGTTTTCTACCATAAAGGTGGTGTCATCTGCATATCTGAGGTTATTGATATTTTCCCCAGCAATCTTGATTCCAACTTGTGGTTCATCAAGCCCAGTATTTGCATGATGTACTCTGCATATAAGTTAAATAAGCAGGATGACAATATACAAGATGACAATATACAGCCTTGATGTACTCCTTTCCTGATTTGGAACCATTCTGTTGTTTCATGTCCAGTTCTAACTGTTGCTTCTTGACCTGCATACACGTTTGTCAGGAGGCAGGTCAGGTGGTCTTATATTTCCATCTCTTTCAGGATTTTCCATAGTTTATTGTGATTCACACAGTCAAAGGCTTTGGCATAGTCAATAAATAAGAAGTATATGTTTTTCTGGAACTCTATTGTTTTTTTGATGATCCAATAGATGTTGGCAACTTGATCTCTGGTTCCTCTGCCTTTTCTCAGTCCAGCTGAAATATCTGGAAGTTCATGGTTCATACACTGTTGAAGCCTAACTTGGAGAATTTTTGCATTACTTTGCTAGCGTGTGAGATGAGTGCAACTGTGCACTAGTGTAAACATTCTTTGGCATTGCCTTTCTTTGGGATTGAAATGAAAACTGACCTTTTCCAGTCCTATGGCAACTGCCGAGTTTTGCAAATTTACTGCCATATTGAGCACTTTCACAGCATCATCTTTTTGGTTTTGAAAGAGCTCAACTTGTCCACTTGACTTCACATTCCAGGATGTTTGGGTCTGGGTGAGTGGTCACACCATCATGGTTTTCTGGATCATGAAGATCTTTTTTGTATCATTTTCCTGTGTATTCTTGCCACCTCTTCTTAATATCTTCTGCTTTTGTTAATGAAGTGAGTGAAAGTTGCTCAGTTGTGTCCGACTCTTTGCGACCCCATGGACTATACAGTCCATGGAATTCTCCAGGCCAGAATAATGGAGTGGATAGCCTTTCCCTTCTCCAGGGGGTCATCCCAACACAGGGATCGAACGTAGGTCTACCGCATTGCAGACAGATTCTTTACCAGCTGAGTCACAAGGGAAGCCCCCTGCTTCTGTTAGGTCCATAACATTTCTGTCCTTTATTGTACTCATCTTTGCATGAAATGTTCCCTAAGTATCTCTGCTGCTGCTGCTGCTGCTGCTGCTGCTGCTGCTGCTGCTGCTAAGTCACTTCAGTAGTGTCCGACTCTGTCCGACCCCATAGATGGCAGCCCACCAGGCTCCCCCATCCCTGGGATTCTCTAGGCAAGAATACTGGAGTGGGTTGCCATTTCCTTCTCCAATGCATGAAAGTGAAAAGTCAAAGTGAAGTCGATCAGTCGTGTCCAACTCTTAGCGACCCCGTGGACTGCAGCCTACCAGGCTCCTCCATCCATGGATTTTCAAGGCAAGAGTACTGGAGTGGGGTGCCATTGCCTTCTCCATAAGTATCTCTAATTTTTGTGAAGATATCTCTAGTCTTTCCCATTCTATTGTTTTCCCTATTTCTTTGCATTGTTCACTGAGGAAGGCTTTCTTATCTCTCTTTGCTATTCTTGGAACTCTGTATTCAAATGGGTATATCTTTCGTTTTGCCCTTTGCCTTTTGCTTCTCTTCTTTTCTCAGCTATTTGTAAGGCCTCCTCAGACAGCCATGTTACCTTTTTGCATTTCTTTTTCTTGCAGATGTTCTTGATCACTCCAGTGTCACAAACATACATCCATAGTTCTTCAGGCACTCTGTCTATCAGATCTAATCCCTTGAATCTATTTGTCACTTCCACTGTATAATCATAAGGCATTTGATTTGGGTCATACCTGAATGGTCTAGTGGTTTTCCCTACTTTCTTCAATTTCAGTCTGAATTTGGTAATAAGGAGTTCATGTTCTGAGCCACA
>NW_011489041.1:10434-11917 GCF_000754665.1 Bison bison bison
CTGCTTTACCGTGTTGTGTTAGTTCTGCTGTACAGCAAAGTGATCCATATATATATATATATCTCCCCTCTTTTCTGGAATTCCTTCCCGTTTAGGCCATCACTGACCTAAGCACTGTGGAGTCCCCTGTTATATAGAGCAGATTCTCATTAGTTATCTATTTTATACATGGAAGTGTACATGTGTCAATCCCACCCTCCCAATTCATCTCCTTCCACCCCCTATATCCATACCTCCATTTTCAATGTCAGTGTCTCTATTTCTACTTTGCAAATAACTTCATCTCTAACATCTTTTAGATTATTTTAACATTCTTTTCAATTTTGATTTATTAGAGAATGTTGAATGTAGTTCCTTATGCTATGCAGTAGGACCTTGTTTTTTTATTTTTTTTTATACATGGCAATTTTTCTCTATGCCTTTTTCTTTGAGGGTATGTTTTGATAAGCTGAAATTCTAATTTTGACAAATTCTACTCTTTTCTTTCATAGTTAGCATGGTTTGATTCACTCTATGAAATTCTCTTCTACCCCAAGATTGTTAAGATGCATTTCTGTTTTCTTCTAGAAGTTTTCTTGTTTTACATTAATTGTATATTTAATTTTGCATAAATTTTTATGTAACACTTGATGTAGGTGTGGAGGTTGGTTTTTTCCCATGTGGCTATCCAGCAAGGCTAAAACCATTTAAAAATATATATATATTTTTCTTTCTCTATTGAATTTGCTTGTTGTTTTTTTTTCAACAAACAAGCAAAAACAACAACAACAACAAACAATTGATACTATGTATATTCCTGTAACTTCTATTTATTTCATTATTTTTTTCTATCCATATTCCTAAAGCACACTGTCTTGATCCTTATAACTTCATGGTAAAGAATATTATTGTTAGGTGGTTAGGATAGGAAAAAGGAGTCCAGAAAGGAAAAGAAGGGAAAAGCCCATGAAAACAGAACAAAGGAAGGTCCAGAACTGGAGTGAGAACCTCAGGTAAAACAAACAGCACTCCTGGCTAGCCCGATTTACATAGGGCAGGCCCAGGGGGAGGAGAAAAAAACATATAAAAAGAGGAGCCAAAATTGGGCCAAGGGCTTCTCTTCTATTTCTTTTGGGTCAGCCCACCCTAACACCTAGAGAGGTATTTTCTTTTACTTTCTAAATAAAACTGAGCTGTAACACAGAGTTGTAACACCCGTCCATTCAAGGAAATTACAGGGGTCTGTAACACTGGTCCGTTTGTAGCTTCAAATTTTTCTTGCCATGAGACAGAACCAAGAAAATTACAAACTCTCCCAAACTTATGATTTGAAATCAGGCACTGTTAGCCTTTCAACTGCTTTTACTCAAAATTACTTTTGGATATTTAAAATAGTTTAAATTTCCATATACATTTTGGTCTCAACTCATCAATTATTACAAGAAATAATGTAGAAATTTTAACTTGAAATTCATTTAATCTTTTAAGATCAATTGAAATTTAG
>NW_011489042.1:0-218 GCF_000754665.1 Bison bison bison
AGAGGAGCCTAGTGGGCTGCCGTCTACGGGGTCACACAGAGTTGGACACGACTGAAACGACTTAGCAGCAGCAGCAGCAGCAGGGAGCTTAAAAGAAAGCTGAGCGCCGAAGAATTGATGCTTTTGAACTATGGTGCTGGACGAGACTCTTGAGAATCCCTCGGACTGCAAGGAGATCCAACCAAGTCCATCCTAAAGGAAATCAGTCCTGAATATTC
>NW_011489042.1:4432-5213 GCF_000754665.1 Bison bison bison
AACCAGTACAGTCCTAAAGGAGATCAGTCCTGGGTGTTCATTGGAAGGACTGATGTTGAAGCTGAAACTCCAATCCTTTGGCCACCTGATGCGAAGAGCTGACTCACTGGAAAAGATCCTGATGCTGGGAAAGATTGAAGGTAGGAGGAGAAGGGGATGACAGAGGATGAGATGGTTGGATGGCATCACTGACTCAATGGACGTGAGTTTGAGCAAGCTCCGGGAGTTGGTGATAGACAGGGAGGCCTGGCGTGCTGCGATTCATGGGGTTGCAAAGAGTCGGACATGACTGATCGACTCAAGAGGGAGGGGGGAGACCTGATTCACTTCATCATGCAGCAGAAACTAGACCAACATTGTAAAGTTACTATGTATGTGTGTCTCTCAGTCGTTCAGTCGTGTCTGACTCTTTACCTCCCCGCCCCTGGACTGTAGCCCACCAGGCCCCTCTGTCCCTGGGATTCCCCAGGCAAGAATACTGGTGTGGGTTGCCATTTCCTCTTCCAAGGGAATCTTCCCAACCCAAGGATCAAACCTGGGTCTCCTGCTCTGCAGGCAGACTCAACCAGCTGAGCCACCAGGGAAGCCCAAGAATACTGGAGTGGGTAGCCTATCCATTCTCCAGGGAATCTTCCCGACCCAGGAGTCAAATCCTGCATTGCAAGCGGATTCTTTACCAGCTGAGCTACCAGGGAATGAGCTACTCCAATAAATGCTCCGATGAAAAAAAATAGAAAATGTCTTTATGGCTCCCAAACAGCCGCTAAGCTAAGAACACCTT
>NW_011489042.1:8549-8717 GCF_000754665.1 Bison bison bison
ACACGTAGGGGTGCGTAGGTGCGGGTGGACAGGGAGGGGTGCGTAGGTGCGGGTGGACAGGGAGGGGTGCGTAGGTGCGGGTGGACACGTAGGGGTGCGTAGGTGCAGATGCACACGTAGGGGTGCGTAGGTGCGGGTGGAGAGGTAGGGGTGTGTAGGTGCGGGTGG
>NW_011489042.1:9145-10441 GCF_000754665.1 Bison bison bison
GGCGGAACCCTCCTCTGGGAACCGGCAGCGAAGAGTCCTAGGCCAACCTCTGCGGACACAGCGGGGTGTGTACGACGTTGCAAGAAGAGATTCAGCACTGGAGGAGGCTGGGGAAAGTGGGGCTTCAAAGGGATGGATGTTCATGAAATAAAAATCTGTAGGGCTTCCTAGGCGGCTCAGATGGTAAAGAATCCGCCTGCAATGAGGGAGACCCAGGTTCCATCCCTGAGGCGAGAAGATCCCCTGGAGGAGGGCATGGCAACCCACTCCAGTATTCTTGCCTGGAGCATCCATGTACACAGAAGCCTGGTGGGCTACAGTCCAGGGGGTCTCAGAGAGTCGGACATGACTGAGCGACTGAGCACACACGCAGACTGTGAGGCGAATTGAATAGGAGAAAACTGGATAAGACGAAAAGCAAAAACAAAGCCCGAGGTGTCAAAGCTGCCACTACAGGGGGAGATGAAGAAATTTTAAGTCATACATGGTCAGTGCAGGAATTACTCTTTATAAATTTTTTTATTTTAAAAGAGGAGAAGGCAATTACATACAAAAATTCCTCTTATTTGAAGGGAAAGACATGAACATCTTGCAGCAGAGTTTCATGGTTTTTGAATTGCACTTCATTTTATGTCAAGCTGTATATTATGAAGGTTTTAAAAACTGAACTATTATCGCATTAGAAAGGGAACACGAAGGGCCTCAGTGATCCACTGGCTAAGACTGTGCTTCCAGTGCAGGGGCCCAGGTTAGATCCCTGGTTGGGGAACTAGGCCTACGTGCCCTAACTAACACCCAGTGAAGCCAAATAAAGAAACATAAATATTAAAAAAAGTAAAGGTGACATGCTGTGTGACCTTCTGAGACTGGTTTCTTTCACTTCACTTGGTGCTTTTCAGCTTCTTCTGTGTGGCGGAGTGTGTCAGGGGCTTGTTCCTTTATTTTTAAATTAATTTATATTTTAAAAATTACACCTTCATAGACTGGAAAAAAATTTTTTTTTAAATAAAGGTAATACACTATTAAAGTACTGATGGGTAGTAGACCTGCAGGGACCTGATTCAGTTAGTAAAATAAAATGCGTTATAATTAGCTTTTCAAATAGTATCTTGTTCTAATGAAGCACACTGATTTATTTCCTAAGGAGCTAAGTCAGAGCATCTAAAATCTCTCGCTTCTTGTAAATCACAAAAATGGGCAGAAGATCTAAATAGACATTTTGCCAAAGAAGACACACAGATGGCTAAGAGGCACATGAGAAGACGCTCAGCATCACTCATTATAGTTGGTATACGT
>NW_011489042.1:10541-10621 GCF_000754665.1 Bison bison bison
GTAGGGGTGCGTAGGTGCGGGTGGACAGGGAGGGGTGCGTAGGTGCGGGTGGAGAGGTAGGGGTGTGTAGGTGCGGGTGG
>NW_011489042.1:13482-16454 GCF_000754665.1 Bison bison bison
CCCTCGAACGTGACTTTTATATACACTGTGAAGCCAAAGGTTTTGTGTAACTCTCTTTCTTGTCAGTGCTGTTTCTAGGAAATATTATTTTTACTTTTTAAATTTCTTAGTCAATATTTAAAGGTTTCGCTCCAGTGTTTAAAGGTTTGCGGTTATTACAAAGTTGTAATACAAAGTTGCCTTGGCGGTAGAATGTATCCTTGTGATTTTTACTTAGTTTTATGCATAACAGCTTGTCCCTCTTAAGAACCCCATCCCTATCTTGCGTCTCCCACTGGCCGCCTCCCCACTGGTCACCATGAGTTTCTTCTCTGTATCTGTGAGTCTGATTCTGTTTTGTCATATTCATTAGTTTTTAACAAGCAACTCAGTTACACACACACACACACACACGCTTTTCCAGGTTATTACAAGATATTGAATATAGCTCCTTGTGAGGTACAGTAGGTCCTGGGTGGTTATCCATTTTATATATAAAGTGAAAGTTGACCAGCTGTGTCCGACTCTTTGCGACCCCATGGACTATACAGCCCATGGAATTCTCCAGACCAGAATACTGGAGTGGGTAGCCGTTCCCTTCTCCAGGGGATCTGTCCAACCCAGGGATCAAACCCGCGTCTCTTATGTCTCCAAGACATCGGCAGGCAGGTTACTTACCACTAGGGTGACCTGGGCATCCACATTGCTCCAAATGATGTAATTTCCTCATTTTTCACGGCCGAGTGATATTCCATTGTATCTGTGTAGCACTTCTCCTTTATTCATTTCTCTGTTCGTGGACACTTAGGTTGCTTCCATATCCTGACTATGGTAAGTACTGCCTTGCAGAAGAAAATGTGAAAAATGCCAGCCGTTCTCTTGAAAAGAAACCCCTGAAAAGTGGACCAGACGTGGGTGTGAGTTGAGACAGAAGATTAACCTACACCAAACCTGTCCACAGAGCCTTCAGATCCTCAGGCTACAGAGGCTACTCGGAAAGGACTTTAAAAAAGGAAATAGTCCAGATGTTATTTCCAGCTATCAATGCCTCGGCCGTTTCAGTCGAAAGTGGGACAGGAGCTATATATAAACACATCAACAAATGAAAATCCTTTTGTGACTTTAACCGCCTCAGGAAAAACACCTCGGCTTCGAGCTGGATATCTGGCATCAGGTTAGAGACGGTGGTGCGGAATCTTCTTTTCATGCTCGCGTTGAAAACACAGCTCTCAGACAGTGTGAAGCTTCCGGAAAAGGTGAGAGCATGTTTAATTTCGCTGAAGATGAAGACCCTGCTCTGAGGAATAGCAAACTCAGAGCCAAAAAAATACAGAATCACTGGATCCTTGAGTGTGTGTGTGGCGTGTGTGTGTGTGTGAGGTGTGTGTGTGTGTCTGTGGTGTGTGTGTGTGTCTGTGATGTGTGTGTGTGGGGGAGTGTGTGTGTGTGGTGTGTGTGTGTGTGTCTATGGTGTGCGTGTGTGTGTGTGTCTGCTCACTCTGTTGTGTTGCCCTTTGGAGGTGAGATACGAAATGCTAAAATGCAATATATATATATATTTAAAGTGAAGTCGCTCAGTCGTGTCCGACTCTTTGTGACCCCAGGGACTGTAGCCCTCCAGGCTCCTCTGTCCATGGGATTCTCCAGGCAAGAATACTGGAGGGGGTTGCCATTTCCTTCTCCAGGGGATCTTCCCGACCCAGGGGTTGAACCCACATCTCCTGCATTGCAGATAGATTTTTTTTACCCTGTGAACTAACAGGGAAGCCCATATTTTTAAAAGCTTTCCTGTGCATACATTTGAAACTAATGTAATATTTTAAATCAGCCATACCTCAATAAAAACAACATCTGTAAAAAGATGCGGTGGGGATTCCCAGGCGGCACGGTGGTTAGGAATCCACCTGCCAATGCAGAAGACACAGTTTTGATCCCTGAGTTAGGGAATACCCCCTAGAAAAGGAAATGGCAACCCACTCCAGTATTCTTGCCCAGAGAGTCCCATGGACAGAGGAGCCTGGTGGGTCACAGTCCATGGGGTGACAAAGAGTCAGACAGAACTTATCGACTAAACAGCAGTATATATATTTTAAAATTTTACTCTATGTCCACCTGAAACCAATATAATATTCTGGATCAAATTTTATTAAATAAAATTGCAATTTTGTAAATCAACCATACCTGAATAAAAACAACCCTTGTAAAAAGTGTAACATCACCTATTGAGAAACAATACCAAAAAAGTTTTTATTGTGATAATATACATGGTGTTATAAACATACATATTATATACACTATAAATATATCTACATTATATTTATTATATGTATATTATAAATATATTTACATTATATTATATATTTATAGCAATATATTTATAACATTATGCATATTATCACAATAATTTTTATTTATATATACAATCAAGAAAAATAATTTTGTGATTTTAACCACTTAAAAATTTTTTTTATGTGCACCATTTTTAAAGTCTTTATTGAACTTGTTACAATATTGATTCTGTTTAATGTTTTGGTATTTTGGCCACGACATGTGTGGGATCTTCGCTCCCCGACCAGAGATCGAACCTGCAAGCCCCTGCCCTGGAGGGTGAAGTCTCAACCACCAGACCACCAGGGACATCCCCATTTTAACCATTTTAAAGTGCAACATTCAGTGGCAGGAAGGACTCTTAATCTATTGTACAACCACCCTTGCTATCTGTTTCCAAGTATTTTTTTTTTTTTTAGTGTAGGAATCCAAAGAGGAAAAATGCTTACTTTCTAAAAATGTGTTTGGACAAAGGCCTTGAGAACAGATGCCAGTGTATCTTTCTAAAAATGATGAAATCGTCAGAGTCAACTGGAGTCCATGGCATTTGGGAACAAACGAGCTTAGATGCTGAAGCTGAAACTCCAGTCCTTTGGCCACCTGATGCGAAGAGCTGACTCATTGGAAAAGACCCTGATGCTGGGAAAGATTGAAGGCAGGAGGAG
>NW_011489042.1:17832-19861 GCF_000754665.1 Bison bison bison
TAAAAAAAAAAAAAAAAAAAAGAGAAGCCAAACTTGAACTGTGGCTAAAACACACGTGAAACCATCACTGGCGATTGAACACGTGGCAGAGACCCCGGACGTGGTGTCTGGGGGCATCCGAGGCTACAAGGAAACTCGGGGAACAGCCCACTCTGGGGAAGGAGCCCAGCCAGCTAGCTGCACCTGCCTTCTTTGTCCTGCGGGACACAATAGCAGGAGATAAAACAGGGCAGCAAATTTAGAAGCGGAATTTAAAGACGCCCTCTCATGCGCCTTCCCCCTAGAGATATACAATACTGCGTTGCACGCCCACAAAGGGCATTGACAATCCTCACAGCTGCTTCTAGAAAGAGGTACCGCAAAATGCCAAAAAAAAAAAATACAAACAAACCAAAATAAAAAACAAACCACCAAACATCTTGACAACGCCCCTAGTCTGAAGTGTTCTAAGCAGTTTTCTAAGCAGTTCCTTGGGAACACAGTCAGCACAGCGTCCCCGTGGGAAACACCAGGATACTCTCTGTGTTCAGAAGAGAACCTTGATGCTCCTCCGGACATCTGACAGTGTCCTCCTAACACCAGCTAGGGACAGATTTGGCCACCTGATGGCAAAGAGCCAGCTCACTGGAAAAGACCTTGACACTGGGAAAGATTGAAGGCGGGAGGAGAAGGGGGCAACAGAGGATGAGATGGTTGGATGGCATCACCAACTCGATGGGCATGAGTTTGAGCAAGCTCCGGGAGTTGGTGATGGACAGGGACTGCAAAGAATCAGACAGGACTGAGTGGCTGAACAACAACGAAAAAGGGATAAAGTAGGTGATTAAATAGTTAATCCCACAAGGGTATTGTAAGTAGGAAAAATATGTGAGACCTCTGTGAGTTAATTGGAGGAGGGCATGGCAACCCATCCAGTATTCTCGCCTGGAGCAACCCATGGACAGAGGAGCCTGGTGGGCTACAGTCCGTGGGGTCTCAGAGAGTCCGACATGACTGAGGGGAAACGCCTCATCTGTAGGAACGATCACTCAAGCCAGCAGGTTTGCTGAATCAGAAAACCAAGAAGAAAACACAAGACCTGCCTGTGAACGATAAAACAATGATGATGTGAGCCCTATACCCTATCCGGTGAGTTCAGTGGGTTAATGACCCCTCAGACATGCCCTCTGCACACATGAAAGACAATTATCTGTGGACTAGCTGAACCACACAGGCACAGGAAAACCCCCCTGCTCAACGTGCAGGAGGAGCTGATGATGGAAGCGCCATGTCCACTCGAGAAAGACAGAGAAGATCTTCTTTCCTTTTCCTACTTTTCCTTCGATTCTAAAACTGTAGCCCAGTAAGGGGCTTCCCAGGTGGCCCAGTGGTAAAGAATCCGCCTGCCAATGCAGGATACGCAAGAGATGCAGGTTCGATCCCTGGGTCGGGAAGATCCCCTGGGGAGGAGGGCATGGCAACCCACTCCAGTATTCTTGCCTGGAGAATCCCAGGAACAGAGGAGCCTGGCGGGCTACAGTCCACAGGGTCGTAGAGTCGGAAACAACTGAACGACTAAGTATACGGCTCAGTAAGTTCGCAGGGTCCGGCACCCTGTAAAACCCACCTGCTTGTTAGACTCACAGCTTCCTATTCTAATAAATCATTTTGTATCCATCACTTTGCTCTCACCGAATTCTTCTCTGGGCTGACGTTAAGGACTGTGGTTCCAGAGCTCTTTGGAGACCCCCAAAATAACAGCTAACACTTTCATTAGGAAAAGAGTGTTTCCCTGGGACCCTCTCGCCTCTCAAGGTAGCAGGTCCCAAGAAAGACAACCAGGTGTGACTTTCTTTGTCCTGGGTTACTGATTGTCCTGTTGCCGTTTAGTCGCTCAGTAGTGTCTGACTCTCTGCGACCCCATGGACTGTAGCCCACCAGGCTCCTCTGTCCGTGGGATTCTCCAGGCAAGAATGCTGAAGTGGGTTGGCATTCCCTTCTCCAGGGGATCTTCCTGACGCAGGGATCAAACCTGCATCTCCTGCACGGG
>NW_011489043.1:0-218 GCF_000754665.1 Bison bison bison
GGGGACACTGAAGAGTAAGTAATCTGAAATTGTAATGCGGGATGGTTAGGATTGTACCTGTGGGTGGCCGGTACCCCTCTGCAGTTTAGGCAGGGTGAGGAGGGTACAGAATGAATAAGAAACTGTGCAAATTAATAAAGGTCAAAGAATAGCACAGCTTTTGCTTTTACCTTATTATCAGACAGTAAAAACCTTGACTTCTCAGCTAGGGGCCCCAG
>NW_011489043.1:318-1073 GCF_000754665.1 Bison bison bison
AGCACAACAGAAAATAGCATTGAACAGGTCATTAGTTGAGGTTGAGTCAGATCAACAGATGGGTTACTTGACATGGAACACGGGGTCTGAAATAGGGGCACATAAAATTGAAGGGATTTTTAACTTTGGCTTGATAAGTTTGTTTTGAAAATTCTAGATTAGTCTTTTGTTTAAAGGTTTATTGAGACATAATTTAAATATCACACAATTCCCCTATTTAAAGTATACAATTCGTGGATTTTTAGTATATTCTCAGAACTGTGCAACCAAATCTTTTGTGGGTGTTTTACCTATTGGAAGTAAAATATATGGACTTGCTTTCATGCACATCTATACAAATATGAAATAGTTTACATATAATTTCAGAGAATTTCTGGACCCTCTTTAAAGCCCACTCATGTGCCCAGGAGTATTAATTACCCTGTCAGCCAAACGTTACTGATATTAAAGGAGGCTTTGTTTTTTTTCTGGTTTTACAATTCAGCAGGCATGTAAAGTTAATGACAATTCTGTGGATTCATGGTGATCAGCTTGAGTGATGATATCCCAGTATTGAAAACAATGTAATGAGTCTGGCTCCTGATATTTCTGGCTTTACTATTTCGAAGAGGGAAAAAAAAATTAGTATCTTTAGAGTGAGTGACAAGGATTTGAAAAAATACAGTGAGAGTTGTGAAACGCTGGAGGCCAATTGTAAATATCTACATATTACATTTATTATCTCATGAAGACAAATCTAGAATTTTCAAAACAAA
>NW_011489043.1:4691-5897 GCF_000754665.1 Bison bison bison
GTATTTCCTATATTTGTATCTGTTTGAATCATTGTCTCTAGACTTTTACTAGAATGCAGGTTTAATCATGTGGGTCTCTATTCAGAAATATTTAGTGGCTCCTCATTACCTATATTAAAAATTTCAAACTCAGCAGTTAACAATATTTTTCATAGTCTTTCTAGCCTGTAGCTTTTCTTCTAGTCTTACCTCTTACTAGTTTTTAGCTCTTTTCACAGGGCAGACTTTTTTTTTTTTTTTTTTACTGTTTCCCAAATACAGGAATCTTTAAAATTTTTATTTTATTGAAATGTAATTGACCTATAGTGTTATGTTAGTTTCCTATGTGCAGCATGATGATTCAATATTTGTATGTATTGTCACGTGTTCACTGTAGTGAATCCAGTTAATGTGCATCATCACACATAGTTACAGTTTTTTTCTTGTGACAAGAACTCATTCCTTAATGCAAATCAACCTTTCTCCTATTGGCTGGAAAGCCTTTATTCTGTCCTGTAATCCTCTAAATCTAGTTCCTGTTCAAGTACTTATCATGTCCTTATAATTAAACTTTAAAATATTTGGGGGACCTACTTTGACCTTCTATGATATATTTTAATGATAATGAATTGAATCACATATTTATACATTTATTTAAAACCATCTTATATTTTAGCATGTACACCTGATGACTATAGGTTCCCAAAGCCGAATATGTGATTTAATTAGCTATAAATTTATAGTCAAATGTTAAGTATAGGTCCAGGATTATGCTCTTATAAAGATAAGCCTTTTGTATACATGTTTTAGTTTTGCCATTTTGCTTAGAAAATTCTTTAATACATAGTAGGTACTATAATGAATGTTTAACAAATGTTGATGGTTTGCTGAAATGACTTGCTAATGCTAGATTAAGAAGTTAAGGGAGGGTTCAGTGGCCCTGATGGTCCAGTGGGTAACACTGTGCTCCGAATGCAGGGGACCTAGGTTCAATCCCTGGTCGGGGAACTAAATCCCACATGCCACAACTAAGAGTTAGCATGCCACAACTAAAAAATCCCTCATGCTGCAACTAAGATCCAGCACAGTCAAATAAATAATAAATAAATGCATTTTTTTTATGTTAGGGGAAAGTGAAAGTTGCTCAGTTGTGTCGACTCTTTGAGACCCCATGGACTATACAGTCCATGGAATTCTCCAGGCCAGAATACTGAAGTGGGTAGCCTT
>NW_011489044.1:0-216 GCF_000754665.1 Bison bison bison
GATCGTCCCAAGCCAGGGATCGAACCCAGGTCTCCCGCAGGCGGATTCTTTACCAGCTGAGACACCAGGGGAAACCCTAAATGTAAATTACATTCTGATAAAAATGAGTAAGGGCTACAGTTCACAGGGTCGTTGAGAGTTGAAAACAACTCAGCAACTAAACCACCACCAAAAACGAATAAACAAATCAGACAGCTGAGGGAGGAGGCAAACAAA
>NW_011489044.1:316-927 GCF_000754665.1 Bison bison bison
TCTGTGGTCCCCGGCCTCCCGGCGACAGAGAGAAAGCGTCTGCCCTCACGTCATCACCAAGCCCCTCTGTAGACATGACTCTGATCTAGGACCCGAGGCTCCATCCTGTGGTCTGGGTAAGGCTCAGCGCAAGGCAGCCAGCTTGCAGCTGCTCCGGCTGGAGAGCAGGGGCCTCCACTTTGCTCTTCAAGGGAGGGGATCAGCCAAGGCACAGAGCCATAATCACCCCCTGGGTCCATCAGAATCAGAGCCTGTGGGGGTTGGCAGGGGGCAGGGCGCGCGGATGCTCAGAGGATGGCACGACCCCTGCACGCATGTCTACACTGCCGCCTTGGCTCCGGAAGCCCCTACCCTCCCAGAGGAAGGACGGAGCTGCCGCTGGAGAGAGCGGCATCGGGGGCTCACCCCAGGCCGGCAGCCCGGGAGGCCTGGAGCACCCGCGGCCACAGCCCTGGCTGGTTTCTGGAAGCCGGACCCCGGACAGTGGGCGTCCCAACAGGCGCCAAATGCCACAGCGGCTCCCAGACACACAGGTCAGCTGTCCAGGCCGAGAGCCGAGGGCAGCAGTGGGATCCGACTGTGGCCACAGTCGGATCCCACTGCTGCCCTCG
>NW_011489044.1:3698-7003 GCF_000754665.1 Bison bison bison
ACCCCCACCCTCCATTCAGGCATCGCCGGGGCTTCCTCTGGCTGGGGGCGGGGGGCACACCAGACCGCCCCGCTCCAGCTGTCCCGAGCCCCACTGCTCCACCTGGAACATCCTCGGCCGCCACAGTGGCCTGACACGCTCCGTCTCTGTGGGGTCCATTCAAGACCCGGCCAGGGGGCCGTCCTCCTCCCTGCGAGCTTCCTCGAGCTAACCTGGCAGTCACCGCTTCTTGGTGCCCACCTGGTACTGACTCCACTTATCAATGTCTGTGGGCTCCTTGGGGGTCAAGGACTGTGTCGAGGCCTAAGCACAGAGCTTGGACCCCAGCAGGTAAGTGTTACATAAACCTCAGATGAATAGATAGCCAGGTGGCTGAATCACGAAGGGATGGAGGGACGGAGGGGGGCTGAAGGGACAGAGGATGATGGAGGGATGAACAGACGGTGCATGGATGGGTGGATGGATGGAGGGGTGCATGGTGGATGGATGGATGGAGGGGTGCATGGTGGATGGCGTGGCTCAAGTGCGGCTTGGCTTTCCCAGAACATCTGCTACCAAGGAACAGATGAGTAAGACTTGACTCACACATATTTGGAGCTTGAGAAAGAGTCAGGATTCCAACATCCTGCTCTCCCAAGATGAAGGGATTCTCTCTGATAACTGTGAGCGATAAGTGACTATTTTCTTAACTTTTTATTAGGGGAAATTTCAAGCACACACGAAATCCACAGCACAGTGTCACATTCCGGTCGCCCCACTTCAGCCACTGTGAGCCCGCAGGCAGCCTGGCTCCAGGGGACAGACATCTGGGAGCAGGAAGATGGGCGGGGGGAGACAGGAGCTGTTGGCGACCACTCCCCACCCCTGTGACATTCTGGGGGAAGCAGGCCTCCCAGGGACAGGAGGACCAACCCTACTTGCCTCCCGGGTTCTGTGAGGAAAGCTCACAAGGGCTCCCGAGCACGGAGGAGGGACACCCACACGCGGCGCCGTCATCTTATTTCGCATCGGCAGCCAGGACCTGGACACACCGCAGTGGGAGACAGCCCGCCAACAAGGGGGTCTCTCGCCCTCTCCTTTCCGCCCGGAGCCTGTCACACCTCGCTGCCCGACTCCCAGAGGTGGCCTTGGGGCACATATCTTCTCCGACCTGGCCTACAGGACCACACGACCTACACACTCTTAAGTCCTCAGAGGTGTTTGACCCGACAACCCCAGCAGCATCCTGCTGCCTGAGCGGAGCCCTGTAAAGTGGGGAAGAAAAGAAAACTTCCCTTAACACTTGCTTTCCTGAAAAGTGAAAGTGAAGGTTGCTCAGTCGCGTCTGACTCTTTGCAACCCCATGGACTGTATAGTCCATGGGATTCTCCAGGCCAGAATACTGGTATGGGTAGCCTTTCCCTTCTCTAGAGGATATTCCTAACTCAGGGATCAAACCCAGGTCTCGCACACTGCGGGCAGATTCTTTAGCAGCTAAGCCACCAGGGAAACCCAAGAACACTGGAGTGGGTAGCCTACCCCTGCTCCACAGGATCTTCCCAACCCAGGGAGCCAACCCAGGGCTCCTGCACTGCAGGTGGATTCTTCACCAGCTGAGCCACCAGGAAGCCCTGTTTCCCTGAAGCTTCCAACAATTAATATCATATGACCCTAAAGAAACCCATTCCCCCTTCCACACAGCAACCGTTCAAGACCCACAGCCAGGGCTCATGAATTCTGCAGGTGGACAGTTCTCGGGCTGCATAGGAGACGGCTCAAGGAGACCTCCAGAAAGCCAGGCTGGCTCGGAGAAGATCAGTCTTCTGTGCGGAAAGTGCTTTATGAAGGCGGGAGGCCTCTGGGAGCCGCCGACGGACAGCAAGAAAACAGGGGTGTTCTCCTACAAACCACCAGAAACTGATTCTGCCAACAAGCTGGGCTGTGCAGTCCCAGAAGGGGACGACCCTCTGGGAGACCCTGAGCAGAAGACCTGGTTGAGTCAGTCAGCCCCGGACAG
Organism: Bison bison bison; assembly: GCF_000754665.1. Classification (NCBI taxonomy): domain Eukaryota; kingdom Metazoa; phylum Chordata; class Mammalia; order Artiodactyla; family Bovidae; genus Bison; species Bison bison. The sequence continues at coordinate 5,695 of NW_011489044.1, forward strand.
CTGACCCGCGGAAACTGATACAGATTACAAACAGGAAGGACCTCAGAAAGCAGACTCGCCGGGAGTGACGAGGCAGGGGCGGCTGTGTGATTTTCCCAACCACGGTAGAGGCGGTCCCCGAGGCAGCCGGGACACAGGGGCAGCCTCCAGTCTCCGCCAGGCCCGAAGCCCCGGTTCTGGCTGAGTCCTCGGGCCCAGTGGCACCACACCGAATAAAAGCTAAAGCCTGGACGTGTCTGCGGACGCCAGGCAGGACTTGGACAACTAGATGTCACGTGCCACCCTGCTGACCCACAGGAGGCCCCAGTCAGATGAACCCGCAGACCCTCCCCACCTGAAGCCCAGCCCCGCCCAGCCTTCAGAAAGCCCCCCTGGAAGCAGCCGTCAAAGGGGACCTCCGAGGGACCATACGTGGGTCCTGACCCTCTGGTCCCACCTGGTCTGCACACCCGGAGCCCCGTGGGGACAGCGTGGGCGTCAGTGCACCCCACTGACAAAGGGCGCGCCCAAGGAAAGCCCTGCCTAGCCCTGTGATGCCCAAGGTCTTTTTACGGTCATGCCCCGTCACGCTCGCCTTAGAACTCAGTGGACAGAGAGTGACCCTCCTCCCTTAGGACAGGCTCTGATCCACTCATGGGCTCAGGGAGCACAGTGCTCTGGGGCCAGGGAGGCAGGAGAGGGATGGGGGGAGACAGAGGAAAAGAGGGTGGAGAAACAGCCACGGCCTGCTCTTCTCCCAGAGGTCCCGCTCGCTCTCAGGGAGACCGGCGAGGCACTGGGGCTCTGGCAGCCACGCCCTTCCTGCTGCCCCCCATCAGCCCGCTGGGATGGCCCCCTGCCCGCTGCCTGGGGGAGCTGCATCCCAGCCCAGCGCCTGGGACGGGCTGCCTCTCCCAGGCGGCCGAGTCTCAGCCCGCTGACCTCCCTGCTTCCCTGCTGGGGTTCCTGCACCCAAAACCGCACACGTGGCAGAGATGAGCAGCCGCACGGGGCCCGTGGGCCGGGAGAAGCCAGGCGGTGGCGGGCAGGGCTGGGACTGGGTCTCCCAGGCCCCCCCGGGGTCTCAGGGGCCCCTCCGCAGAGAAGAGTCGGTTCTGCCGCAGGGAGTCGCGCCATGTGGCTGCTGACAAAGACCGCAGGAGGGCAACCCGCACCGACGTGCGTCATCACAGCCCGGCTGCTTCAGAGCCGAAGGGGACCAGGGGGCTGTCAGGCAGCCCCCTCGACAAGATGCTGGCCCTCCTGGCGGCTGCCTAGAGGCATGGGGGTCCTGGATCCAGACCCTCCCCGCCACGCGCCAGAGCCCCAA
>NW_011489044.1:8078-12371 GCF_000754665.1 Bison bison bison
GCAGACCAGCTGACCTGGCAGCATTCTTTCAAGGGAGGTCAGGCCTGTAAAAATGAACCTTCAAAGGCCCTTCTGACGCCAACAGAGGCACCTGTGAGGAGCACCCCCCGGGCTGCCCGTCCCCCGCCCTTGTGGAAGCCGCAAGGACACAACAGAGCGCCCCGCTCCCTGCAGAGTCCACATGCCAGTCTCTCAGCCAGAGACAGGCCTTCCTGGCGCCCCCTGGGCCGTGTGCTGACCCTGCCTGTGCACACGGCCGAGCGCCTTGGTCATCTCCTCCCAGCCAGGCCCTGCCCAGAGGTGGCCAGCGTCACGACCCCTCCCCAGCTGGATGGACAGGGCGGATGGGCGGGCAGCGTCGCCCCAACACGCCTGTCCTCTCGGGCCCTCTGCTGCCCAACCTGCGGCGGAATCTGAGCCGGGTGCCCCAGGAGGACGGACGGTTTCAGGATATTTTGCAGCAGATGTTTTGTTTGTTTGCTTCCGTCATGACTCATCGGGTCCCCCCAACCCTAGTGGAAGGGTCCTTCACTCGGGGCCCACTCTCATGAGCCAGGAACACTCACCAGCCAAGGAGAGTGCCCGGCGCCAGGCCCCTGCACCGACCACGTGATCTTGGGCGGGGGTGTAGGTCCCACGCCCCCGCAGAGCCAGCCTGACGAACAGCATGTAATTACGATAATAACTGCACTCCAGCTGCTGCACAAGAATGTTCCGAGGGCACATGAAACAGCCTCCTCCAAAGCCAGGTTTTCACTTCCCAGGTTGGGCCTCACGGTCCCTGCCCGCACCCCAGGCACCAGCCACCGCCCCATCCACGCTGGGGGGATTTGGGAAGCTCTTAGGATTGAGCAAGACGAGCCCCAGCGTCAGCAAAGAAGCAGAAAAGGCCTCGAAGGTCACCTTCAAAGCCAACAAGCTCCCTTGCTGGGGTACCTGTGCTGTGGGGCCCCCCAAATCAGTGCCAATTATCAGAAGGGCGGGTGGTGAGCCCGGTGGGGTCAGAACACGGAGGGCCTGAGCAAACAGGATCCTCAGAGACGGAGGGGCAGGGTCGCGCTCCACCCGGGACCCCCAGACACCGCGGCACCTGCGGTACAGACGCCACAGCAGGTCTCTGTCCTAAGGACGCGCCACGCGGAAGGAGGAAGCCACGCAGATGCAGGACTGGTGGGAAACCGCGGCGAGTGCATGGGTTAGGGAAGACTCGTGGCCGCGGAAGGCGAGGAAGGGTCACAAGGTTCTGTCTGCCCCGCTTCTCAAAGACAAGGTGCAGCGGGAGCAGCCTTCCCACACACCTGTGGATACAGACACCAGAGGCTTTCCGGGGGGCGGGGGCGGGCAGATGCCCAACAAACCCCTCTGGGGGTCCAACTGGGGAGAGGTGGCTGCTGTGGTAAAGGGAACGCAGGTGCAAACGGGCATAGACAAGGAAGACCTACAACGCTGTGTTCATCAATTCAGAGGAAAAAAATCTCAAGCGACTTCTCTGGTGGTCCAGTGGTTAGGAGTTGGTGCTTTTTTTTTTTTACTGCCGTGGACACCCAGGTTCAATCCCTGGTTGGGGAACTAAGATCCTGCAAGCAGCAAGGCCAAAAAAACAAAAGAAAAAAAAAAGAATGGAAGGAAAAGATCTTTTAGCAAAGACAGGGTCCAACCCCTAACTTCTAGATGAGGAAAGAGATGCGGCCAGCCCACGGTCCCAGCCTCAGTGGGCCACTCAACGCCTCACCATGAATTCCTCCTAAAACCCGGGGGCGAGGCTGCTCACGCACCAACTCTCTGCTGTCTGATCAGGGACTCGCTGAGTGCTGGGGACCAACCTGAGTCCCTCCGCCCCCAAAACTCACACACCGAGGGCCTAGCCTCCAGCATCTCAGCAAGTGGGAGGCAGGCTTCTCGTGAGGTGATTAAGTTCAGGGTCATCAGGGTGGGGCCCTAAGCCAATTAAGCCAATGTGGCTGTGTCCTTATAAGCAGGTTTCAGAGATACACAGAGCCATCGGGGTCCATGGGCACAGAGGGCCCACCCTGTGGAAGGGCATCAAGGGCAGCCCAGCTGCCAGCCAAGGAGAGGTCCCCGAGGAAGCTGTGCCCGCTGGCAGCTTCATCCTGGACTTGCAGACTCCAGGGGTGAAGGGAAAATAGATCTCTGCTGTTGAAGGACCCCAGTCCGTGGCAGTTTGCCCCGAGGACACGAACACACGTGGGGGTGAAAGTCAAGGAAACACGGCCATCACCCCCAGGGGTTCCCTGAAGAGACACGCCCATGAAGGACCAGAGCTGGCGCGTGCAGGGCGAGGGCACTACGCGGCAACATCAAGACCCCACTGAGGGAGACCAGGGAGACCCCAAGGACGAGCATTCCATGATTCCACTCGCAGGAGGCACCGGGACAAGTAAATCCACAGAAACGGCCGGGGAGCCCCGTGGCGGGGCCAGGGGCTGGGGGTGGGGGCGCGGCGAGCGCTGCGCCGGGAGCGGCTTCCGGCTGGAATGACGGGAGCGCTAGAGATACGGACGGTTACACGACAGCGTGAGCCGCCGAGTGCCACCGAGCTGGACGCTGGAAAAGGAAACACGCCAGATTCTCTTACGTAGATTTTGCCAGGATGGGCTTCCGAGGTGGTGGCTCAGTGGTAAAGAATCTGCCTGCAAGGCAGGAGATGCGGGTTCCGTCCCTGGGTCAGAAGATCCCCTGGAGAAGGAAATGGCAACCCACTCCAGTATTCTCGCCTGGAGAATCCCATGACAGAGGAGCCTGGCGGGCTACAGTCCATGGGGTCGCAAGAGAGTCAGACACCACTTAAAGACTAAACAACGTTTTCTAGGAGAAAGAAAAACCTGTCCCGTGTCACATAACTAACTCATTTTAATTAAAGTTACTACTTTTTTTTTTTGTCAGAAAGAAGGGGAAAAAAAAAATCCAACATGAACCACAGGAGTTCTAATTCTAGTCGGCGTCCAGACCCCCAAAGGGCTCCTAGTTTATTAAATCCTCCACCACCTCTTGAGCCTTCATCTAAAAAGCAGACTCAGCCAAAACTCAGGCCTATTGTCCGGCAACTTGAGAAGAGGCCTGTCCATTCGCCGTGAACCTGGAACCTTCTAAAAGCAGGGGGTGGGCTGGACCACAGGACTCGTGGCCAGGGAGGGGAGGCCACACTGAAGCCATAACAGGGAGGAATGAGGGGCGCTGAGTCCTGGACCCACAGGGTCTACAGATTTGTAGACCCACAAATCTACACCTCAGCTCCTTCCTTGGGGAAAGGTCCAGAACGCTGCCTTCTGTTCCCCAAACCAGAAGGCCATCCTTTCCGAGCTAGAGAACCCCGGTACAAGTCCATCGAGACCTCCTTTCCAGCCTGTCGATCAATGACTTCCATGGTCTCAGACTCTGCCTCCGTCCCCGGGAAGAAGGCCGCACTCAGGCTCAACTTGGAGGCGCACACAGGCTCTGTCTGGTCTGTGAAGCTGGTGGAGGCCTGGCCAGGCCCGAGACCCTTTTCTGCCCGACAGTTACTCAGGCAGGTCACCAGTTCACTCAACAACCCAAGTGAACAACAAAGCTGTGATCGCTCTGACGATAACATGTCACCAGGATCCAAAGGGCAAATTCACCGCTTAGTAGAAACAGGAGAAAACAGAGCAGCTGCCGGCCGGAGCCCAGGGAGAAACACAGACCTGGGCTCCCTGCTCATGGGGGATGCGCGGGGCGGGGGCGCCTCGGATCTCCGGAGGAAAGGCCCTGGCTGAGCGGCCTTTCTCAGGAAGGGGCGGCCGGAGTCCCCGAGAGGAATTTAAAGGACGAGGGTGGGCACAGCCGCCTTCCCACCCTCCCGACCCTGCCCTGGGCTGTGTGCGTTCCTGTCTCCCGCTGCCTTTTTAAGCTCCCAAGCGGGGGCAAGGACCGCGCTCCCTCCTTCCACTCAGCTTGCACGGTGGGAGGGGCGGGCTTGCACACAGTGGGGCTCACAGCCCGAAGGACCCCGGGACACCCGGCCCCGTTTCTCGGGGGTGTGAAGGGCAGCAGAAAGCACCGGGGGTCTGCGTCCCCGAGGCCCGGAGGCCCCTCTGCCACTTCCTGGCGGGATCCTTATCTGCAGATTGGGGGGGGGGGGGTGGAGGCCGAGCTCCCGGGGGACACGCATGTCAGGACATGGTCACCGTTCCAGCTGCTTCCCTCCCCTCAGACACAGAAGCTGCCGCAGCAGGGAATGAGGTGAGGTCCCCTCCGTCCACACTGGGACCTTCCCCACTGTCCCACGTCAGAGGCTCCGGGCCCGGCCGGGGG
>NW_011489044.1:12471-15066 GCF_000754665.1 Bison bison bison
CGTCAGAGGCTCGGGCCCTGGCTGGGGGCGTCCAGGGAACGCGGGCAAACTGTTGGGAAGGAGACACATGGCCTGGCCCCGGCGGTCCCACCGTCGCCTCCAGCCACACGCCTCAGAGAGCCCTGAGAAGCGGGCTGGGCAGGCTCCCAGAGCTGAAACTGCCAGGAGCTTCAAAGCCCAACAGGAGACACAAGGTGGGACCCTGGAGGGCTTTCAGAGCAGGATTCACCGAGGGCCAAAGGGGCGGGGGTGGGCCAAGATGTCAGATGACCTCCTTGGCTGGGAGCCCACCCTGTGTCACCCACAGAGCAGAGGCTGAAGGCAGGCGAGGGGCTGCGAGCTCCGAAGACAGCCTTCGGGGAAGCCCCCCAAACACAACCAACGGGGCCCTACTCGCTGGAAACTCCCACCTCCCCCAGCAAGAGAACACAGTTTCAGACGACAGGTCTCCACGAGAAGCTCTCCTTTTCTCCTTTGTTGACAATGTTCACACGCTCCCTTGCGGGTGCTGAGGGCCAATCCAAGCTGGCTCGCCTGGCTGACAGCTGGCCAGACGGGACTGGTGCCTGGCGACCACAGGGCAATCCTCCAGAGCCCAGAGGAGCTGACCTGCCTGCAAAGCGGTCTTCTCAATAGTACCGGCTTCCCCGCACACGAGGGGCCTGGGGGATGGAGGCTGGGCCCCGCCACAGGTCCCAGCAACACAACACAGACAGAACCAACAACGAAGTGAGCCCAAAACAAACAGGAGGGAACGCGGATGGCAGAGAGGCCCCTCCACAGAGCCAAAAATAGCCTCCCTTGTCTCAAGAGGGCTCTGACCAACCAAGAACACACAACTCCATCGGCAGAAAAAGTCAATGGAGCGGAAAACCACATCAGCTCAGCAGGGCCCAGGACTCTGAGAGGCTCCCAACTGCCTCACCTGCTACAACCCCAAATCCCTGTCCTGACTGCCATCACAAACTGCGCCCGGCTCTCGAAACACAGTCCTGTTAGCCCGGCGCCACAGGGCGTCTGTCCATAGATGCGCATACACATTACACCCATGGTCCCGCGGGCTTAATCTCGGGGCCAGGAGCCGGACCGTGTGACTAGGAGCCGAACATAAGCGTGGGTGGGCAAGGGGGACGATGGAGCAGGGTGAGATGCCCAGCGGTGAGGTCTCCCATCCAAACCGGACAGATCAGCACGGGTGTGGCCCTCCTTCAGCCCCGGACAGAGCTCCTCAGCCCCGGCTCTTCGGTGGCCCACTGAGTCAGAACTGCCTGTGGCCTCCCTTCCTCCCGGTTTGTATTTTTCACCTGCTCTGACTTGCGCTGGGGCTGCCGGCCAGAGAGCGAACCCGACACTCCTCCGGCCTGGGAGCAGCTGGCATCCCGTGGATGCCCCGGATGTGTCGGGCACTCTCCCAGTGCAGGTGGCGGCGACTGCCCAAGACATGGATCAATCAGTCCCTGCTGAAGCATCCACCCAGAGAGCAGAGGTGACCAAGGCAGCCAAGGCGCTCCTGGCCCCGACCCACAGAGAGGAAGCACTCTCGCGAGAAAGCACAGGCTCCAGACCCAAAGGAAGGAGCCACCTCCACCATCCCGACACACCACCCCTCCCACCCGAATCCCACTCCAGACGCTGGGAATCTGCATTCAGGAGGAAAGCAGGGATGGAATTTGTTCAGCTGGGGGAACGGGCGCGAATCGTTCCAGCCCACCACTGGCGCTTGAGAACCACTCCACAAAGTACCTACCTGCCCCTGCACCCCCAACCTCGCAGGTGTCCCCACCAGGCTGGCAGAGGCACTTACCTGCGTCCGCCTGGAAGGCGCCATCCTGAGACAGTTTGCCGGACAAGCTGTCCCCATCGCTAGGCCAGATCTGCCCCGTCTTGCGGACGCCCACGATGGTGGCCTCGGACACCACGACGGGGCCCTGGCGGTGCCGCTTCTGGCACTGGGGCGTCGGGGGGCTACTGCTGTCGAAGGACTGCTGGGAGTTCTGCGAGGGCGAGCGGCTCTTGTCCCGGAAGGGCCGGTAGGTGGTGGGGCTCGGGGACACGCGGCTGGACTGGCCGGAGGAGAAGTCCTCCTCGCTGGATGTGAGGTTCTCGTTGGAGCTGCAGTCCGGCGTGTAGCCGCCTCCGCTGTCCTCGAAGCTCCGCGGGGAATAGGACCTCCGCGGCCAGGTAAGGCGCTTCTCCTGCTCCGAGGTGCTCTGGCTGCGCTGCAGCGAGCCCTTGGCCTCCCCTTCCACCATCATGCCCCCGACGTAGATGCTCTGGTAGGGCTGGTACTCCAGGGGCGGCCAGGGGGGCCTGCCGCTGCCGTTGGCGTTGATCAGGTTGTCCTTCAGGAAGCGCGGGTTCAGCTCAACGTCCTCATAGTCGCCATCGAGGCCGCCGCAGCCGCTGCCCTCGGAGGCGCGCCCGCGATATGAAGGCCTAGGAGTGTCTGCGGGGCCCGGCCCGGCGCCCTGCTGCTGCGACTTCTTGCGCTCCATCTGCATGGCCTGGCTGCCCAGGGAGCTGATGCGGTCCGACACGTCTTTGTCGTTGACCTTCACCAGGCCACGCTCGTGGTGGAACTCGACGTTCACGTAG
>NW_011489044.1:16237-17455 GCF_000754665.1 Bison bison bison
AAGAGGCCTCTCCCCGCGCGGCGGTCGGACCGCCCGCTCCCGCCGCTCTCTTGCGCGCCGCCCGCGGTCAGCGCCGCAGGAAGGGGCGGGGTGGAGGGCGGGGCCGCGGCGCTGATGGAGCGGGGCGGGGCCTCTTAAAGGGGCCGCCACCACCCCCCTCCCCGTCCCCCCCCCGTCCCCTCCGCTGCGGCCCTGCGGGCGGCCCCCACGCTTGGGGAAACTGAGGCAGAGACGGCGACTTCTGCACTCCCGGGAACAGGTGCCCTGGATCCCGGCGAGCCGGATGGCCCCTCGCTCCCGTCACTGGCTGAGCGCGCTCCCCAGCGGACAGGTCGCCCGGCGGTCGCCAACGGGCCTCCGGGCGCTGGGGTCCCGGCGTGACGGCTGAAGCATCACGTAGAGGGTCCAGAGGAATGTCTCCCCGCCGGGCCGCTCAGCACACACGTCTCCCTTCCTGCAGCCCTGACTGGGAACTTATCTGTCATCTGCCTCCGAGGGGGGCCCCGGCCTCCACGGCCGGGGGGACAGTGAAACGGAGTCTGTTTTTGGTCCGCCGGAGAAGCCCGGAGATCTCAGACGCACAGCGGAGTGGACCCCGGGGGTGCGGTGGGGGTGGGGGGACCAAAAACAGACTCCGAGAAGACCCCGACCAGCCTGCTGGGTGGCGCGAAAGGAAATGGGATGTGTCAGCCGGAGACCCCGGCTAGAAGCCAGGCGCCTCTGGGTCGCTCGCGCCTGCTTCCCCGGGCGTTAACAGGAGAACCAGAATGCACACACACGCCGGCCCCCGCCTCGTGAGGGTTCTCTTACCCGCCCACCCCCCAGCTCCGGTGCCGCCCTAAGCGGATGCCCGGGCGTCTCATCTAGAGGGAACGGAGCCCAGGGCGGCCTGGCTGGGCTTCAGGTCTCTCCCCCGGCGGCTTGTGTGACCTTGGCAGTTCCCTTTCCCTCCTCTCTGAGCCGGCTTTTCGTCCTCACGTGGAACAGTGTTGGGAGCACCGTGGGAAGCTGCCCCGAGGGGGCAACCATAAAACCTGTGCTGTTCTTCCCGTGGTCGCCTTTCACGCTGGTGCCCTGGGAGCCTGGCAGGAAAAGCCCTGGGGCTGTGGGGGGTGGGGAGGGGGACTGGCAGACGCTTCCAGGCACGGCTCCCTGCAGGCGCTCTGCTGTGTCCACCCTCGCACTCCTCTGCCAGCGGACAAGGCCCCGACAGTAAAA
>NW_011489044.1:17555-20719 GCF_000754665.1 Bison bison bison
AAAAAAGCCTGTTTTGTATCTGAGGAAGGAGAGCTTGAGGTCCTGACTTGGCGGCGGGCAGAGCTAGGCAGGAACCCCAGCAGCGTTTACATCCTGAACACCTCTTCAAGTCGGGAGTAACAAACCCTGACCTCCCAGCCTATGGCACACGGCAGCTCACCATCTGCATTAGTGCCTTCCTCCGGCAACCCTACCAGTGGATCTGGCAGAACCAGAACCCAGTGCCTCTGGAGCCCCATTCCCTGGCCGTCAGCAGAGAGAATCCCAAAAGCATAAACTGGTTTTTTCCCCCTTGCTAACAAGGGTCCCTGAGTTTCCAGCGGGTACTTGTGGGTTCATCTGGGACAGTATCATTAAGCACCGGGAGGAGAATACTTTGGGGGGCGGGGAGCTGCTGCATCTATCAGTGAGGTGTTTCTCCCTGGTTTGCAGGCCCCCAACTTGGCCCCACCTTCAATTTGTGTGCATTGGAAACTGACACTGCAGTTTGGGTTTGTACGCCCTGTTCTCTTGGCAGAGCAAGTGGCTTGCTGGGCACAAGGACACTGCAAGATAGTGGCTATCTCCCCGTGGGACAGTTTCTTCTGGCCCCAAGGACATTCCTCTCCTCCCCGGAGTCTCCCCCGGAAGCACCCTCGCCCTGGGTCTCTGCTCCTTCCCCATGAGCTTTCTTATCATCCCTCCCTCCAGAGAAAGGGAGGGCTGAGGAGGAACGTGGGATCCATATCCATTAACAGTCTGCGCTCCCCACTCAGTGTGTGTTCCCAGCTAGATCTAAACTTCCGAGGACAGAAATCTGTCTGTCTTTTTCCCCAGTGAACTCTGAGTGCTTAGGACAAAACAGGTGCTCAGTCAGTCCCGCCCGGGGGGAAGAGGCAGTGGTGAGCATACAGGAGGGAGGAAGCGGTGAGGCAGGCAGAGCCAGGCCGCGGCAGGCACAGGAGCTGTGTGAGTGGGCATCCCAGAGGATGCAGAGGTCGGGGGAAGGCTGGCTGGCGGGGGCGATGTCTGAGCTGGTCCTGGAGATGTGGAAATGCGGACGGACAGGCAACGATGGGGAGAGTTCAGAGGTCCAGGTGTGTTTGAGGAACAGCTGGGTTAGGGGCCAGGCTGGTGTGGACTGCAGGTCAGATCTGGGGTTTCACTCACGAAAACCATCACCACCATCAGTTAACAAGCATTTCCATCGCTCCTGACAGATTTTTTTCCACCCCAAAACTAAAATGGGACAGCAAAGTGGGATTGTCGGTGATATTTCCCTGTTACCACTTCCATCATTTTCCGGGGCAAGGCTCTGTAATTCATTTCAAAATCTCAAAATCTCTCTCTCACACACACACACATACACACACACACCCTCGTGTACCCTCAGCAGCAGCCCTAGGGGTTCTTGAACCCAGGACCTCGTTCGGGCAAGCCCCTCCCCAAAGGCTACCTGGTCCCTTTGCTGCAATGAGCCGCTGGGACTCAACAGCCCCCTCTGCTGGACAGAACTCAGAACTTCCGATGCCTCAGAACCCGGGGGGATGGAAACACGACGCTGGAATATTATTTGACCATCAAAGAAAATGCAGTCCCAGTGCATGCTGAATATCCACGAACCTTGAAAGCATTATGCCAAGTGGAAGAAACCAGGCATAACAGACCACATATTGTGTGACTCCGTTTACATGAAATGTCCAGAACAGACCAAGCCTATGGGGACAGAAAGTTGGCTGGTGGTCGCCTGGGGACGGGGATGGGAGGCGTGGGGAGTGACTGCTGATGGTCTCACACAGCAGGAAGGGGGACTGTGTTTCGCTGCTTCTCTGCTGTGTGCGCCTTCATCCCCACCAGCTTTGGGGGCCAGAGGAGGGCTCCCTTCACGTGGGGATGTGGCCTCATGACCCCCCAGCTGTCATCCATCATCCTTCAACCCCAGGGAGCTGCAGGCAAAACCGGAAAACGGGGTGATCGATACAGCTGTAGCCCTGCCCGTGGCGCTGTGCCGGAGGGCGCCTGGCGGGGCGCCTGCTGCAGGCCCCCAGCCCCGGCCCACAGTGGGGAGCAGGGCCTCTGCAGGGCTTCGCTGGCCCCGGGCTCCGAGTGAGCGAGCCGTGGACCTTTTCTCCTCTCTTGGCTGGATTCCCCCGCCTTCTGCAGAATCAATTATTGATGAGGCCCTGCAGTGGAGGGTGGGGGTACAGATCCCTGTGAGTGCCTCAGCTGCGTTTTCAGCCTCACAGAGAGTGCAGGGGCCTGGACAAGATGGGCTGGGTCCTGAAGGCCCGGCCAGCGACACCGTGCGGGCTGTGGCTTCCTGTGGTCAGAGACTCAGGGCAACCTCAGGCAGGGGTGGGGGGATGCCACCCTTCCGTTGGGGACCAGGGGGCGGCGGGAAGGGCCTGTGAAGAGCAGCCTGTGGACAGGAGCCCCCGCCCTGCTTCCTCCTGGGGGTGCAGGCTCAGACAGGTGGCCAGGGGCCCAGAATGCCAGGGTGGGGGTGTGTCTGGATGAGGGATGGAGGCCTGGAAGGAGGCCACGGGACCCCATGCTACTCCCCATCGGCTTGACACACGGGCAGTGGGAGGGAGGCCGCAGCAGATGGCAGGGGAGCCCGGGGCTGCTGGGCAGGTGTCGTGTCATCTTGGGGCCCCCAGGTCCTCTGCCCCGTCTCCAGGAAAACGGAAGGCTCAGAGGACGAGGGTCCTCTCTGAGCCGTGGCTGCTTCTGAAAGCTCCCGTGCTCCATACCCGCTCTTGTCTCTGCCCCAGGCCTCCTGGGTCCCGAGCACCCTCAGCTGCTCACAGGCCAGGAAGGCCCGTCCCCGCTCCCCACCGGGCCCGCTCAGATTTCTATCTGCGTGACTGTGAGCAGAGCGGGCCCCCCGCCCATTGCCACGTCCCCTTACCTCCATCTCAGGCGACCTCAGGCGTCCGGCTCACGCACCCAAGGCCCTCAGGAGCCTGTGGCCCCTCGGGAGAGGCCTGTGTCCCGTCACCAGGCTGAAGGGGGCTCTGGATGCGTCCGAGGCCCCCGTTTCCTCCAGACGCCTCGGAAGTGCTTGCACACGGCCCTGTGTCGGCCCCCAGACACATCACTGTCTCTGTGGACTTGTGGGATCAGTGGGCCCACGGCCGCTTCAGAAGAGACGCCGTAACAGCCGGACACACACGGGGGGCCAC
>NW_011489044.1:21092-21733 GCF_000754665.1 Bison bison bison
TCGTGTGCCCCAAACCCGGGCCTGGCGCAGCCGAGGCTGGGTCTGGTGGGCCAGCCCACCGGAGGCCCAGCTAGATCTCTGCAGGGAATCCCGAGTGCGGAAAACTGCCGCTGTGAGGACCGTCATCTCAGTGAAAAGAAGTAAAAAGCCGACTGTCCCAGGTCCGGGCGGCCTGAACGGACTCTGGCCCATCTGCAGGAAGTCAAATCTGCAGCCCTGAAGGGACACGCAGGCTCGCCCAGCCTGGGAGGAAGAAGGCCGCCCGGTGGGCCAGGGAGAGGTCATGCTGGTTTCACAGCAAACAAGGAGCAGGAGGCCTGCGCTGCTTATGTCGGCCCATGGGGGGCGCCTCCCTCCCGTGCGGGCGTGCTTTATTCAAAGGAGTACCCTCCATCTACGAAAAGGAGAGCTGAAGACATGGGGAAGGCGGGCCAAACAGAAGACGTGGCATCCCCCGGCCGCTGCCCACCGGCTTCCCGAGAAACGCTCGCGGTCCCCAGGGACGGAGGCTAGACATGCGCCCGCCCATGGCCGTGGGGTGGGGGCTCAGGAGGCCCCGTGGAGGAGCCCCACGGCAGCCTGGACTGGGCCAAGCACTCTGGGCGGGAGCTGGGGTGGGGAGGCCTGGGCACCCGCCTGTG
>NW_011489044.1:21833-24312 GCF_000754665.1 Bison bison bison
GCCTGGCCCCCCGCCTGTTCCAGGGGTCAGGAGGGCCATGGAGCCGGGGAGCCTGCCTGCAGGTGCTGGAGCACCTCCGATGTGCTGCAGACACGTGGGCCATCACGGGGGTTCCCGGAGACCTGCACGCGGCACCTTCTCATCCCCAGGGGTGGGTGGGGGTGTCCGTGGCCTGTTCTGCCCATCCTCAGCCCGACCCAGGGGGCAGGATGTCACGGGTCACGATGGAGCCAGAGGTGGCCCCTCGGTGGCCAGAGAGGGGACACACAAGTCCGTGGTGGAGGGACGGTGGACGGTGAGGCCCAGCCCTGCTCATAGAAGAGTCAGGGCTGGGAGAGAAACCCGGCTTTCCTTGGGCTTCTGCTGACGTCGGCGAGTCCCACTCGCCTGGGCCCCTGAGATGAGGGGGACTCCAAGGCCAACCCAGGAAGGCTGGGGAGGGGCCTGGGGAGCGCTGACTGTGCCCGGGGTCTGGGACCCGGGAGACAGGTGCCATGCCTGCAGTCACGAGCCTCTGTGGCTGGGCTGATGGGCAACTCTGTAGGTGCGACTGGCCTTCCAGCACGGGGCCCTGGGTGGCAGTGGGGGCCTCCTCTGGCTCCCGCCCCGCTACGGAGAAGAGGAGGCGGGGGGCCCTGGAGCTCAGCACAGTGGGCGCTCCGCGTCCCCCTCCATGTCACGGAGGCACCACCGGCATGCCTCGTGGAGGGTGGGGAGGCCTCTGCCGCAGGCCTGGCTAACAACAACTCGGGCCGGAGGGCCTCCTGCTGTCCGGGGTCTCGGGTCGACGTCCCTCCATCCCTGCAGCAAGGGGAGAAGTCACCTGGCGTCAACTGGGCACCTGAGCTGGCCGGCAGGCAGGGGGCCTGCAGCCGGAGGTCAGCGGGATGGGAGAGGGGCCCAGACAAGCCTGGCAGACGGTCGAGTCCCAGCAGAGGGTGGTGGATGCAGATGTCGGGCGTGAGTCCCTCCCCAGCCCGGGGGCCCTGCACTTACGGATGACGTCCCCGCCGCCGACCTGCAGCGGGCTGCTGCTCCTCCGCTCCAAGTCCTGCAGTACCGAGCGCTCGAAAGCCAGGGCGGCCACGCGGCTGAAAAACGCCTTCACATTCTCTCCTGCGGGCAAGGGACAGTCGTGACCCCCGCCTGCAGGCATCCTGTCGGGGGCGGGGGGAGCCGGTGGGGCAGGAGGCAGGACGCTCCCCTCCCTGTGCAGGGGACAGGCTCCCAGCCCGGCCATTAGCCCTGGCCACTCCTGACAACCTCTGAGCCTTGGTTTCCAGGCATCTAGTCTTTCAGTTGGGTTTTCCAGGTGGCGCTAGAAGTAAAGAACCTGCCTGCCAGTGCAGAGACTTGAGTCCTGGGTTCAGTCCCCGGGTCGGGAAGATCCCCTGGAGGAGGGGCAGACAACATACTCCAGTATTCTTGTCTGGAGAATCCCATGGACAGAGGAGCCTGGTGGGCTGCAGTCCATGGGGTCACAAAGAGTCAGATGTGCCTGAAGCGACTTAGCATGCACTGTTTCAATCAATCGCAGCTGAACGCCCGCAGGGCAGGTGCTGGGCTGCACAGAGATCACAAGTGAGCCTGCTTTCTTGTCACCTTTTTGCATCTGTGCAGCGGGCAGCCACCAGGGTTAGCGCCCCTGGCGCCCACGTGGAGCCTTTTGTGCCTCCTCCTCCAGGAGGACAAGGCCACCCATCGGGCACAGGGCCAGGTGAAGCCCTCGACACACACACTGCATTTGTGCAGTTAACAACCTATACAACCGCACAAGGCGGTCCTGCTTGGTCCATAAGAAGCTCTCTGGGAATGGGCTGTTACTCCAACAAGAGGGTGGGTTCTCACAGACTTGGGGGTGCCCTCAGGAAGGGGCAGAGGGAACTGGGCACGGCGACCACTTTGTGCTGGGCCAGAGGAGGTGGTGCTTCCACCTGCACCCCGGGCAGGCATCCGCAGCGGCCCCTCCCCTGGGGTGAGGACTCCGAGGTGTATTCCTGAGTCCCCACAGCCTTGGCGCCCGCGGTGCGCCAGCCACTGCGAGTTATTTCATTCCATCCCAACAACCTGTTTGCAAAGTCTGTTCTTTGCTTCTGTGCGTCTGCTCGTTTTTCTTCAGTGAATCCTGTGTCTTTTATCATAAAAAGCGTGTTTTGTATTAAAAATAAAAGACTGACGGCATCGCCCCACTTCCCGGGTGAGGATGCCGAGGCTCAGAAATGTTGGGAGCTGCGGTAAGCGGTGCCCGTGGGTGCGGTCAGCTCGGGGGCCGGGGAACCAGTGAGGCCGGGCAACCAGTGAGGCCGGGCAGACTGGGAGGGGTGTGGGTGAGAGCCGGCGGGGGCGTGGCCGCTGTCTCCGCCTTCTCTGAAGACGGCTGGGGAAGGGAGGGACCTTCCAGTGCGCATCTGTCCAGCGGGCAGAGCTTGGCCTGCGGACGCTCAGCCGCGATTGGTTGAGACCGTGCGTGCTACGGCCG
>NW_011489044.1:24774-25431 GCF_000754665.1 Bison bison bison
GGTCACCCTCTGCTCCGCGTCCCCCGAGGCCGCCTGGCCCGCCTGGCTCCGCTCACCAGCAGGTCCTTCTTGGTCCCCACGAGGAACACGAAGCAGGCGCCTGGCTCGTTCTCCCTCAGCGCGTCCTCCAGCCACTGCCTGGAAGGCGGGCGACAGGCTGGGATGGACCCACCCCACCCCCAGCGGTCGAGGGAGCCCAGGGACCCCCAGGGCCGGGGGTGCCGGGAGGGGATGTGGACCGTGCTGCCCACGGGCGTCTCCAGTGGGCGGGGACGCAGGAGCGTCAGGGAGTCAGGGAGCCCCGAGGCGTCCCGCACCCTGGGTCCATCCCGCGCTGCCACCAAAGGGACTGACCAGCCCGGCTCCCCTCACGGGGCTGCAGACACGGCTGTGAACGCCCCAAACCAAAGTCAGGGGCGGGGGGCTCTGGCCCATCAGCCAACGACCCCCGGCTCTCGCCCAGATCTCTGCCCGAGAGAGCAGGTGCCCAGTGGTGTCCCCACGCCTGGGGCCCAGGAGTGGTGAGGACGCCAGGCCCTTCCCCCCAAAACTAGTAAGGCTTTCAAGCTGAGCCCTGAAGTCAATGCAGGCCGCTCTGAACTGGCCGAGGGATAGAACGGCAGGCGCCCCGCCCCCTTGGCCGCGGGGCGCTGGGGC
>NW_011489044.1:25531-28111 GCF_000754665.1 Bison bison bison
TGCCCCTGGAAGTCAATGCGGGCCCCTCTGACCGGGCGGGGGAATAGACCGGCAGCCGCACCGCCACTGGCCCGTGGGCAGCTGGTGCTGACCGGCCAGCCTGGTCTCCTGCACGCACCGTCGGGCTCCAGCTCGTGGCCCAGGGTCAGGGAGTCCTCCAGGCAGCCTCCCAGCCCAGGGAGCCCACGGTGGCCACTGAACCCAGACTTGCCTGCTGTGCTCCAGGGTTTGCACGTCAGTGAGGTCAAAGGCCGTGATGATCACTGCGGGCACGGGGGAAGCCAGGGGAAGCTGGTGAGCAACAGGGAGGCAAAGACGGCGAGACAAGGGGACTCCCACACAGCTGTCCCAGGGGCCCCTCAGGCATGCAGCCCTGGACCCGTGACATGGGGACCCAGTCCCCACCCCTCTGATCCGCACCCAGCAGCCCAGCCACAGTGGGGTCCAGGGAGGCAAGGTGAGCTCCCTGCCTCAAAGTTTCTCTGCCTCTGACGGCTGTGGGGCGCACGGGGGAGGCTGGACCGCTGAGAGATCAAGCGGCCTCCCCAGCCGTGACCCGGTGGGGACCGACCACGGCCACCTTGGGCCCTCAGGGTGGCCGAGGGGATTAAGCTGGAGCAGCGGTGGGAGAGCTCTGGGACCGACTTCCCACACTGGCGGCTGGGGCCCAGCGGCCACGAGCACCAAGCAGCTTCGGGGCCCGTTGCGGAGAGGCAGGCTCGGGGCGTGGGGGACCTGGCAGTGCAGCTCCCTGCCCTCGACTCCTCCATCACTGCCCTGCCTGCTCCCTCGTGCCCTGGGTGGCCGAACACGGAGATCAATCCAGAAGGGCAGGACACAGGCCGCCCCCTGCCCAACCCCGGCTAGGGGCCAGCGTGAAGGAGCACGCTGGTGATGGTAGTAACCAAGGCCGGGCGGCTGCCTGACGGGCTTATTCCCGGGGGGAGGGCGCACACCAGCCCCCCACCCCGAGAAGAGGCCACAGTGGGCGTGGCAGAGCTGTTACTCCAGGCCATGGCTTCCTGGTTTTGCTCTTCTCCAGCCTTCGTGAAAACGCGACTTCTGACAGCAGCAGAGTGGACGCGGCTGTGCCTCATCGCCTGAGTCTAGACAGGACGCCTGCGACCCGGGGCCCCCACCTCCCACGGGAACCCCTCTCGCTTGTCTTCCTGGTCTCGGTAGGGGGCTATGCTGCCACCGTCTGCCACCCAGGAGGCCTGCCCAGTGCTGGGGTGCCCTCAGCATGGAGGCAGTGGGCAAGGAGTCTGGTCTCCACGGTGTGCGTGGGGGTGACGGGCACCCCCTCTCCTCCCCTCCGGCCAAGCCCTGGCCCCTGCTTTTGAGCCGACCCGCTCTTCTCTGTGGGGTCTCTGCCCAAACACTCCCCACCCTGAGCATCTTTCTGAGCTGAAACGGGCTGAGACCTTCAGTGGCGGAGCACATGCCACCCAGGGCCCCCTAGAGTGTGTGGCGGGTGAGGCCCACCCAGGCCCGGCTGGAAGGCCAGGACTGGGCGCCCCGTGCTTTCTCCGTGTCTCTTGGAGGACTCGGCTTCTCAGGGTAAGCCTGCGGGGAATTCACGGGGGACCCCCAGCTGCACGTGGTTGAGGCCCCGCCGGTGGCATCAGCCGGCCACTCACCCTGGGCACCCCGGTAGTAGGCAGATGCGATGCACTTGAACTTCTCCTGCCCTGCTGTGTCCCAGCTGTGCCGTGGCCAAAAGAGACAGGAGACCAAGAGGTGGCAGGTTTAGCTATGCTCGTGGGGTCTCAGCCAGCAGGCTCGTGGGACCCCCTGGTGGGAGACCCAGAGCCCTTCTCAGCGGCATGGGCATCGGGAAGTGCCTGCTGCCAGCCCCCACCTGCTCCTGATCCCTTCCTAGGGTGTGCCCCCGGTGGGGCAGGGAGAAGACAGACAGACAGACAGATGGAGAGAGGCAGGGGGAGGTGAGCAAGGGCGGGGGTAGGGGGATGTCCAGCCCCAGGAAGGCCTGGGGGCCACGTGACCTCTGCTCGAGCCTCGCACGCAGAGACTAGTTTTGGCCCTGTTTTCCAGGCGCGAACAGCGGCTCAGAGGCCTGAACTGACTTGCTGGAAGCCATGCCCAGACCCGGTGCATGGGATCAGAGGGACACGAGGCGCATGGGGTAGGGGGTGTGGGTGTGCCTGGGGCCTGGGTCTGCAGAAACGGGGAGCCCAGCCTCACACAGCTGGCCAAGGCCCCCTGCTCCCTTGCTGGGACCTTCCCCGGGGTCTCCACAAAGCCCGTCCATGACCATCGGGAGACGCTCAGGCGGCCGCCAGCAACTTACATCTGGAGACTGAAGGGGGTCCCAGCGACCTCAAACCGCTCAATCTCGAAGTCCACCCCGATGGTGGCCTTGTAGTCATGGTCGAAGACATTCTTGCAGAACCTGTGGGACCCGGGAAGCTGTCAGAGGCCACGTGTGGGGCTGCAGGCCACGGGAAGTCCGCCCGCGTGGGGAGGCCACGTGGCAGTGGCCACGGAACCGGGCCATGGGGACAGGCCACAGGCGGACGGAGCCTCCAGCGAGAGCTCCATGGGCAGAGGCTGGCGCAG
>NW_011489044.1:28211-28780 GCF_000754665.1 Bison bison bison
CTGCCCCCTCCCTGATTTCCTGCATCCCCTCCCAGTGGCCACATGGTCTCCGCTGTGACCTGGGACTGGGCCTCCCGGGCGGGCCTGACAGTGCTGCTGGGAGGGGCGGCCGGCCGCCCACCTGTGGATGAGGCTGGTCTTGCCCACGTAGAGATCGCCGACCACCACCACCTTGGAGAGTCTGAGCCTGAGAGGGGCAAGGCGTGGTCTTGCAGGCGTGGTCACGAGGGCATCCTCACGCACACAGGCCCCTCCTCCCCTGTGGTCCCCACTTGTGACGGGGACAGGCCACCTGTGAGACGCTCTGTGGTGTGTGACCCCGTCGCTGGCCCAGGGGAGGGGCAGAGGGCCTGCCTTTGTTCTGGGGCCATCGTACCCCTGACCCCACCAGGCCCTCGTCCCTGTAGTGAGAATCAGAAATGTGCACTACGGGAAGCAGAGTCTTGGGCTGAGGGGCAGGCGTGGTGGGGACTCAGAGGCGGCCCCGGGGCCCGACACTAAGGCTGAAGCCCGAGGGAGCAGCCGCACTCAGACCTCAGGCACCGGCCTCCTCAAGGGCAGAGATGTTC
>NW_011489044.1:29044-33565 GCF_000754665.1 Bison bison bison
CACCCGCGCGTTCTGCTGTCCGAGGCGCGCATCTGCCTCCATACACTCAGGCGTGCGCTGGGCTCTCCCCACCCTCCCCCGCGGAGACAGCGCTCACCCCACAGTCCCCGTGTTCCCGCGCTGGCAGGCAGTGCTGACCTGCCCGTGGAAGTGCTCCCGGAGCTGCAGGCAGGCGGCGGGTGTGTACCACTGCAGAAAGACAGACAGGCGGGCGTGTCCCCCTGCGGAGCTCCTGGGCAGGAGCTGGTGGCTTACTTCCCAGGGTCCCCTCCCTCCCCTTCCAAGCCTCCCTCCTTGTCAGCACCTCACAGGCTCCAAGGCTCTAACGTGCCAGGAAGCCCAGGCGGGGACCCAGAGAGCTGGGTCTTGTTGGGGGAGGGAAGCTGGGCCCTTGCTGTGGGTGCACCACACCTCTGTCCCCTCTGGTGAGAGGAGGGGTGGGCTGTAAGGACACTTTTAGCACCAAGACCCTCCTATGCTTTCTACTACGAATCTCTGATGCTGCTTTCGTTTTTTAAAAATATGTATATTACTGCATGGAAAATGTCCTAGAAAGCACTTGCTTCGTCCACATTTTTCGCAAGGCAGGACCGCATAGTGGCCCGAGAGCACGGACCCTCAGGTGCTGTGTGACCCTGGGCAGTTGCCTCACGTCTCTGAACTTCAGTTTCTGCATCTGGAAACCCTTCGAGACTTGGGGGCGTGAATGAGGTCGTGTTTGTAAAACCGCCAGCGCAGAGCCGGCCTGGCATATGCATGCTGGGTGCTCAGCAAAGACGCCCTGACACTCGGGGAATGCAAGTTTGTTCTATAGGCTGAAAAAAAAAATCGTATTCAACAAACAAAGTGAAAGTCGCTCAGTCGTCTCCGACCCTTTGCGACCCCATGGACTGTAGTCCCCCAGGCTCCTCTGTCCGAGGAATTCTCCAGGCAAGAATAGCCATTCCTTTCCTCCAGGAGATCTTCCTGACCCAGGGATCGAAGCCGGTTTCCCGCATTGCAGGCAGATTGCCTACCCGCTAAGCCACTCGGGAAGCCCAAACAAACGCAACGTGACTATTAGGTTTTGCGGTCAGATTGGCCGAGGTTAAGCGTGGGGCGTGGCCGGGGCATGGGAGGAGCCTCGCTGCAGACGGCGGCTGCGCTTTGCGGTCCGATTGGCCGAGGCTACGTGGGGCGTGGCCGAGGCATGGGCGGAGCCTCGCCGCGTTCCGCAGCTGCGCTCTGCCGTGTCCCCAGCCACTTCTTGGCCTGTGCCCGGCGGCTCTCTGCCCTGGCCCACCTGCCCTTTCGGCCCCGTGTGACTGCACCAGGGCAGCGAGGAGAGTGAAGCAGCTTTGCAGAGGGCGAATGCGGGGCCTCATGGCGCCCATGTCCCCAGCTGTGAGGTGGGGGCACTCTCACCGCGCCTCTTGGTCTGCGGGCTGCAGGGGCAAACGGGCAGCTCAGGCAGGCGCTCAGCCCAGGGCCACGGTCACGCGGCCGTGGGTGGGCCGTCTTTTCGGGAAGGCTGGCTGCTTTTCTGTCCGCTTCTCTCCCTGTCGGCATCAAGTCGCGGGAGGAGCGGGGTGAGGGATGCGGCGCGACCGAGACACGGCGGTCAGGAGACGGAGCCCACCACTAGTCCAAAAGCATAAGGAATCTGGCCGTGCAGTGCGGCAGGAAGGAAGGCAGCCAAAACCCGACACAAAAAGTGTAGCTCAAATGGTGACGGTAATAAGCCAATGGAAGGACACAGCCTGGTGCCGGCCAAGAAGAGGAAAATGGCAGAAATGTTGGGGACAGAAAGAAGAGGGGAAAAGAACAAAATAAGAACGATGCAGTGGATCCCAGATTCTTCCTAAGGGAAAAACTTTCAAATGTACTGTTTCTGTTGTCCTGAGTAAAAGCTAGGAATTTCTTCTTTTCAAGAAAACGTACAGCTTAAAAATCACTTTCATGTGTTTCTTTTTTAAAACAGTGGTAAAACTTTGTGATAGGCAATATTAATTCTATATCACGTTGATATATAGTAGGTTGATGCATAATATGGGCTTCCTAGATGGCTCAGTGCTAAAAAATACACCTGTCAAGGCAGGCGATGCAGGTTTGATCCCTGGGTCGGAAAGATCCCCTGGAATAGGAAATGGCAACCCACTCCAGTATTCTTGCCTGGAAAATTACATGGATGGAGGAGCCTGGCAGGCTACAGTCCATGGGGCCTCATAAAGTTAGACATGACTGAGCGACTGAGCACACACTGCACCACTTGGGATACAGATTAGAGAAGTGTGCTAAAGGAGGCTGGTGGGCTGCACATGGAGACCGGACATGTGGGATGAAGGAAGGACCTGCCCGCCTGACTGCAAACTGCTCAGGCCTGAAGTGCTGCGGCCCCCAGGGTGCAGGATAAACCTGGCCACAAGCAGATGGCAGAGAATCTCACCTTCTGTGGGAGCAGGGGTGACCCAGGCTGCCTCCCAGGGTGGGGGACAGTCAGAGCTCGGAGTCAACCATGGTCGGTTCAAGTCTGGGCTCCCCCACGCACAGCTGTGTGACCTCCGGCAGGCAGCCCTCCCTACCTCTCTGAGCCTTGCTGTCACGCTCTGTAATTGAGGTCCTTCGTCCCATGAGACCTGTGCCAGTCACCCCTCCCTTCCTTCAGCTCTTCAACCCCTTCATCCCCGGTCACCACTGACAAGGGAAGCAGTTGCTGGGCCTCTGATGAGATGGAAAGTCTTTCGGGGACCATCCACCAGTCAGAGGCACCGAGGCTTTCTCTGTGCGAGCTGGAGACAGAACTCAGAAGGGAGGAAGCAGAAGACAGGGAGGAAGAATCACTGCAGACTCCAAACACCCACAGTCTACCCTCCTTCGCCCCCTGGCCTGAGCACAGATTTCAAGACTCTTTAAAAGGGAGGCTTTCTCCCGCACACAGGGCAGCGACCACAGATGGCAGGGTCTCAAGCGTGCTTCCAGATACTCTGCATGTAGAAGCAAACACGCGTGTGGAAGTGTTTCTTTTCTGCACCTTTTCTCACATCTGGCGCTCAAGCACTTACTTTGGCCCTCATCATCACGCATCAGCCCGAGAGGTGCTCGATTCTCCTGCGCCTGTGTCGGGAAGCAGCATCTGCTGTCTAAGTGGTCCCCTCTCGAGGACATCGTGTTGTGTCTGACCTTCTGTGTTACAAATTGCTGCAGAACCTGGCCCTGAGCGGCGGCGAGCAGAGGGTAGGTGGAGCTTCTGCAGGGCTGGGAGACACTGGTCCTCCCACCCACTTCAGGTAGTATGGATTTGTGTCCCCTGCTGTGATTAAGGATGGATTTTAAGACAGCTGTGAGTTTTTAGTAAGGACAGAAGGGTAAGGGGTGAGAACCTTCGATTTGGTCCCAGGAAACTGGAGGTACTGTTTGATAATGTAATAATAATTTTACAATATTGATTGATTTTTGGCTGGGTTGGGTCTTAGGTGCAGGCAGGATCATTGTGGCTTCACAATGGGCTTAGTTGCCCCAAGGCATATGGGATCTTAGTTCCCGGGCCAGGGATCAAACCCATGTACCCCTGCATTGGAAGGTGGATTCTTAACTACTGGATCACCAGGGAAGCCCTGATAATGTAATAATTGTAATGAGAAAAGCAGCAACCACCACCTGGGCAAGGGAGCTCCCGTTCACCATGAACCAGGCGTCCAGCGTGAGCAGAGCTATCCTTGTGGGCCAGCAGCTCTGAGAGGTCGAGTACCTTGTCCAGGGTCACACAGCTTAATGGCACGCAGGACTCACACCGCCATCTGACTACAAAGTCTGTGCCCTTAACCTCCACGTCACACTGCCTTCCAGTGTCACCTTTTGCCTGCCAGCCCACCCTGGGCAAGTCAATGCCAAGCTTCTCAACAAGTCTGCTGAGTCCCTGGGGTCTCTCTGCGAGGGACTGGCCTCCCGATTCACCTGCCTTGTTTCCGGTGGTGAGCGAGGTGGGGAAGGCTGGATGTGGGCATGCTGTCACTGGAGCAGTGCACACATCAAGGGTTGGCCTAAGGCCTCCCTACCTTAGGGAAGCTGCTGATGACGCGGTCCCGGCTCACAGAGGACCCCAAAGGTGTCAGGGAGGACCTCATCCTTCCAGGAATCCTGTGCCCCCAACAGGGGAAAAAGAGGGTTAGGGAGTCCCTGGGGATTCCCCAGAGTTGACGCTGAACATGGCTTTTGCTCTGAAAACAGTCCAAGCCTCCTTCTCCGTGGGGAATGTCAGGGGCCATCTCCCCTGTCTGCAGGCAGTGTGTGCAGGCCTGCGGCCCGGCCTGGGAGAGCTGGAGAGCGGGGTCTCCTGCCGGGTGTCCTGCCAGGAGTGGCCCCTCCCTGAGCTCAGCGCTGGGCTCTGAGTGACTGTGGCACAGCAGGGACCCAGAGTCCTGGCAGAGGAAGTGGAGTAGCGAGGGGGACCCTGCTCCTGGCCTCAAGGGATGAAGGCTCTGGGTGCGCCGGCCCTTAGGGTGCAGCCCACAACCCTTTCCCAGAAGCACCCCACCCGGCGCT
>NW_011489044.1:33665-37466 GCF_000754665.1 Bison bison bison
CTGGGCCCCTCCCGCCGATATCCACAGGCCCGGGTCTCCTCCTCCCAGTCAGCGCCCTCCCCACTGAGTGCCCTCGATCGAGGCCTGTGGTCCTCCGCATCGGATCTTCCCTCTCCGGACCAGCACCTGGGGGCCGGGGTGGGCGGTCAGGAAATGGGGAGGCCCGGGGGCCCTGGCCGCGTTCAGATCGTGAGGTGGGAGGGTATCACGCGGGCTGGCGAGGGTGACACCCAAGGGGAGTCTGACTGACCTGCGGCCGCTGACACAGTTCCTGGCGCTGCCTAGTCCCGGAGGGGCGAGGCCGCGATCACCATGGCAACGAGCACCCCGCGGGACCCGCCTGCTTCCGACGAATCCTGTACGCTGGGGGCGGGGCTCACGGCCGAAAGAGTCCCTCTGCGCCCTCACCATAGCAACCAGAGCCTCGCGGGAGACTCCGGGACGCCGACTCAAAGCGGCAATCACCATGGCAACGAGGGCGGGGGAGCTGATGGGCGTGGTCAGGACAGCCCAGGGGTGGGGCCTGGGCGGGGCTGACGGTGGAGAGACTTGCGCACCTGACTTCCTGACGTCACCATGGTAGGGGAGAGGATTAAGTGTTTATTTTCATAGTATGTCAAATACGAATTGTTTCTGGTTATCTAAATATTTCGTGTTTTGCTTTATATCTGGTATGAGATCCCTTGACTCCTTCCCGTCACATCCCATGTCTGATCTATCAGTAAATCCTGTAGGTTCTACCCTGGAAAATTGACCAGTATCTTCTCTCTCCGTCTCACTTTCATTGAGCTGCGGTGGTCCCAACCATCATCGTCTTCTCTCCCCTTAACTGGCCTCCCCACCTTCCATCCTTGCTCCTACCCTCTTCCTAGTTCAGCAGTCCCCAGGGACCCCTCGTTAAGACACAGATCAGATTATGTCAGTCCTCGGCTGCAAACCCTCCAGCGCCTTCTCATCATCCTCAGAGTAATAAAGTCTTTCCAGTAGCCCAAGAGGCCCCACGTGATTTGCCCGTTTCTTCTCTTAGCTCGCCCCCTACTGCTTCCCGCCTCCCCACCCCACCCCCCACAGGCTCCATTGGCGTCCTTGCTGTTCAACACGCCAAGCACCGGGGATGCTTGCTCTGCCTGTCTCCTCGGCCTGGAATGCCCTGCCCCAGACAGCCACGTTGCTCAGATGTCACCTCTAGATGAGACATCCTATTTACAAAAGCTGCATCCTTCCAGCCCCTTCTTCTGCTCTATTTCTCCCAGGCACTTCCTATTTTCTAAGAGATTATATAACTTCCTGTTCGTGCGGACTGTCTGTGTCCCTCCACTGAGCGCAGTGAGAGCAGGGGTTCAGCCCCTCAATTGACTGCATTGGCAAAATGCCTGCACAGAAGCAGCATGGAGTGAGTGTTACATGAGTGAAGGAATATTGCACTTAAAAAAGGAAGGTGGAGAACACTGTTTGAAGTATGCTGCCATTACCTTAAAAGGCAAATAAATTGTATTTACTTGTATCAGTGTAGTGCATTGCTGGGAAGACTCCAGTGGGTCGTACAGATGAGGACAATCCATTGGCTGGGGGCCAAGGAGGGAAGGAGACATACTCTCATACTTTCAGGATTTTACTCTGCGTGCATATACCATCTATTTGGGAAATAAATGAAAAGAAACATTTGGAACTCAGAGAGAATACAGTAACAGCCTCCATCTGGGCCCTTCGGGGTCAGCCGCCTTTCCCAGACACCTCCTCCTCGCTGTAATCGTGGCTAAGACAGGACTCTCGCTGTAGCGCTGCAGCCAACTGCCCTGCAGTCACAAGGGGTGGACACGCCTCCCATTTCCTGACCTTCATCTGCACAGCTCTGAATCTAATGATGCCTGAATATCATAGGCTGCCTTCCAGAGCTCATGCTACAAAATTAATTTCCATAATTAATGGCTGTGTAAAGGCTGACCTGAGTCACGGAGCTTCTGTGAGCTAGTTTCTGTTTGCAGAGAGAGGCAGGCGCGGCTCGATGCCTGGCGCGATGGCCTCCAGAGGCGTTTGTGAGATGCTAATCACAGAAACGAGACGGTAGCTTTGGAGAGAAGCACAAAGGAGGGGACGAGGGCACTGACGATGTTCTCACGGTGAATTCACAGGCACCTGTTATATTTTTGGTCTCATAGGTGAACATATATGCTACATAGAATGCTGTGTATGCTTTCAAAGATAAGAAAAAGGAGATTGGAAAACAGAAAATGGAAGGACAATTTTACAAAAAGACTCTGTAACGGAGCCCTGAGAGATATGGAGTTCCCAGCTTTGAGAACCTACTTGATTCAGCTCCCTGATTTCACAGGGAAATGAAGGCTCACATGTTCCAAGGATTTGCCTAGGGAGTCAGAACTAGACCTGGAACCCAGATCTCCCAACTCCCAGCCCAGGGCTCTCCACACCAGCTTCATAAAAAAGCTCCGATGCTCTGGGTTAGAGAGACCTTCACAACTCGGTCCTTTGAAAGACAGCAGTAGGGATGATCTCCGTGGCACAATACCGGGTCCACAGCACAGAGATGGAGGCCAATTACCTTCGTGTCAGAGCGAAATGTGCTGGAGGCTGTTGCTTGCTGCCTTGATTAGTGGGTTTCACTGCGAAGGGCCCAGGCCTTGGGGTGAACTTCCCTGAGTTGCTTAGTGCCTCAGTTTACCCCACTGTAAAATGGACTATATACTTCAAGGGGTTTTTGTGAGGATCACATGAGATGGTGGAAGTACTTTGATTACAAAACTTGACTCAAACCCATGAACCATGCACTTCGTCTACACTTACTGAAACCTCCCGGTATATTCCTGGAACTGGCGGGGCTGGGGGTGGGGTGGGGGCTGTGCTGTGGAGCAGGGGGATGGAACCAGGCCCGACGTGGGCTCCAGCCTCAGGGAAATCTGCCGGGGAAACAGACGCAAGCAGACAATCAGAAGAGGGACGCGGGCACTGGGGCAACTGAGTCCTAGCATCACTTGCTAATTTGGAGCTGGGGAGACGCTGGGGCTTCCCGGAGGAAGAGTACGCCAAGCTGTGTCCCGAAGGACCGAGAGGTGGCTAGTGTCGCAAGCAGCCCAGCTGCAGCAAAGAGTTAGCATCTGGGGGAGTAAGAGTCCAGCATGGCTGGAGGAAGCCATCACCCAGGGCCTCCAGTGGCAGGCTAGGAGTCTGGACTCTGTCCTGAGACCAGCGGGGAGCCCTGGGAGGGTTTGGTGGAGGTGACGGCTCAGTCTGGCTTGCTTTCAAGAATAACTGTTCCTGCCAGCAGTGCGTTGAGCCCACTGCAGGGTCCGACCTGCGTCCTCACGAGCCAGTCAGCTTGCCGAGGAAGGAGCCAAGGCTAGGGCTAAGCAGTCCCGGGATCAGGCCTTTGTGATTCCGGGAAAGCTGCAGAACCTCTATGAGATGCTTGTCCGTAAAATAAGAGAATGCATCACCTCCCGGGCTTACGCTGAGAATTAAAGGCGTGCCAAGTGCCCAGTACAGAAAAAGGCGCACACAGTCACTTGCCTTCCCTTCTGCATTACGAACAAAGCTGAGCCCGCCTTTGTTCTCCCAACAGTAACCCGGAAAACAGCACCAACCCCACTTTACAGCCAGCCCTGGCCTGCGGCTGTTCGCGCCTGCGCGTGGGCGGCCGGTGTGCGGAAAGCTGCCCAGCGGACGCCGCCCAGGGTCGCCTGGCAACCGGGTTGCCTGGCAACGGGCGAGTGCTACAGAAACTCACGCGCTGAGGCAGGTGAGCCGGCGGCCGCAGACTGGGGGCCCCGGGGACAGGGGCTCCCC
>NW_011489044.1:37802-41961 GCF_000754665.1 Bison bison bison
ACAATGGCAGCCAAAGTATCTACGCCCTGGTGAGCTATGCTCCATTCTCAGCGAATATGCCAACGTCTGGGCGGGGCTGGGGGGCTGGGGGGCTGGGGTGGGATATTAGCCTCTCCCTTTCCAGCTGCTTGTTAAGGGCCATCCATTGGCTTGGGTCTGGAGCCCATTTTTAACTACTCAGCCACACTGCTTACAGTTGCTCCAAGTGTGTGCGTAATAAAAAAATAAGTCACACTTTAACCTTGATTCCGTTCTCTGTGGATGTGCTGGAGGCATCCGACTGTGGGTCCCTGATGGGCGAATGTCCCAGACCTGGATTAGGACATTGGCTCCTAGCCTAGCTCATGACCTCCAAGGCTCCTTGTCCTGAAACCTCAATTTCCTCCCGGGTCATAGCACTCCCCGCCTCCTCCTGGGGGAGCTGAGTTGCATATTAGGTATTGCTGGCACAAGATAAGCTCTAAATGGAGCTGTTCGATCACTGTTTGCTTGTTTGGCTTAGTTTGTCTTTTTCCTTTTTGAAATTCATTTTCATTGGAGTACACTCAGTTTACAACGCTGTGTTCGTTTCTGCTGTACAGCAAATGAATCAGTTATACACGTATCCACTTTTTTAGATTCTTTTCTCATATAGGTCATTACAGAATATTGAGTAAACTTCCCTGTGCCACACAGCGCGACCTTAGTTATCTGTTTTATATACAGTGGTGCGTGTATGTCAGTCCCAATCTCCCAATTTACCCACTGCCTGCCCTCCCCCCCCGACCCAGTTGGCTTTTTCCAATGCCTCTGTCCTGAGGCCCAGTCTATGTAGTTATCGGCAGAACCCTGAAGTTTGCGGTCTGGGCTGCCACTTACCTTTGCTGTGACCTTGAACAAATTCCTTCACTGCTCCTAGTCTCCGTTTGCTCATCTGTAAAATGGGAGTAAAACAATGCCAGATCACAGTAGCAATGACGATGACGTCTGGGTTCTTTTAACCAGCAGTCTCCTTGCAGCTTCGCTCTGAAAGCTCCAGAGTCTCCCTGAGCAGGCGCGGGACGATGGCGGATGCCAAGATCTCCATGTACCTGCCCCCCAACGTCAACCCTACTCAGGCTGCCATTGCCTACGGCTGCCGCGCGCTGCCCAAGCTGAACGAGGAGCTGCAGTCGGATGACCTGCTGACGAGGCAGAAAGCTCTCATGGCTCTGTGTGACCTCATGCATGACCCCGAGCACGTCTACACAGCCATTAGCATCGGTGAGCGTGTCGCAGCCCAAGGGACCACGACTGGGGTCTGGATGGACAGCCGCAGAGCGGCTGGAGGCGAGGGGGGGCGTGGGTGGGGGGAGCTGACCTGGCCCCTTCACAGCAGCCCTCCCAACTGGTCAGTCGGTCCTCAGCTGGACGCTCCAGTAGTCAGGCCATCTTGCCAGGACTCAGCCCGGTGGCCACACATTCTCCAAAGAGGCCTGTTTATCTGTCTCATTCAGAAGGTTGTCACAGAAGCTAGGCGCTAGCCCTACTGAAGCCACCCGGAGGTGGCGACCTCTGTCCATTTTCTCCCACATTCCTAATTACTCATATATAGGGGGCTTCCCTGGTGGCTCAGTGGTAAAGAATCCGCCTGCCAGTGCAGGAGATGTGGGTTTGATCCCTGGAGAAGGAAATAGCAACCCACTCCGTGTTCTTGCTTGGGAAATCCCATGGACAGAGGAGCCTGGCAGTCCATGGGGTCGCAAAGAGCTGGACCCCACTTAGTGACGAGACAACAATTAGCCACATAAGAGCTAAGTTGACATGAGTGGCCCAGTCGCAGCTACTCCAGATGAGGTCCACAGTGCGTGATCTGCCGCTTCTCCCACCGGCCTTACTTATCCGAAGGGCTAGTTTAATCCCATGGAGAAGGCAATGGCACCCCACTCCAGTACTCTTACCTGGAAAATCCCATGGACGGAGGAGGCTGGTGGGCTGCAGTCCATGGGGTCGCTAAGAGTCGGACACGACTGAGCGACTTCCCTTTCACTTTTCACTTTCATGCACTGGAGAAGGAAATGGCAACCCACTCCAGTGTTCTTGCCTGGAGAATCCCAGGGACGGGGGAGCCTGGTGGGCTGCCCGTCTATGGGGTCACACAGAGTCGGACATGACTGAAATAACTTAGCAGCAGCAGCAGCAGCAGTTTAATCCCAGAGGTGGCAGCAGTGGTCCCAACCTGGCCTCGGAGGCTGGGTGGAGCTTGGGTAATAAAGGCTGTGACTTAGTGAGCCCGACTCCGGGCCGGAACCACGACGAGCGCGTGCATGCCCGTGTTTATCTCAGTCCTCGTGGCACTGGCCCGGCGAGGGAAGGAGCCTCCTCAACAGAAGAAACGGAGTCTCAGCGAGAAGGACTATGAGGCCAGGGGGTGCTCCACTAAAAGGCAGGGTTTCTAGGTGCTCGATCTGGCGTGCCACGGCGTAACCCTTTCAAGGGTACACAACAGCTGGGGACAAGCTGGAATTTGACCTCCGGTCTCTCCAAATAAAAGCGGTTTTTTGAACCCCGGGGAGGACCAGGGTGGCACCAGCAAGAGGCATGCACAGAAATCGGGGGGGGTGGAGACAGGGTCCCCGGGGTGAGCCTTTCTGGCACCCAGAGGCCCCAGCAGTGACTCTGAAGCACTCGGTCGCCCATCCGGCGTCCCCGCACCCGCAAACAGCAGAGCCCTGGTGCTCTTGACCCCGACATCGGCGCGCCCATCGACTTCTGGGTCGGCTGGTGTCTGAGCCTGGAGGACATTCGTTGCTCCTTCTGCCCCGCAGGCTGCCTGGAGAGCCTGAAAGCCTTGCTGAAGGACACCAACGACCTCGTACGCATCAAGACCACCGAGGTGCTGTGCATCATGGCCACCCACAACGTGGGCAGGTGAGCCTCGTGCCCTGGGTCCCTGCCTGCGCTGAACCTGCCGCCCTCCCGGATCCACACGAGGGGAATACATGAGTGTGGGGCCTGGTCCCCGGTCCCCGTGGGGAGTTACAGCTTAAGGAGCTGACTTACCGTCGGGGAGACTCGGGGTGGGCACCCAGGCGCTGAGAGAAGAGGCCTAGACACCTCACTCGGGGCGCAGAGAAGGGTCCGGCCACGTGGGGGACCCCCGTGACCTCCTTCTCCCGAACGAGGCTGACCTCAGGCCGAGCACAGCTGGGCACTTCCTGTGTGCCGACCTGGGCCAGGCCTCACACCGAGCTCTCTCTTAGGCCCGACCGCAGCCTGGAGACCCTCACCAGGCGTGACCGGGCCTGCAGTTAGGCGGCTAATCAAATAGAATGGCCAAAAAGCCAGAAGCGGGAGAAAAGCCGGGAAAGAGGGACTTCCCTGGTGGCCCAGCATTTCAGCCTTCACCTTCCAGCGCGGTGGGCGCGGGGTTGGGCCCTGTTCGGGCGGCTGAGACCACACATGCCTGGTGTCCAAAACACCAAGACATAAAGCACAAGTCAGATTGTAACAAATCCAACCAAGATTTAAAAAATGGTCCACATTAAAAAAAAAAAAGCCAGGACAGAAACCGTACATTCCCTCTCAACGCTCGGCCTTTGTGTAGAAACCGCACATTCCCTTTCAACGCTCGGCCTTTGCGTTTGCCGCCGTGTGACTTGGGGGACCTTGGTTCCCTGCAGCAGCAGTGCTGTGCGTGCACTCCACTGTGTCTGACTCTCGCGACCCCGTGGACGGCAGCGCACCAGGCTCCTCTGCCCGTGGGATTTCCCAGGCAAGAACACCGGGGTGGGTTGCCATTCCCCCAAGGGGTCTTCCTGACCCAGGGATCAAACCTGCGTCTCCTGCGTCTCCTGGCAGGCGGGGTCTTTACTGCTGAGCCACCTGGGAAGCCCGACCACCACAGATCAAGCCTGTGCCCTCAGCAGTGAAAGCTCGGAGTCCCGACCACTGAACCATCAGGGGGTTCCCCAAACAGTTCATCTTAAGCCCAAACCCCTGAACGATTAGGCAGCCGCCAGTCCCTATGCCCAGCAGACCATGTTTCCCGTCATCTTTTCTGCTTAAACCACGCCTGTACCATCATGAATCAGTAGCTTCACTTCTTTAAAGTTAACCAAGAACTAAGACATTAATGAAGTAATCTGCAGGCCAGACCCTTCTAGAATCTTTACAGTCATCTCCCTACTGTTTCAGACGT
>NW_011489044.1:42885-43617 GCF_000754665.1 Bison bison bison
GGACTGATCTCCTTTAAGATGGACTGGTTGGATCTCCTTGTAGTCCATGGGACTCTCAAGAGTCTTCTCCAACACCACAGTGCAGAAGCATCAATTCTTTGGTGCTCAGCTTTCTTTATAGTCCAACGCTCAGATCCATACATGACCACTGGAAAAACCATAGCCTTGACTTAGACGGACCTTTGTTGGAAAAGTAATGTCTCTGCTTTTTAACATGCTGTCTAGGTTGGTCATAACCTTCCTTCCAAGGAGAAAGCGTCTTTTAATTTCATCCCTTGGCCGTGTCTAAATCTGACTTTTCTTCCCCAGAGAGGGCTTTCTGGAGCACAATGTCATCCAAGCCCTGTCCTTCCTGCTGAGCGATGCGCAGCCAGCCTGCCGGGAGAACCTCTACACGGCTTTCAAGCACCTGGCCCAGCTGCCTGCAGGTAAGCCCGCCATGGGCGCGGGCGGCCCGGGGGCGCTTCCCCCGACAGGCACCTGCTGTGCTGATCACAGCTTAGAGCACGTCATGCTTTTACTGAGACACAACATACCTGTTAAATGGGGCTTCCCTGGTGGCTCAGACGGTAAAGCATCTGCCTACAGTGTGGGAGACCTGGGTTCGATCCCTGGGTCGGGAAGATCCTCTGGAGAAGGAAATGGCAACCCACTCCAGTACTCTTGCCTGGAAAGTCCCATGGACGGAGGAGCCTGGTGGGCTACACGTCTATGGGGTCACACAGAGTCGGA
>NW_011489045.1:791-1953 GCF_000754665.1 Bison bison bison
TACCATCCCTCTGGGTTGTCCCAGTTCACTAGCCCCAAGCATCCAGTATCGTGCATCGAACCTGGACTGGCAACTCGTTTCTTACATGATATTTTACATGTTTCAATGCCATTCTCCCAAATCTTCCCACCCTCTCCCTCTCCCACAGAGTCCATAAGACTGTTCTATCCTCTTTAAGTTTTATCATTATACCAAAACAGACTTTTGCCGGGGTCCAGCCCCGGTAGATTCAGGGAATTTGAAGCGGGGACGGCGTCGGCGAGGATCAGGAAACAACTGCTTAATTAAATGTTAATTAAGGATATAAAGAGTAATAGAATAAAGATAGCTCAGTGAGGAAATTTAGTGGAGAAAAGAGGCTGAAATAAGGATAGCTCAGTGAGGAAATTCAGTGGAGAAAAGAGGCTGAATAATTCAGCCAGAAGGTGAGAGAAAGAACGACATGGGGAGACCAAGTTTCGGTGAACAAGGCCCACACTTTATTTTCCAAAGTAGTTTTTATACTTTAAATTATGCATAGAGGTAATGGTGGAAGGGGTAGAGTCATGCAGTTATCCAGGCTTTCTTCCTGCAGACTTATCATATGCAAAAGTTTAGGTGATTTGCATCATCTTCTGGCCCAGAGGCCTGTTAACATTTTAAGACCCTTTCTTCAGAAAACTTATTTTTCTCTAAAGGTGATTGGTCAGGAGCTACCCTCCAAAAGTATTAGATAAAGTTGCATTCCTATAGGGCAAAGGTGTGGTGGGCTGTAACAAGAAAAAGAATTAACTCAAGGGTCCCAGGTTACAAACATTAAAGCTACTACTTACACCAATTATATTAATCAATACACTGCCAGGGACCCAGCAATTAAGGGATATGGAGACTTAGCAGCAAACATTGGCCCAATAAGTGAAAAACCCTTCACCAATACAATTGCTAATCAATCTTTTAACTGCTCAAAGGAATCTGTATTTAGACAGTTTAGAACATCTCCTGCCTCTCACAGTTGGGAGGCTCTGAACAAGCACATGTGGCCGGAAAAACCTATTCAGGAAGGCTAGAGGATTTCCAAAGGAGTTTGTAGGTTGAAACACTGTCACACCCAGGAATTATTAACTGGAGCTGTAAGCTAACTCTTTTTTCAGAGAGAGGTAGTGGGGGACAGCCCCCCGTAAAG
>NW_011489045.1:3243-3723 GCF_000754665.1 Bison bison bison
CAGATCTCATCCTCTGTCATCCCCTTCTCCTCCTGTCCCCAATCCCTCCCAGCATCAGAGTCTTTTCCAATGAGTCAACTCTTCGCATGAGGTGGCCAAAGTACTGGAGTTTCAGCTTTGGCATCAGTCCTTCCAAAGAACACTCAGGACTGATCTCCTTTAGGATGGACTGGTTGGATCTCCTTGCAGTCCAAGGGGCTCTCAAGAGTCTTCTCCAACACCACAGTTCAAAAGCATCAAGTCTTTGGTGCTCAGCTTTCCTTATAGTCCAACTCTCACATCCATACATGAACACTGGAAAAACCATAGCTCTGACTAGATGGACCTTTGTTGACAAAGTAATGTCTCTGCTTTTTAATATGCTATCTAGTTTGGTCATAACTTTCCTTCCAAGGAGTAAGTGTCTTTTAATTTCATGGCTGCAATCACCATCTGCAGTGATTTTGGAGCCCAGAAAAATAAAGTCAGCCACTGTTTCCC
>NW_011489045.1:4408-11701 GCF_000754665.1 Bison bison bison
CTGCATATCTGAGATTATTGATATTTCTCCTGGCAATCTTGATTCCAGCTTGTGCTTCCTCCAGCCCAGCGTTTCTCATGATGTACTCTGCATATAAGTTAAATAAGCAGGGTGACAATGTACAGTCTCATCGTACTCCTTTTCCTATTTGGAACCAGTGTGTTGTTCCATGTCCAGTTCTGTTATACTTTGTATACTTTGAATAAAAGTTCTCTCTAGTTATTTCTTTTACAAATATTTTCTCCCAGTCTGTGGTTTATCTTCTAACTATATAGATATTGTGTTTTACAGATCAGAACATTTAATTTGAATAAAGTCCAGGTTTGTGGCTGTGTCATTGGTGTTGCACCTAAAAGGCATCACTGTACCCAATCTCATCTAGGTTTTCTTCCAAATTATCTTCTAGGAGTTATATAGATTTGCATTTTACATTTAAGTCTATGATCTATTTTGAGTTAATTTCTGTATTCAAAATATATACGTGGATTCATTCAAAACCTATACCTGGATTCATTTAAAAAAATTTTTTTTTGCAAGTGAATTTCCAGTTATTCCAGCACCACTTGTTGAAGAAAATATCTTTGCTCCATAGTACTGCCTTGGCTCCTTTGTCAAAGGTAAGTTGACTCTGTGAGATTCTATTTCAAGGATCTGTACTGTGTTCAATTGACTTTACTTTTGCCAGTACTAACACTGTCTTGATTACTGTAGCATCATAGTAATTCTTGGCATCGAATATCATCAGTCCCTCCAACTTTTCCTTCTTCAATACTATATGGTATTCTGTGTCTTTTGCCTCTCTGTATAAACTTTACAGTTTGCCTAGATCCATAAAACACTTGGTTGGAATTTCATTGAAATTACTTTGAGTCTACAGGTCAAGTTGGGAAGAATTGACATTTTGACATCCTTGAATCTTTCTCTGCATGAACACAGAAAATCTCTCCACTTATTTAGCGTTTCCTTGATTTTGTTAACCAGAGTAAACGATGCCCTTTTTTTTTTGTTTGTTTGTTTGAGACAGCAATACAAAGGTAGCTGAATAGGTTTCTGGTGATTAAAATGCATGTTTCTAAGTTTCTTTGAAGCACTAATGAAAGGATGTGCTTTTTTTTTTTTTTAATGTCAGATGAATGGCCTTACCAAATTCTGATAGTAAACAGTAGTGAGCCACAAAATACATGCTTCAGGTCAATTCAGTTGTCTTTGACCTTTGTTGATGGTACTCTTAGGTCTGACAATTTACTTACTGTCTACTGCTTATTTCAGTACTAGTTGTCATTTTCATCACTTTTTTAAATGAATCTTCATCATATATAGTGATATATATGGATTTATTTCAAGGACATTATGTGAGAAAGTTAACATTGTATACTAAATAAATATTTTTCTTATGTTTATGGTATTGAAAGATGGCATTTTCTGTAGGTTGAAAACCATGCATTTAATTTACTAGAAAAAAAAAATTGCCCTTTAAAATGTTATATAAACATAACGTACTTCTTAAACATAGATTAAAGGAAAATCTGAAATAAATGTATTGTTTTTATTTTTTTTTTGAAACTTTAGGATGCACACTGTTACTGCATGTAGCAATAGAATGACATTTTTATTTTTTGTATTTACCTTATAATAGTGCCTATCTTATGCCACAACTAAGCACTGAAATTTAGACAAAAGAACGCTTGAGGCATTATAGTATATGGCTAGGAAGGGCAATATGTAAAGATAATTTACCCAGTAGGCAGAGAATTATTAAAAGAATAGCTGCTTATTACCCCTTTCTTTAAAAAACAAAACAAACAAACAAAAAAACACAAATCATCAACCAAGTGTTTTAAATCAGTTAGAAAGGTAAGACAGGGAGATGGTAACCGTGTTGTTTGTGTTAGGATAAAGACCAAAAAAGCTGTGATGTCCTAAGCCCAGGTAAAATAATACAAAGCAAAGAAAATTGTTGTTTGTTGAAATACAAGTACACTTTGCAGATATCAGATACAGTTCCAGACCTCCACAATAAAGTGAGTCACACTTTTTTTGTTTGTTTCCCATTGAATATAAATGTTATGATGACACTATACTATATAGTCTATTACCACTAGCACCACCTGGGAAGCTCAAAATGCAATGCACATACCTTAAATTAGAAATGCCTTATTGCTAAAATATGCTGTCATCTGTGGCTTCAGCTCAATTTTTGCAGTGGAGGGTCTTGCCTTGATATTCATGCTGCTGATTCATTAAGGTGGTGAATTAAGACAACAAATTTTGCCACTTAGATTGACTCTTCCTTTCACAAGCGATTTCTCTATAGCAAGCAACACTGTTTGATACCATTTTACCCACAGTAAAACTTCCTTCAAATTGGAGTCAGTCTTCTAGAACCCAGCTGATGCTTTGTCAAAGAAGTTTGTATAATATTCTAAATGTTTTGCTGTCATCTCAACAATCTTGACAGCATTTTCATCAGGGGTAGATGCCATCTCAAGAAACCAATTTATTTGCTCACCACAAGAAGCAATGCCTTATCCTTGAAAGTTTTATCATCCATGAAAACTTTACCATGATATTCAGTCACATCTTCAGACATCACTTCTAATTTTAGTTCTCTTTGTATTTTCACCATATCTATAGTCACTGTCTCCACTGACATCTTGAACCACTCAAAATCATTCATGAAGGCTGGAAAGAGCTTCTTCCAAATTCCTGTTAAGGTTTTGACCTCTTCTCAGGAATCATGAATATTCTAAGTGGCATCTACAATGTCAAATCCTTCCCAGAAGATTTTCAGTTTACTTTGCCTAGATCCATTAGAGGAAACATATCTATGGCAGCTATAGCCTTAAAATGTATTTCTTAAATAATATGACTTGAAAGTTGAAATTACTGCTTGATCATGGTCCACAAAGTGAATCTGTGTTAACAGACAAATGAGATTCTTGAAAACATCATGATTCTCATTGTTCATCTCCATCAGAGCTCTTGGGTGAGAGCAATGAGCAATATTATTTTGAAAGGAATTTTTCCTGAGTGATGGACTCCAACAGTTTGACTTCAAATATTCATTAAATTATATTGTAAAGAGATGTGCTCTCATTCAGGTTTTGCTGCTCCATTTATAAAACATAGGCAGAGTAAATTTAGCATAATTCTTAAGGTCCCTGGAGTTTTTAAAATGGTAAATGAGCATTGGCTTCAACTTCAAGCCACCAGTTGCATTTGCCCCTAACAGGAGTATTAGCCACTCAGTCATGTCCAACTTTTTGCGATCCCATGGACTTTAGCCCACCAGGCTCCTCTGTTCATGCAATTTTCTTGGCAAAAACACTGGAGTGGACAGCCAATCCCTTCTCCAGGGGATCTTCCTGGCCCAGGGATTGAACCTAAGTCTCCTACATTGCAGGTGGGTTCTTTACCATCTGAGTCATCCGGAAACCCCCAGCAGAGACTCAGCTTGTATTTTTAAGCCAGGCATTGCTTTCTCCTCTCTAATTATGACATTTCTCAATGACATCTTCCAATAGAAAGCTATTTGATCTATACTGAAACTCTCTTGTTTGGTATATCCACCCACCTGTATTCATTATCTTAGCTAGATCTTCTGGATACCTTGCTGCAGCTTCTACATTAGCACTTGCTGCTTCAACTTGTACTTTTTTGTTATGGAGACTGCTTCTTTGCTTCAGCCTAATGAACCAACCTCTGTTAGCTTCAAAGTTTTCTTCTGTAGACTCCTCAGCTCTCTTAGCATTCATAAAATTGAATACAGGGCCTTGCTATGGTTTAGGATTGACTGAGGTTAATATTGTGACAGGTTTGATGTTCTATCCAAACCACTATAACTTTCTACTTATCAGTAATGAAAAATGTTTACTTTTTTTTTTATCATTTGTGTGTTCACTGGAGTAGCAATTTTAATTTCCCTCAAGCATTTTTTTGACTTACATTCATCAGTGAAATGATTATCAGAGTAAGTTTAAGAAACGTCATCTCATATAGAAACAGTATTAAATAAATAGAAAAACATTTTATTGTGATGAGAACTCTTAGGATTAACTCGCTTATCAATGTCCATATATAACAGAGCAATGGAATTATGTTTTTATATGTCTTATATGTTAATTATATCAATCATTTTGTACATTATGTTCCTATATTTAAAATATAACTTGGAGTCTGTACCTTTTGACTGCCTTCATCCAACTCCTCATCCCCACATCCTCTGCCTCCAGTAACCAGATATTTGATCTGATGTCTGTCCTTTTTGTTTGCTTTTTAAGTATTATTCCCCTAGAATAATGCTAATTCCTATTACACAACATTGTGATTCACTACTTCTATACATTTCTATTTGATTTTAAAAATTCAATAGTTTAGAAATCAGAAGTCTTTCTTTTGTCTTCTGGTAGATGATATAATAGCTCAAGTTCGGGTTTCCCTTTCTTGGGCTCCCTCTGGTTATATTTCAGAATTGTCACTTTCCACCCTCCCCCTTTTTGTCAGAGCTTCACCCTACCACTCATTATCACTTCTTTTGCCTCCAGGGTCATTGGCAACAAACTCTGTGGCACCAGGATGATGTGCTCTTCCACTACATCTGGGAAAATTGTAATTACAAGTTCTGCCTCTGAAAGGTGATGGGAGGTTGAGGGTATTGAGAGTTTCATGGGCACCTTTGCTATATTTGTTGTGGGTGGTGAATTACACATTCAGAGTCACGTGTCTTTTTGTGGCTAGAGGGATGAAGTCTCAGGCACCATTGCTTCCCTGTTACCAATGGTCACAAGTGCCACAGCTGTCAGGAGTTCAGAGTCATGTATACACCCTCCACTGATACTATCAGGTTCTCTGGGGTTGCAGATTCAGCTGTCATGGCCTGAGGATCAGGATTTCAGGCAACACCTTTACTCTTTCCCTGTTTTATACTTCCTCTATTTGTTCCAGGTGACCCACTGTTATGCATACAGATATGTGAAATTATCTGGTATCTTAGTGTGCAGGGCAGAGGTATCCTTGTAAAGTTGTGGTTGTTTTACATGTTATAGATTAAATGGGAGAAACAAATGAAATGTATCTCTACCATGATCCAGAGGTCACTTTGCATTCGTAGCTTAGCTAACTAGTGCAAGAGGCCTAATTTTGGGCCATCTTAGCTTTTGACATGCCTTCTTCACTAAACTTAATCATTTCTAGGTTTTGACTTAAAACTGAGAGATGTGAAACTCTTCCTTTCACTCAAACAGTTAGATGCCATTGTAGGGTTATTACCTGGCTTCATTTCACTGTTGTTTCTGGGAGTAGGAAGGTTTGGAGAGAGAGGATTGCCAGTCAGTGGACCAGTCAGATTATACATACTATTTTTTAATTAAGTTTGCCATCTTATATGGGCACAGTTTGTGATGCCCCAAAACAAATAATAACATCAAAGATCACTGATTACAGATCATCATAAAAATATAATGATGAAAAAGTCTTAAGTGTTATGAGAATTATAAAAATATTAAAGACACAAAGTGAGAAAATGCTATTAAAAAAATGGTTTTAAATGATGGCTTGATGCAGGATTGCCAAAACCTTCAATTTGAAAAAAAAAAAAAGAACGTGCAATTTTGTAAAGCACAAAAAGTAAAGCACAATAAAATAAGGGTGGCCTTTAGATTGGGCTTCCCTGATGGCTCAGTAGTAAAGAATCTGCCTGCAATACACAAGATGGGGGTTTTGTCCCTGAGTCATGAAGATCCCCTGGAGGAGAGCATGGTAACTGGAGTTACCACTCTAGTAACTCCAGTATCCTTGCCTGAAGAATCCCATGGACAGAGGAGCCTCGCAGGCTACAGTTCATAGGTTCACAAAGAGTTAGACATGACTGAAATGACTTAGCAGGCTGTCCTTTAGGTTAATTATAAATCTTTCAAGACTCAGAGATGTTGATGTCCAAAAGAAGATGATGGTTCAAATAAGGATGCTTGTTAATACAGAGTGATTTTGTCATAAATGTGTGTCACATAAATAAGCAAATAAATCCATCATGGAATTATTTTTGAGAGATGCTGTTAACCCTGTATGTGAGACAGAAAAAGAGACACAGATGTATAGAACAGTCTTTTGGACTCTGTGGGAGAGGGCAAGGGTGGGATAATTTGGGAGAATGGCATTGAAACATGTATATTATCATATGTGAAACAAATCACCAGTCCAGGGTCAATGTATGATACAGGATGCTCGAGGCTGGTGTACTGGGATGACCCAGAGGGATGGTATGAGGAGGGAGGTGGAAGGGGGGTTCAGGATGGGGAACACATGTACATCCGTGGCAGATTTATGTCAATGTATGGCAAAACCAATACAATATTGTAAAGTAATTAGCCTCGAATTAAAATCAATAAATTCATATTTAAAAAAATAAAATAAAAAAGATCTGAAGAAGAAAATAAATAAATAAAATAATACAGAAAATGTAATCAACTTAAGGAAAACAAGTGAACAAATAAGTAAAACTATATAAAATAGATTTCTTCTTTTAATTTTATTTTGTTTTTCTCACAATTTCATCTGTAAAATTCTAAATTCTCACTTTATGATGAAGCAATTCATATCTCTATGTGTAAAGCCAAGGTCTAATTCTGTTGATAAAGGAGAGGGACACTCATTATTAATTTTCATAACTTATTCAAGATTACACTTTGTATTTAGTTGCAGTGAGCTTCAGCAAAATGCAACAAATTCTGATAAATTTACGTCCCTGGATATGTTTCAGTGTCTACTGGTGTATAGTCCATGGGAACTTAAATAAAATTTGTATCATAGTGTTGTGTGAAAATTGTATAAATCTTATTTATGTTGAATTGGTTATAGTGATTTTCAGGTCTACTATATCTTTCTAGTTTTCTGTCTATTCATCATTCTATTAATTTTTTGAGAATTTTATATTTAAACTCCAA
The DNA here is from genome assembly GCF_000754665.1 of Bison bison bison. Taxonomy (NCBI): domain Eukaryota; kingdom Metazoa; phylum Chordata; class Mammalia; order Artiodactyla; family Bovidae; genus Bison; species Bison bison. Next base: position 11,350 of record NW_011489045.1, read on the forward strand.
CTAAAATCTTAATGTATCTATATTGAAAAACTATTATAATATTTAGTGGAACTATATGTAACTTTGTTCTGTATTTCCCACGTTTTCTGTAAATGTGTTGTCATACATAATTTTAAAAAGAAAAAAGAAAATAAAAGGAAAGGGGCACTCTAATTTTTACAAACAAGTTTGAGAACCAAACCATGTTTCTATAAAGTAAACCAATTATCTGCTGCTGCTAAGTCGCTTCAGTCATGTCCAACTCTGTGCTAACCCATGGATGGCAGCCCACCAGGCTCCCCCGTCCCCGGGATTCTCCAGGCAAGAACACTGGAGTGGGTTGCCAGTTCTTCTCCAATGCATGAAAATGAAA
>NW_011489045.1:11801-15805 GCF_000754665.1 Bison bison bison
AGGCTCCTCCATCCATGGGATTTTCCAGGCAAGAGTACTGGAGTGGGGTGCCATTGCCTTCTCTGAACCAATTATCTAGGGAAGAATTAATCCAAATCCTCTAAATCATAGAAGAAGCAGTCAGTATTGACTTTAAAATATGCATGTTTAATTTTTTTTCTGCATCCCTGATTGTTTATAACCTAGGGATAACAGTAGTGTAACTTTCTATACTAATATATTAAACAGATACTAGTACAGTATAGTGGAGAAGGCAATGGCACCCCACTCCAGTACTCTAGCCTGGAAAATCCCATGGACGGAGGAGCCTGGTAGGCTGCAGTCCATGAGGTTGCTAAGAGTCGGACACGACTGAGCGACTTCATTTTCACTTTTCACTTTCATGCATTGGAGAAGGAAATGGCAATCCACTCCAGTATTCTTGCTTAGAGAATCCCAGGACAGTGGAGGCTGTTGGGCTGCCGTCTATGGGGTCGCACAGAGTCGGACACGACTAAAGGGACTTAGCAGAAGCAGCAGCAGCAGCACAATATAGGGCTGAATCACAATCGTATTGAACTATTTTGTTGTTAGTATGCCAGACACACACATACACACAAGCGAGCGCACGCACACACACACACACACACACACACACACACACACACACATACACAGATGTAAGTTCTTAGTGAATAAGACAAACGTTTTCTACCCAATCTATCAAGAGCAACTTACATTCAGAGTAAGTGAATTTGGGATATTCTGAATTTCAGCTCTCATCTTACTGTCCATTAAGTTCATAATTTTCCAAAAAGAAAAACTGTCAGCTGCTGCTACTGCTGCTAAGTCACTTCAGTCGGGTCCGACTCTGCGACCCCATAGACGGCAGCCCATAAGACTTCCCCGTCCCTGGGATTCTCCAGGCAAGAACACTGGAGTGGATAAAATTGTCAGCATATTATTTTAAATATTCCTACTCTTTGTTTCTAAAGACAACAGTGACAGAGATTGAATCATTATATATCCAGATAAAAGCTCATGCTTATAATAAAGATATTTTTATCTCCTTTAAAAATAATAAGTATTTTATTGGACTGGGCCACATAAACCATATGACAAAGGGAAGGGAAAGTATCACAACAATATGCATTATGTGGTGCCACTGTGATTTGACCATCTTAAGAAGTGGACTGTGGTAAATGTATCTAAAAATCTAAGTATGAGAGAAAGTATAACTCCAGTGTCAGGACTGAATTACAGAATGCCATTGGTACAGTAAACCACAGAATCAGGCACGCGGTCCCTGAAAGAACCACACACTAAACTGAGAGGCCAGCCATTGCAGCGAGTGGGGAAATCAACAAGATGGTATCAGTCAGTTTCTCTCGCCCCACACTCTCACTGTCACGCCCCACCCCTTAGGGCCCATCCCGTGTTCTGTAAACAATGACTTCGCCTGGTTATGTAACAACTGAGATCACTTATAGCACTGTGCATGCACATTACGAGGTACTCACTCGGTCACAGGCTACTTTTGTTCTGTAAGTATATATATAAGCTTCACCTGGAAAAGCCCTGAGGGGTTGTGTGCGTTTATGTTGTGTTACGTTATGTCTGGCGCTAGAGCTGCTGCACCAGTCAGGAGAGAATAAAATGGTCTACAGTTCCTATGGCTCCTAGCATTTTCTTTCAGCCTCTTGCCTCACGCCTTGCTTATCATGTGTTCAGCGAACAGTGAGCACAGTGAGATACATCAGGACAATTGGCGTCACAAACAGGATCAGCAATACACAGCATTAAATGAAAAGGAATGGCATAATTATTTAAAAAATGTCTGGTTAAAAAAATTAATGTGCACATCTAAGTATGTGTACTTGTTTTCAGAATATTTTGAAGTGCCTTCTACCATATATTTCTATTATATATTTAAAATTAGACACTAATAATCATATTGAGATAAATTTACTGATATTTCCCTAAAATTTCTACCATTCTTATTTAAATTTAAAGACCTAGGTGGTGATAAATGATAATAATTTAGCATATTTCATATTCACCATCACTATTATAGTATAGTATACATTTATTCTGAGGTGGAAGTTGCAGCTTTAAAACTATCTTTAGAAAATTATAAATATTATGTTCTTTTTCTTAACTTATTCTAACATATCTAGGGTACTGTCAGTCTATATATTTAGAGGACATAATTTAATTTTGATATTTGTTTAAGACGGTTAAGTACAAAAATCTGAACAAATATCAATTAATGTATTCCAACCACAAATTGGTGACTTTGGAAATGATCATGCTACAATAGGTATGTTAAGTTTATTTGTTTTGCTTGTTTTTTATGTTTATTAAAACATACTTAACTGTTAAATTACAGTATAATTGACTATGTAGCACCCTATGGAGCTTTATATTCTTCTTTTGGAAAGATATATATAGAAAGAGTGAGTTGGGACAGCTAGTATTACATGGGGCTTGGAACAAGTAACCAGTAAACTGAGTAACATTTACTGTCCATTTTCCAAAATTCCTCCTTCGGATCATAGTGTCAAATTTAAATTATTTTTCACTTTCATTTATTGGGCTTCTGTAGAATATGATAAAAGAAGATGCTTATGCAAAATATATTAGGTCTAAAAACAACAAGAAAAGTAAACTAATCTACTAAGTTTGCTAATGACTCCTTGGACACTAAAGAAATATTTTTCCTTATCATTTTGTTTCATATCTAAATCTACAAAGCATTTAACATAAGTAATACATATTAATATGTCAATATACTGTCTGTGGTATTTGAGATCTAGTTAGCATTTTTATTGGACTCCTGTGTTAACATTTTCAGAAATGGACTCATTAATTACCAATTTAAATCCATACTTTGATACCATGGGTCACTATTAAATGGGTCATTTCAGCAGTAATAGCTCTTACTAAGAGCAATACTTCAATTTCAGCAGATTTCAGTGTTAATAATTAAAGTGTGCATGTACCACAACCTATTTTTCATGGTAACTAGACAGCATAAGACATTAACATGATTCTGTTCTTGATGAAAGATACCATTCCATTCCACTGCTATTTTCAAAAGCATTTCACTTCTCTTAATCTATTCTAATTAAAGGAAACTGGTTATTTACCTGTCATGTAAAAATAATAATTTCAAATCTAAACAGTAATCTGGGGAGGTATGATTGCTAAATTTGCTGGTAGAAAATATTACGTATAATTTATTGTCATTTCATTAGTTTTGCAAAACCTACTACCACTAGCATCATTAAGGACTACAAGTATTCCTTTATGCATATTCATCTTCAAGAAATCTCAAATGTAAAATCTTGTGCAAATTTCTTTTTCTCCAGCTCTTATTTTCCTGCAGCCTACCTTGTATTCCAAAGAGATACCTAGTAATTTGTGCAGCAGGTTATGAGATAGCAGTTCTGAGATTATAGTTTTGTCTCAATTAGTCTAGCTGTGGGATCTAGAAAGAAATTACCTACTCTTATTGAGATGTAGTTTTCTCTTGAGTATTATTTAAACTTTTTCTCCTTCTGGTTTTGCAATTCTAAAGCATCATTTAATCTCTAATAAAAGATAGAATAAAGCTAGAATTAAAAATAATCTCAATTCTAGAAAGTGTACTTTGACTTTATATGATAAATATCATTATATATAAGTATATTAATGGAGTATTTTTTCTTAATATTATATATATTAAAGTTTAGATATATTTCTAAGCTATTTAAAAGGAAATCAGTACAGAATGTTTCAAATCACCTTTGTCTTTGTTTTGAAACAATTATTACTATATATATAATATATATATTATATAATATATATAATTATAGAAAAAGCATAGAAAATCTATGAAGACTTTTAGGAGGCTTAACAATAAGGACTGTCCAACTCCTCTGGAAGTTCACCTCCCAGGCTCTTTGTAGAGAAGAATTACTTTCTTTTGCATTCATACATGACATGCCCATTAAACACACAGTGTTCTATGTTAATATATCACT
>NW_011489045.1:15932-34934 GCF_000754665.1 Bison bison bison
GTCAGCCACCATGGTATTTTTAATCAGGCAACCCTCCAGTACTCTTGCCTGGAAAATCCCATGGGTGGAGGAGCCTGGTAGGCTGCAGTCCATGGGGTCACTAAGAGTCGGACATGACTGAACGGATTCACTTTCACTTTTCACTTTCATGCATTGGAGAAGGAAATGGCAACCCACTCCAGTGTTCTTGCCTGGAGAATCCCAGGGACAGGGGAGCCTGGTAAGCTGCTATCTATGGGGTCACACAGAGTCAGATATGACTGAAGTGACTTAGCAGCAGTAGCAGCTGAAGGTAGAAAGCCTTATCTCTACTGGAAGGTAAATATAAGGCTGTTAAATTGTACTTGTTACTAGGAGGGTGAAGTTAAGGGTGTTGCTGCATGTCTAGTTTCATTATGTGGCTTTGTTCCTTAGAGAACTGCAATTTTCTTTATCTATTGTTTCTTTCTTCACTGATCCATGTGCCTCACTAGACATTAATATCTACCCTAGCTTGAAGATGGACATGATTATTCTAAGACAGGGTTTCTCAGATTCAGCACAATTTATATTTTGGGCTAGATAATTCTCTGCTATGGAAGTGTGCCCTGCATGTAGTAGGTTGTTTATCACTCTTCCTGACCTCTACCCACTAAATATCAGTAGCCCTGCTCTAATTATTCCAACCAAAAACTGTCTCAGATATTGTCAAGTATCTCCTCAAGGGCAAAAATCACCACCACCACAACACTCAAATCACACCACTGGCACTGGTCTGAGAACATTCTAAATAATCTTGCCCATTAATTGCTCAGGAATATGTTATCAGATATAAGAGGACTTCTGGAAAGATTTTGGGGAAAGTTTCAGCATTTCTAAAAGTGAACATTCTAAGACAGAGGCCGTTTCACTTCCTCCTCTAAGTATTGTAATGTCTGGCGATGGTGCCTGCAACTGCTACAGTCTGCTTCTGTAAATCTGAAGATGGGGTCAGGGTTAAGGATGATGAGTGGATAGATGGGAAGATCCTCATAGATACTAAAGCCATCAGCTGTTATTTAAGCCTACATTTGGACTCTTACTAATGCAATGAAAGCTATTTCTTTAGTCTATAAGCCAATATAAAGGTTTGTTTTGTTATTTAGAGAAAGATCACTTTATATGCTAACAGAAGGAAATATTATAAGATTTATATTGGATTTGACTTCCCCCTTCTAACTCACCATTCCACCATACTCCTGATGGTTTAGAAGTTATACAAACAAAAAATATCTCTTTGGGTTTTTCAGATTTAGCAAAATGAAAAAAAGTACTCTTTCGTTAACAAAAATTAAGCTGATTAATATTACCTTGAAAATTCATAATTCAGAGACAAAATTAATTTAAAAACATGTCTTCTGTACGACTCTTGAGAATCTTTTGGACAGCAAGGAGATGAAACCAATCAATCCTGAAGGAAATCAACCCTGAATATTAATTGGAAGGACTGATGTTGAAGCTGAAAGCCTGATACTTTGGCTGCCTGATGCGAAGAGCTGACTGGTTGTAAAAGACCCTGATGCTGGAATAGATTGAAGATAAAAGGAGAAGGGGGCATCAGAGGATAAAATGGTTAGATAGCATCACCTCCAACTCAATGGACATGAATCTGAACAAACTCTGGATGATAGTAAAGGACAGGGAAGTTTGATGTGCTGCAGTCTATGCGGTCACAAAGAGTGGAACATAACTTAGCAACTGAACAACAACAACTTTCCTATCATGTCTGAGGAGCAGTATATTAGATTCAGTGAAGGATAATTAGACTGTAATATAGTATTTACTCAAGATATAGAGGTGACTTTTTCCCCCTTGGCTTTAATTTCTTTTTTCCCAATAACAACTTATTTCAATCTAACTTCAAAGTTTGTAACTTACTTTTCTGGATTAGTTCTAAAACATATTGTTGAAATTCAGATATATCACAAGCCATTGTACTGCAACAACATGAATTATAGTTCTTCATGGTCTCTAAGCTCAAAAAATGAATTTTGAGGAAGAAGAAATTTCCTTGTCTATTGAGTAAATTGTGACCCTTAACTTAAAAGAAGTGCTGCCCTCCATATGATAGTGTATTCTTTATTACACATTAATAAAGATTAGGAAAATTTGCTTTTCTGTTTTAGGCCTATACATGATTAAATTTTAACTTTTAAATAAGATGATTTTATTTTGTTGCCTCAACAAATCTTACCTTTTTAGATAGCTGATTCATTGCCTTAATGTTGTAGAAATCTGACATGAAATCTCACGAATGGGGATCAACATGCACAATCCTTTTTAATTTGTGACTGGCCTTCATCAAATACATGTGCAAACCCAGATGTAGCTACAAAAACGGTCACAAAAAGAGACCAAACAAAAAATCTAGTATTAATTCCATTATTAACATTTTGCTGAAAAGCCCTTGTAAAGGATAATCATTTTCAGGAATCAGCATAGATCCACAGACTGAAATTGCTGCATATTAAATTTTTCATCTTCTTTGATCCCGCCTCTCATCCTTCCATATTATAAACTTTAGTGTCTCTAAACCAACAACATTTTTTTGTTGTTGATACTTATTTATTGATTGGTTATTACATTTTCACTCTCTCTCTCCTATTTGAAAACCTCTTGTCTTTCCTATGCAGTATATATTCTGCTCGTTGATTATAATACTTTCCTTTTAAATACCATTACATCCCTTGCCCCTTCTCACTTTGTAAGAATTGCTTGGCAAAGTCGCAATTTTAATTGCATCTACACTTAGGCTACTCTTATTTGCACTAAAGCTGTCAAATGTGAATACAAAGAAACAAAAAACACTTTACTACTCTATCTGTTCTCTAATTGTGTAATTGTGAACCTCAATTGAACACCGAGTGCTGCCCAGTCACCATAATATAGTTCTTTATTCTCTTCTCTCATCTACTTGAAAACAATTTCACACTCTCCTAGGTCTCCAAAACTCTACCATTTCCTTCTCTATCCTATTCTCAGGCCATATCTTTGTTTCCTACCTCAAGAAACATAAGTAAGAGATTCCAAGTGAAGCCTACTATTATTTATTCCCATCATGTAACACCAGCAGCCTTCTACCTCCTTCAAAATGGTTCATTTAATATTCTTGCACATCTGATTTCATGGAAAATCCATTTTGACAGATTACAGTTGATCTGCCAAAAACTCTGAAGTCATGAATGTCCTTTTCTCTCTCAGAAAGTCTCTCTCTCTCCACTGCATTTTTGAGATATCCTGTAGGCTATACTTTCAAAACTCATAATGAATCTGATCCTGAATTATTATCCTTACTTCCAGTAATTCATTCTAACACTATATTATTTAAATAACCTCTAGTATGTCTTTGCTTCTATTCTTTATTCAGGAATTGTATTCCCAACATAGTTGCTATAGATGTTCTTATATAAACCTTCCTTGGACTCAGTGAGTTAGCCCAATTTCTTTCTAATAAATTATTCTTGTATCTTTTATTTTTTCTTTTGATGATTTGAAATGTTTATTTTTACTTTCAAACAACTGCTCTACCCAGGTTTTTAAGTGTTTTGTTGTGTTATTTTTCTATGTTCATTTCTATAGTTCTCATTGTACTGTACACATTTCTAGGCAGAAGTATTTTGTTATATATTCAGATGATTGCAGACTTCAACTATTTTTGCTAATAAAAATAGTTTATTTTTTAACTTTTATCCATTATTAGAAAGTATTTGTACCTAAATCAGGATTTCATCTGAGCATCAAATGCCATAAAATATGGCAAATATTTTTTAATTGTTATATCTTTGCTGAATAGCTAATGTATGTGAGTATTTTACTTAATTCTGGGGATATACTGGCTTATAATACAATATTTCTAATCTCAGGAAAAGTTTTATGAAAAATAGTTGCAGTAGAGTATATAAGAAGCATTAAAATGCATGTATTTCAGTGGAGGTAATCAATTAAGAGTGTTGCAAAAGCTTATGAAAATGTCCTTTTGAATTCTGCACTAAAGAATTAATAGACCTTCTTCAGGCAGATAGGAGAAGAAGAGGAAGAAAGGCATCATGAGCAGGCAGAAAACAAATGACTCTGTATTGGGAGATGGCACCGTTTGTAGGGGAGAGTTAGGAGCTGAGACGTGAGAGGCAGGCTTCTTCAGTTCATATCTGTTCTCTACCAGCTATTCAAGATTAAACAGGAGAGTGAAAACTCTTCTTTCAGTGTTTCATATCTCATTTCTTTATTGTTCTCAGAGATAATAGCCTACATTTCTTCTCTGTGAATATTTTTGGTTATCTATTACATGTTATATTCATTTGTTTCAGATTACAGCTTTAACATAGTGGTTTTCTGCATTCACAATTAAACACATTGTTCTTCCCATAATCTTTACTGTTAATGCTCATAATTAGTCACTTTCTTCTTAATGGATTCACTGAAAACTAGCACTTTAATCACTGCAAAAGAAGTGCCTACAAATAGCCCAAAGCAAAGGGAAAAGTTGTAAGATACAACCATTTTAACTGATGAAGGGGCCACAAGGGAAATACAATCCTTACAAGTTATGAATAGCTTATAATTCTCATATCTCCTTGTTTTTATTATTATTCAATAAACATTAATGACTAAACCATAATTATATGGTATGTTATTATGTCATGTCATACTAAATTACAAATAAAATCCATATTTAGCATCTGAGACACGACTGAAGCGACTTAGCAGCAGCAGCAGCTGCAGCATCTGAGAACATGAAATTGCCTTCCCCCATAAGATAAATCCTTGTAAAGAAAGTTGTATCACATAATTTGTTGTTTCTGTTCTGCATGTTCTGAAATGTGAGGTTCAGATAAATGTGAGATTTAGTGCTTTATAAAATGTGCACTAAGAAAGTTAAAAAGAGGTAGGAACAGACACTGTTCATTGGAAAATGACCAAAAATCTTGGGTTCAGTTTCTGGCTCCCTTTCTTATTATACACATTGTCTTTAAGAATCCCCTTGCATTTATGAAAGTTTCAAATATGTAATAATAATAATAATAATAATATATTTAGCATAGTGTTTTATACCATCTATTTTCACTTTGTGGAACACATTATTTTTCTTCTCTAGTCATCTGTCCCCTTTGCATTTACTTTTACTTCTTCCTCTGTTCACCAAATACATATATATATTTCTTTTTTCCTTACAAAAATACTAAAATACTTGAATATTTTTCTTTAAGATGCATATTGAAATATTTTAATGTATCTTTTGTTTGTCAGCATCTCTATTATTTATGTAACAAATCTTATTGTAATAATCTCTAGATTCTGATTAAGAAAAATATATCTTGGATTTCTAATGAAGGGCTTTAATTATGCTAACCAAGTAGCATTTATTCTTGACATATTATGTAAGGAACATTTTTTGTTCATCATGTTGTGTTTTCTCACAATTTTTTTTTTTTTTTGCCAATTTGAATACCGAAAATTATTAAGATTTTCTTGGTATGATTTTTAATTTTGTTACCATTTCCAGACTAATGTTGCTTCTTCTTTCTCAGTTGTATTTATTGAATGTATTCTGATTATGAAGTATGTAAAAAATGGGTGCACCACTTGAGTGTTGAAAAATGGCACTGATAAATGATATACATTTTAACATGGATGCTCTTAAGCATTATTCTTAAAATAGCTCTTTCACTAGCAGCCTTAGTTGATTAACGTATTGTCAAAGAAATACAGAGGAAAATGAATCAGGAAAGTGTTTAAAATATATTGTGTTAACATAAGTTTTGGAGTAATACAGAATCTAATTTTAAGACTTATAAACAAGACAGAATATTTTATTAAGATGTGATGTCTAAGGATTGCACATACCGATGTGTGACTCTTTTTGCTTTTAATTCTCAGTTTATTGAACTAGAATATGTCTGCTAATGTTCAAAGATTTGCTTGTTTAAAGGTCTGTTTTCATGTGAAGTGGTCTAAAGGAAAACAAACAAACAAACAAAAATCATGACTGTTTCTCAATATATTACTCTTTTCTAACCAAAATATTTTATAAAAGATTTAGTGAAATGGTATTTCTGTATTTTCCTTTTTATTTTTTCCTATGATTGTTCTTCCACTTTTATCCTTTTAGGAGTCTTGCATGAAACAAACAGAGATCAAGCTAGAAATCCAATTTGAATGATAGGCACCATTATAATTTCAAAAGTGCTTTTCTATTTATATGACACTAAGTGCTCCCTGATTGGGTCAAGATGATCACATCTGACTCCAGAATATTCACAAGACACATCTCAGCACTCATACACTGAAAACTGAGTGTGTCTCATTTTTTTTTTTTCTTTAGACAGACATAGAAACATCAGGCTCTAAATTAATTCCTGGATAAGACTACTAAAATAATCAGATTAATAGCATAAGAATATTATGCACAAATATATATTTTTAAAAATGTTTCTTATAGAGTTTTAATAAATCAGTTATTCTATTAAAAATAAAATATCACTTAAAAACAACATAATCACACAGAAAAGGTAAACAAATAAAAACTAAATTGTAGTAGACAGGACAAGTAGTTATTACCAACCCACAAGTAAACACCTGCTATTAAGTTCAAGCTACTACTGGTCACCCATAAGAGAAGTCAATAAACGAAGAGATGAGGTGTTGTGACAAGAAATAGCAACCTTATTCAAAAAGAAATAAAAACTTTATTTCAAAAGACTGAGAAAATTGCAGACTAGTGTCCCATGAGAAGTGAAGTTGCTCAGTCGTGTCTGACTCTTTGCAACCCCATGGACTGTAGCCCACCAGGCTCCTCCGTTCATGGGATTTTCCAGGCAAGAACACTGGAGTGGGTTGCCATTTCCTTCTCCAGGAGATCTTCCTGACCCAGGGATTGAACCCAGTTAGTGTCCCAAAGCACCATTTTATTTGAGATTAGAATTCTGGCTTCTTTTACATGAAAAGGGGAGGGGCTGTGGCTGGCTGTTGCAGACTTCTTGGTATTAGTCAGACCCCAGAAGTGATGTGATAATCCTTTGTTTTGCAGTTGCCCGTGTAGGTCTGGTCAAGACATTCCTGCAAACCTTTCAACAAGACAAACATTATTTTCCATTCTACATATGTATGTATGAAAACTGTTTTACGTGTAAAGGTCAAGTAGGAGAGGCTGAGCCTTGAGAAGTGGCTATTATGCACATTTCAGGCTACAGGCAATGTTCCATTACAAAGGTGCAAAGTTAGCATGACTAAGCATGGGTCAGATCAGATCAGATCAGATCAGTCACTCAGTCGTGTCCGACTCTTTGTGACCCCATGAATCGCAGCACGCCAGGCCTCCCTGTCCATCACCAACTCCCAGAGTTCACTCAGACTCACGTCCATCGAGTCAGTGATGCCATCCAGCCATCTCATCCTCTGTCCTCCCCTTCTCCTTCTGCCCCCAATCCCTCCTAGCATCACAGTCTTTTCCAATGAGTCAAATCTTTGCATGAGGTGGCCAAAGTACTGGAGTTTCAACTTTAGCATCATTCCCTTCCAAAGAAATCCCAGGGCTGATCTCCTTCAGAATGGACTGGTTGGATCTCCTTGCAGTCCAAGGGACTCTCAAGAGTCTTCTCCAACACCACAGTTCAAAAGCATCAATTCTATGGCGCTCAGCCTTCTTCACAGTCCAACTCTTACATCCATACATGACCACAGGAAAAACCATAGCATTAACTAGATGGACATTTGTTGGCAAAGTAATGTCTCTGCTTTTGAATATGCTATCTAGGTTGGTCATAACTTTCCTTCCAAGGAGTAAGCGTCTTTTAATTTCATGGCTACACTCACCATCTGTAGTGATTTTGGAGCCCAGAAAAATAAAGTCTGACACTGTTTCCACTGTTTCCCCATCTATTTCCCATGAAGTGGTGGGACCGGATGCCATGATCTTGTTTTCTGAATGTTGAGCTTTAAGCCAACTTTTTCACTCTCCACTTTCACTTTCATCAAGAGGCTTTTGAGTTCCTCTTCACTTTCTGCCATAAGAGTGGTGTCATCTGCATATCTGAGGTTATTGATATTTCTCCCGGCAATCTTGATTCCAGCTTGTGTTTCTTCCAGTCCAGCGTTTCTCATGATGTACTCTGCATATAAGTTAAATAAACAGGGTGACAATATACAGCCTTGACAAACTCCTTTTCCTATTTGGAACCAGTAAGGAAAACAAAGTTTAGAGCTAAAATAATAGATCCAACATGGAGTCAGGTTTGTTCTCCTTTGTTACACACCTATTCCAAAAAGTGAGCTATTGTTTTAATTTTTCAAATTCCTTCACAGCTAAAATTTGGAGGTACTAAATATGCCATAAATTTCAGGAAAATTAGAAGAAGACAATGTAAATAGAAATCACTGATGAGATCCCCTTACACTGATGCTAATGCAAGAATATCAGAGTAGTTTTAAATTACCATTTCAAACTTTACTATGAATATGGGTTGTATTGAGCAAAATATTTTTAAACAAGACTCTCAACCTCAACATAACTAATATTTTTTAATGTCATAGAAACACACATTAGACCTATCTTCAATATATTCCTAAATGTACAAGTACAGTATAATATTGTAGACTACAAGTACAATATTGTACAGTAGACTTCTAGAGCTTTTCACTTCACAGAACTGAAATTTTATACCCATTGAACATCTCTCCAGTCTATGGAAAACACCATTCTACACCCTGTTTCTACAATTTTAACTATTTTAGATACCTTATATAAGGGGGTTATGCAGTGCTTATCCTTTTGTAACTGGATTTTTTTCACTCAGCAGAATGCCATTCAATTATATTCATGTTGTTGTGTTATGACAGGATTTCTTATTTTTTAATGCTGAATAATATTTCATTAAATGTATATACCCGATTTTCTTTATGCATTCATCTGCTGATAAATGTTAGTTGTTTCCATGTCTTTGTTTTTGTTTAGTCATTAAAATATATCTGACTCTTTTACTATCCCATGGTCTGTAGTGCACCAGTCTCCTCTGTCCATGGGATTTTCCAGTCAAGAATACTTGCGTGCATTGCTGTTTCCTTCTCCAAGGGATTTTCCTGATCTAGGGATGGAACTGTGTCTCTTGCATTGGCAGGCAGTTTCTTTACCACTGAGCCACCAGGGAAGCCCTTCCATTTCTTGGCTATTGTATATAAAGCTGTTCTGAACATTGATGTTCCAATATGTCTTTGAGATCCTGATTTCAATTTTTTAGATATATGCCCCAAAACAGCATTACTGGATCATATGATAATTCTATTTTTTTAAGTTTTTTGATGAAACTTTATACTGTTTTCCCTAATGGCTGCACCATTTTACATTTCCACCAATAGTATACACACATTCCAATTTCTCTGCATCCTCACCAATGCTTTTTAATCTTTGCTTATTTTTATAACATCCATTCTAAGAGCTGTGAAATATTATCTCATGGTTTTGAGTTTCATTTCCCTGATGATTAGTGATATTTAGCATCTTCTCACATAGCTGTCAGTCATTTGCATACATTGTTTGGAGAAATTTCTATTCATGTCTTTTGCCCATTTTTATATTCATGTCTTTTGCCCATTTTTAATGAGGTTGGTTTTTGCTATTGAGTTGCTGGCTCCTTATGTATTTTGGATACTAATCCCTTATCGAAGATATGGTTTGTAAATTTTTTCTCACATTCCATTGATTGCCTTTTCACTTTGTTGATTGTTTCCCTTGTTGTGCTTTTTAGTTTGATGTAGTTCCATCTGTTTGGTTTTGCTTTTGTAGCCTAAATCTTTTGCTTTAGTTCTTAGGTGTCCTAGACATGCCATGTCCCTCAGCACTCCATGAGGGAAGACAGAAACCATTCCCTTGAGTAACTCACTAGAAGGATGTTGGATGAATGCTCCCCTCTCTCTTTTCCCAAGTGAATTTGTGGGCCAAATTTTCATGTGAATTTCTCTCGACACTCAGCTATTCCAGCTTAGTGTGAAGGCTGACATGGTAAAGTGAAATCACTCTCCTTACTCATTTTCATGCAGTTATTTTTGGATTTGTGCTTGTCTGAGGACTTCAACTACTTGACTAAATCCTGACATCTCAGCAAGTAATGGTCCACACGTTGCTGTTAAATCAATATTGCTGCAAGAAACTATGGCTGGGATTCCTCCTCTGCCATTTTACTGACATAACTTCTTATATATCTCTGTTTTTTTCCTTGTTATGCATATTCATTCATGTGAATTTTTATATACTCAGATATATGATGTACTGTTAAAAGATAAACTTAACCATATTAAATATTTTGAGTTTATTTGAACATTCATCTATTTGAATGGAGCAGCACTCAAATCAGAAATGGTTCAGAGGGTTCCATCCATGGGAGATAAGGGAAAGACACCTGAGAATTCCCTGGCAGCCTAGTATTAGACAGTGCCTCACTTCCAGGTCCAGGTTCAATCCCTGGTTAGGGAAGTAAGAGGGGAACTAATATCCCACAAACAACACAGTACATCTAAAAAAAGAAAACAGTGCCAAAGCATAAAAAAGAAAGTATTTGATTAGTTATAGCTTAAAGCCCAATTGGCTGTTACAGTTGGTTGCCCTTTTGATTTCTTTTTCACATAAAGGATGATTTATTATTAAAATTTATCACTGGCTAGGGAGCAAACAGACAGAATAAAAAGGTCAGTTAAAAAGTGAGTGTGGAGAGGTGTGTGCTGCAGCTTGAGCTTTAGAGGTGGGAGGGAAAGAATAGCACCAGGGGAATGTCACTTGGCTTGAGCTGTAGAGGTGAAAGGGGAAGGGTAGCATCAGGGGATGCCACTTCTTGGCCAAGCCCTGCCTCTTGGGTCAGGCTCCTCTCCACTCCAGCTCACCTAGTGGGGATGGCATCCCTGTCACTGGCCTGCCATAGACCTTCTGCCTTTCTCTGTTGGCTGCTTTTGGCAACTAAAAGGCAAATGTTCTTTTGCCAAGGACGTGCCCCAGGGCTTCCTCAGGCATTTATAGGATTAGATTCTTGGTTTGAATATGTAAGCTACCACAGCCTTAGAGCCACTTCAGTCTAAAGTTCTCCTTGTTTATTTAATTTAGCAATAGGAATATATGTAAACTGCATGCTGTTTAGAATTAAATGTATCCAGAAGAAAAGATTATGTTTGAAATGATGCATATATTTTCTAACTAACTAACTCAAGGATTAGTTAGATCTTCATCTGAATGAAACCAATGTGAATTACCAAATGTCATAGTCATTTGAATATTCTTATATGTTATCAGAATTTTATAATAATAATAACTTTTCACGTGACTAGGAATAGTAAGAAAAAGTTCATTCCCTCTTTAAATAAAACATACTGTCTATGTCTAAAAGAGAACCTAAGCATCTTATGTTGATTTCTGTACTATAGCTTAATTATATTGTGTTTTAAACATCTAGAAAATTGTAATTTAAGCATGAGTTATTATATCATAAAATGATTTCTACTGATTAAAATGAAGGTTTTTACTATATGCATAACTAATCTTTAATTTTAACATGAACTTATAATCTGAAATGGAAAACAATTAAGAGCTAATACATTCTGGAACCTTTATCTTTCATGTGGACTTACAAAATGTACTGACTTTTCTCCAGGGCTGATTAGAAATAATTTTAAATTAAATTGCTTTGCACAAATTAACTGAAAATAAAATTTTTCTTACAGAAATTATTTGCTTCATAGTTGTCTAACTTTAAAGGACTCATTTCTCTTTATATTTACTTGCTGTTGTTGTTTAGTCACTAAGTTATGTCAGACTGTTTTGCTACACCATGGTCTATAGCCCCCCAGGCTCCTCTGTCAAAGGGATTTTAAGGCAAGAATACTGGAGTGAGTTGCCATGTCCTTCTCCAAGGGATCTTCCCAATCCAGGGATGGAACTTGCCTCCCCTGCATTGGCAGGTAGATTATTTACCATTGAGCCACCTGGAAATTCCTTATATTTACATGAAAATATTTTTATTTCTCATCAGATACTGAGTAGTTTGAAGATATCTAAATGATAAAAAAGGCACAGAGTATAAATATGGTATCTGCATTTTTGGTTGGATATTTTAAAAAATACAAATTTCTTTAAGTGTAGGTAAATGTGTCAACTTAGAATTTATGTTTTCTTACAAGTTCACAGATAACTTGAAATATACAGTATGGATATTTAGTTTAATTTTATTTGTTACAAACTTATAAAGTATTGTTAATGCAATAGCATAAACTGATCTATCTTAATTTGAAATATAAAGCATCATATAGTGAATAAAAATGAGAATAAGGAAATAATTTCTCAAAAATTGTTAAATGTTATAAATTTGAACATATGTTATTTTCTGGTTTCTTAAAACTTTATTTTACATTCTTTTTCCTAGTCAGAATCTCACCCTAGAAATCATAATCCTCTGCCTTTTCTCTCCAAATACTGGAGATCTAGACAGTCTTCAAAGAAGAAAGGAAAGAATACCAAGACATTATACAGTTCATTGGACAAGTAATTGCTGTGTCTTCTCTCAGCGTCATGCCTGTCTTAAAATAATCGAATTTAGACAACTCTATCAACTGTATTTATTTTTAAGACTGATGACTTATTTTAAACACATTAAGAATAGTTAATGAGGCTTCTTTCTGGAGAATAAACCATTATGTTGAGATGACAAAATACAGTCACAAGGTTCTACATTTGCTGACCACTGGTGAATTTTAGTAACTGCATTACTCACCTCATTTCATTCCAGGCTCATTAAACTCAGCATGCTTTATCTAATATATCACTTGCATTAGAATTTAGCAATTCTTATGTTTGATAAGGATGTGAGTGCCTACTCCAAGCTCTAGTTGAATGACTAACTGACTGACCAGCATAGGCTAATTATTTCCTTTAGCTGAGAATTACAGTGCATACTGATTAATACCATGCATTAACATTGTACAAGAATAGCAGAAAATGAAAGCAAAAAAATCATGTTTAAAAAATAATTAAAAATGCTTGGCAGTGTGCTTAAAACGTTTGAATAAATTATACTTCATATAACACTTTTATATGTACTTTTTTATACTGCATCTAATTTAAGACATATAAACAATTATTTCAATTAAATACACCGAAGAATTGATGCTTTTGAACTGTGGTGTTGGAGAAGACTCTTGACAGTCCCTTGGACTGCAAGAAGATCCAACCAGTCCATCCTAAAGGAGATCAGTTCTGGATGTTCTTTGGAAGGAATGATGCTAAAGCTGAAACTCCAATACTTTGGTCACCTGATGCGAAGAGTTGACTCATTGGAAAAGACTCTGATGCTGGGAGGGATGGGGGCAGGAGAAGAAGGGGACAACAAAGGATGAGATGCCTGGATGGCATCATCGACTCAGTGGACATGAGTTTGGGTGACCTCCGGGAGTTGGTGATGGACAGGGAGGTCTGGCGTGCTGCAATTCATGGGGTTGCAAAGAGCCAGACATGACTGAGGGACTGAACTGAACTGAAACACTTTTTTAAAACAATTTGGAGGATCATTAACATATATATTTAATGAGAATGTTTTCTATGTGCCAGGCACCTTTCTCAGAAATTCAGATATATTAGTGAACAAAAGACCAAAACTCTTACTGCTTGGAGCTTATATTTTAGCTATAGTGGATAGACATTATATAAACCATGTAATAATTGTTATATCTTATATAAAAAGTTAATGGATATTGTGGGAAAAGTAAGGAAATTAATTATACAAAGAGTTATGAGACTTTGGAAAGATTTCAATATGGTGAAATGAATAAATTTTATTAACATAAATATATTTATGAACCCCCTGAACATAAATATAAAGTGTCTTGTTTTTCCTTAAAAAACAATTGGCTTTCCCCACATTCTGTATTGGTATCTTCAGAAACTGATTTCCCTTTATTTGGGCCTACTTACCCCAGAAGTACAAGGTATTGGCTTTCCACCCTATAATCATCCCCAATTTAGCTCAGTCTATCTAATTTTTTGCTTCACTTGTGTCTGACTCTTTGCTACCCCATGGACTCTAGCCCATAAGGCTCCTCTGTCCATGGGATTCTCCAGGCAAGATTACTGGAGTGGATTGCCATTCCCTCCTCCAGGGGATCTTCCCAACCCAAGGACTGAAACCATGTCTCTTACGTCTCCTGCATTGGCAGGTAGATTCATCACCTGGGAAGCCCCACTAAAATGAAAGGATCATAAAAAATAATTTATATCTTGACTCTAAGCATATGCCTCTTATGTGCCACCTTTTTTCTTTTCTTTTCCTAATATATTCTTTCCTCATATATTTACACTGTGTGTGTGTGTTCACTCAGTTGTATCTGACTCTTTGCAACCCTAGGCACTGTAGCCCAGCAGGATCCTCTGTCCATGGCATTTTCCCAGCAAGAATGCTAGAGTGGGTTGCCATTTCCTCCTCCAGAGGATCTTCCTGCAATGGCAAGTGGATTACCACCTGGGAAGCCCAACCCTGATGTGTGTGTAATGTGAGTTAATATGCCACAGCCACACTGCCATCTGCTGGAGAAGGATGGAATAAAAATCAGATATTAGCTTCCATTGAGGGGTTTTTGTGCGTATGTGCGTGTGTGTGTGGCTGTGGTAGTGGTTGGTGGAATGAGAGCGGTGTTAATAAAACACAATGTACTATTTTTTATGAGCCTTAAGTTAAAAATAGCTTTTATTTAAAAGATGATTCACCAAAGAATGAAAGTTTGAAGTCTCAAATTGCATCCTTAGATTTCTAAGTTATAATGAAAAGTATTCCAGCAAAGTCTCTTAAAAATACTCAGTGCTTACCTATCCTAACTTGTGATTCAGTTGCAGTGGTGTGTAGTTGCGACCATTTCAGCAGAATTTTCCTGTTAACATGAGAATTTTATTGAGAAAAATTAAGTTAACTGGATCATGCTAAACCAGAATTTTATTATATTTCTGTGAACATTCTATATAAGTTCTACCAGAATGCATAAAATAACCCAGAAATCATATGATAGACATTTATGCTCACATTTTTGCTACTAAAAGCTAGTATATTTGACATATATATCATGTTAGAAAAATACAATCATATAAGTATTAAAATGATTATTCACTATGCATATAGGTTATATTTTATTCTTAAAACCATATATATAATTTGCTAACATGAACAACCTCAGATATGCAGATGATACTACTCTAATGGCAGAAAGTGAAGAGGAAATAAAGAGCCTCTTGATTAGGGTGAAAGAGGAGAGTGAAAAAGTCAACTTAAAACTCAATGTTAAAAAAAAAAAAAACACTAAGATCATGGCATCCAGCACCATTATTTCCTGGCAAATAGAAGGAGAAAATTTAGAAGCAGTGACTGATATCCTCTTCTTGGGCTCTAAAATCGCTGTGAATGGTGGCTATAGCCATGAAATCAGAAGACAATTACTTCTTGGCAGGAAAGCTATGACAAACCTAGACAGTGTGTTGAAAAGATGAGACATCACTCCACCAACAAAGGTTCATATAGTCAAGCCTATGGTCTTCCCAGTGGTCATGTACTGTTGTGAGATCTGGATCGTAAAGAAGGCAAAGTGCCAAAGAATTGATGCCTTTGAACTGTGGTGCTGCAGAAGACTTCTGAGAGTCCTTTTGACACTGAGAAAATCAAACCAGTCAATCTTAAAGGAAATTAACCGGGAATACTCGTTGGAAGGACTGATGCTGAAACTGAAGCTCCAGTGTTTTGGTGAGCTGATGTGAACAGGTGATTCATTGGGAAAGTCCCTAATGCTGGGAAAGATTGAGGGTATAGGGAAAAGAGGGCATCAGAGGATGAGATGGCTGGATGGCATCACTGATGCAATGAACATGAACTTGGGCAAACTCTGGAAAATGGTGAGGGATAGGGAGGCCTGGCATGGTGCAGTCTGTGGCATTGCAAAGAGTTAGACATGACTGGGAGACTGAAAAAGAGCAGCAATACTTTACTATCTATCATCATATTTAAGATCAGAAGGACATATGTACAATTGGGCTAGAAACATATCATATATAATATTTTAATATGTAATATTATCCATTAAAGTACCCAGAACAAGATTTGGGACTGCCCTACGTACTCCTGTGGAACTCCAAAATTGCAACTAGTTGCTGATGCAATTTTGAACAGAAGAAAGTTTGATCCCACCAAAAAAAGATACCCACATCCAAGGGCAAAGGAGAAGCCCCAACAAGGTGGTAGGGCAGGCAAAATTGTGTTTAGAGTCAAAGCCCATACCCACCAGAGATGCTCAGAGGACTCAAACAAAACTTTGTGTGCTCCAGGACCCAGGGACCCTACAAGAGACGGAACCACACCTGCCTTTGAGTGAGTGTTTCCTGCAAAGTCACAGACCAGTAGGGGCTGCCATGGGGATGAGGGCTCTGGCTGCAACAGACCTGGGAGGCACTGCATGTGGCATAAATCCTCTTGGAGGATTTATTAGCCGCACCATAGATTCACCAAGCAGAAGACCCTCAAACTGGAGAACAATTATATCAAAGAAGTTTTCACACTGTTGCAAATGTTCTAGAGCCCACAAGACATTCCCCAACCTGGGGATCCAGCAAAGGGACTGAGAACCTTCAGGAAATTTGACTTTGAAGACCAGTGGAATTTGATGCAGGATTTCCAGAGGACTGGGGAAACACTCTTGGAAAGGACAAGAAAAACTTTGTGCACACCAGAACCTAAGAGAAAGGAGTAGTGATCCCACAAGAGACTGAGCCATACTTGGCTGTTAGTGTTCAGGAATCTCCCATGGAGGCATGGGGTGACAATGGCCTGCTGTGGGGTCAGGGGCACTGAATACAACAGACCTGGGAGCCACAAGACATGTTGGCATGAGTCCTCTTGAAGGAGATCACTGTTACTGCCACTGCCCCTACCATAATTTAGCTTCAGATTGAACTACAGGGAAGGAACACAGACCCACCCATCAATAGAAAATTGATTTAAAGCATCATTGAGGATGACTCTGCCCATTAGATCAAGAACCAGATTCTCCCAAAGCCAGTCCCTCCCATTCAGAAGCTTCCAAAAGTCTCTTATCCTTATCAGTCAGAGGGCAGACAGAATGAAAGCTACAATTACAGAAAATTAACCAAACTGATCACATGGATCAAAGTCTACTCTAACTCAATGAAACTTTGAGCAATGCTGTGTCAAGCCATCCAGGATGGATGGTTCATGGTGAAGAGTTCTGACAAAATATTATCTATCGGCAATGGGAATGGCAAACCACTTCAGTATACTTGGCTTGGGAACACCTGAATAGTATGAAAAGGCAAAAAGATATGAAACTGAAAGATGAACACCCAGGTTGGTAGGTGCCCAAGGCTGAGCCAAAGCAAGAACAACAACCATTGTGGATGGGACTGGTGATGGAAGTAAAATCTGATGCTATGAAGAGCAATATTGCATAGGAACCTGGAATGTAAGGTCCATGAATTGAGGTAAATTGCAACTGGTCAAACAGGAGATGGCAAGAGTGAACATTGACACTTTAGGAATCAGTGAGCTAAAATGGACCAGAAAGGGTGAATTTAATTCAGATGACCATTGCATCTACTACTCTGGACAAGAATTCCTTAGAAGAAATGGAGTAGCCCACATAGTCAACAAAACAGTTTGAAATGCAGTACTTGGGTGCAATCTCAGAAACGACAGAATGATCTCTGTTCATTTCCAAGGCAACCATCCAATATTACAGTAATCCAAGTCTATGCCCCAACCACTAATGCTGAAGAAGCTGAAACTGATTCTATAAAGATCTGCAAGATCTTCTAGAACTAACACCAAAAATAGATGTCCTTTCCATTATAGGGGGCTGGAAAGGAAAAGTAGGAAGCCAAGATATACCTGGAGTAACAGGCAATTTTGACCTTGGAGTGCAAAATGAAGCAAGGCAAAGGCTAACAGAGTTTTGCCAAGAGAACACACAGGTCACAGCAAACGCCCTCTTCTGAAAACACAAGACAGAGATGACTCTGCACATGGACTTCACGGATAGTAACAATTGAAATCAAATTGATTATATTCCTTGCAGTCGAATATGGAGAAGCTCTATATAGTCAGCAAAAACAAAACTGGGAGCTGACTGTGGCTCATATCATGAACTCATTATTTACCAAATTCAGATTTAAATTGAATAAAGTAGAGAAAGCCACTAGACCATTCCAATATGACCTAAATCAAATCCCTTATGATTACAAAGTGAAAGTGACAAATATTCAAGGGAATAGATCTCATAGACAGAGTGCCTGAAGAACTATGGATAGAGGTTCATGACATTGTATGTGGTGCAGTGATCAAAACCATTGCCCCAAAAAAGAAATGTGAAGGGGCAATATGGTTGTCTGATGAGGCATTAAAAATAGCTGAGAAAAGAAGAGAAGCAAAAGGCAAAGTAGAAAAGCAAAGATACATCCATCTGAATGCAGAGCTTCAAAGAATAAAAAGAAGACATAAGAAAAGCTTCCTAAATGATCATGCAAAGAACTAGAGGAAATAAATAGAATGGGAAAAACTAGAGATCTCTTCAAGAAAATTAGAGATAACAAGGGAAAATTTCATACAAAGAAGGGCACAATAAAAGACAGAAGCCGTGTGGATCTACAGAAGCAGAAGTTATTAAAAAGAGCAAAGAATATACAGAACTATACAAAGTGATCTTAATGACCCAGATAACTACGACGGTGTGATCATTCACCTAGAAATAGATATCTGGAGTGCAAAGTCAAGTGGGCATTAGGAAGCATCACTACAAACAAAGCTGGTGGAGGTGATGGAATTCCAGTTAAGTTATTTCAAATCTTAAAAGATGATGCTGTGAAAGTGCTGCACTCAATATGCCAGCAAAATTGGAAAACTCAACAGTGGCCACAGGACTGGAAAATGCCAGTTTTAATGCCAAAGATTGTCCAGACTAATACACAAT
>NW_011489045.1:36414-38654 GCF_000754665.1 Bison bison bison
AGGACTTCCAAAGGAGTTTGTAGGTTGAAACGCTCTTGTCATGCCCAGGAACTTTATTAACTGGAGCTGTAAGTTAACTCTTTTTCAGAGAGAGAGATGGTAGTGGGGGACAGCCCCCCATAAAGTCAGAGGTGTAGGTGAGAGCACAAAGCAGTAAAGTAGGCAGATTCTGGTTTTGGGGGTAGATGCTCAAGAATTTCCAGGGGGACTCCTGAGGCTCAGTCCCACCTTTGTGTATGTCGAGCCCCCTTCCTCATGACCTTTGCCATGGGCGGAGTTCCTCACGCTGGCTCCCGGCATAGGCTGACTCTGCTTATTTAACACATATGCAGAGTGCATCATATGAAATGCCAGGCTGGATGAAGCACGAGCTGGAATCAAGATTGCCAGGAGAATTATCAATAACTGCAGATATGCAGATGATACCACCCTTATGAAAGTGAAAAAGAACTAAAGAGCCTCTTGATGAAAGTGCAAGAGGAGAATGAAAAAGCTGGCTTAAAACTCAACATTCCACAAACTAAGATCATGACATCCAGTCCCATCACTTCAAGGCAAATAGATGGGGAAACAGTGGAAATGGTGACAGACTTTATTTTCATGGGTTCCAGAATCACTGCAGATGATGAATGCAGGCATGCAATTAAAAGACACTTGTTCCTTGGAAGAAAAACTATGACCAAGCTAGGCAGCGTAGTATAAAGCAGAGACATTACCTTGCCAATAAAAGTCTGTTTAGTCAAAGCTATGGTTTTTCCAGTAGTCATGTATGGATGTGAGAGTTGGAGATTAAGAAAGCTGAGCACTGAAGAATTGATGCTTTTGAATTGTGGTGTTGCAGGAGACTCTTATGAGTCCCTTGGAATGCAAAGAGATCAAACCAGTCAATCCTAAAGGAAATCAGTCCTGAATATTCATTGGAAGGACTGATGCTGAAGCTCCACTTTGGCCCCCTGATGTGAAGAACTGACTCATTTGAAAACACCCTGATCCTGGAAAAGACTGAATGCAGGAGGAGAAGGGGACTACAGAGGATGAGATGGTTGGATGGTATCACCAACTGATGGACATGAGTTTGAGGTAGCTCCAGGAGTTGATGGTCGGGGAGGCCTGAGGTGCTGCAGTCCATGGAGTTGAAAAGATTCAGACATGACTGAGACTGAACTGAACTGAATTGAAAGTAACCAGGGGATTTTAGTTAGATATAACAAGTTTCCAGGATTCACAGCTGTCAGTATAAACGTGTTATTAGAAAGTATGGAAAAAGCCAAAGAAGCAACATATATATAAATATGCAAAAATCATTATGGCAACAATTTTGAAATTCTTTTACTTTCAGTGGCTGAACTGAACTGAACTGAGTCCCGGCCACATGGCTAAAAGTCACAATCTAAGGTAAATGGTTTCAGTAAAGGTTATAAAGCAATGCAAATATATTTAATGTCATTGTATTGAATAGCAGTTAAAAATAGTTAAAATGGTAAGTTTGACTTTATATATATTTCTCATGATAAAATTTTTAAGCCCCTTTGGTGAAAAACATTACAAAGATTATTTTATAAGCACTGCACCAGTTTGCATTGTGGAGGTTCACAGATGAGCTCTTCTGGATAGGATGTTTTTGTATTATCTTAAATTAACTGTGGCCAGGGGCTTCTGTGTGCATTCACAGCACTCTATTCTAGAAAACTAACATATCTGTAGCTTCTAAAGCATATATTTATTTATTATTTGACAGCTTGAAAATATCCCAGGAAGCAATCCAGGTTTTATTATATTCTTTCCTAGCACCACATTTGCTCTTTAAAAAAATAATAATAAATATATTTTATTTATTTATTTATGGTTAACGTGTGATGAAATAAAGGCCCAAGAATTTAAGTCAATGTCAAGAAAATTAAATTTCTTTATCTGTCAAACGTCAACTCTTCTCTTATCTTTTATAGATAATATCCAAATTTTGGTAAACAATCTTTAGGTGATACACAAAGGTAGTAATAATAGTTCAAGAAATTACATAAAAATGGAGGTTATTTTTAGCTTTCCTAAGGAGATTGGTTTTATAAACTGCTAATGCTATCCTTTCTGAATTGCCCATTAATAGTATCTGAAGTATTAGTGTTATATGTGAATATCTATACATTAAATATTTGTTATTGAAATTTTCTACAGATCACTGTTTGGCAATATTACAAAGTTGAACATGTCCATATAGAACATATGCATGATTATAGTAGTAG
>NW_011489045.1:41750-42581 GCF_000754665.1 Bison bison bison
CTGGATTATCGAAAAAGGAAAGAGAGTTCCAGGAAAACAAAACAAAACAAAAAAATATCTATTTCTGCTTTATTGACTATGCCAAAGCCTTTGACTGTGTGGGTCACAATAAACTGGAAATTCTGAAAGAGATGGGAATACCAGACCACCTGACCTGCCTCTTGAGAAACCTATATGCATGTCAGGAAGCGACAACTAGAAGTGGACATGGAATAGCAAATTGGTTTCAAATAGGAAAAGGAGTACGTTAAGGATGTATATTGTCACCCTGCTTATTTAACTTATATTCAAAGTACATCATGAGAAACGCTGGGCTGGAAGAAGCACAAGCTGGAATCAAGATTACTATGAGAAATATCAATAATCTCAGATATGCAAATGATACCACCCCTATGGCAGAAAGTGAAGAGAAATTAAAAAGCCTCTTGATGAAAGTGAAAGTGGAGAGTGAAAAAGTTGGCTTAAAGCTCAACATTCAGAAAACAAAGATCATGGCATCCGGTCCTATCACTTCATGGGAAATAGATAGGGAAACAGTGGAAACAGTGTCAGACTTTATTTTTCTGGGCTCCAAGATCAGTGCATATGGTGACTGCAGCCATGAAATTAAAAGATGCTTACTCCTTGGAAGGAAAGTTATGACCAACTTTATAGCATATTCAAAGGAGAGATATTACTTTGCCAACAAAGGTACATCTAGTCAAGGCTATGGTTTTTCCAGTAGTCACATATGGATGTAAAAGTTGGACTGTGAAGAAGGCTGAATGCTGAAGAATTGATGCTTTTGAACTATGGTGTTGGAGAAGACTCTTCAGATTTCCTTGGACTGCA
>NW_011489045.1:42681-43271 GCF_000754665.1 Bison bison bison
TGACTGTGGCTTAGATCATGAACTCCTTATTTCCAAATTACAGAGTTAAATTGAAGAAAGTAGGGAAAACCGACTAGACCATTCAGGTATGACCTAAATCAAATTCCTTATGATTATACAGTGGAAGTGAGAAATAGATTTAAGGGACTAGATCTGATAGAGTGCCTGATGAACTGTGGATGGAAGTAGGTGATATTGTACAGGAAACAGGGATCAAGACCATCCCCATGGAAAAGAAATGCAAAAAAGCAAAATGACTGTTTGAGGAGGCCTTACAATTAGCTGTGAAAACAAGAGAAGAAAAAGCAAAGATATAAGCATCTGAATGCAGAGTTCCAAAGAATAGCAAGGGGAGATAAGAAAGCCTTCCTCAGCAGTCAATGCAAAGAAATAGAGGAAAACAACAGAATGGGAAAGACTAGAGATCTCTTCAAGAAAATTAGAGATACCAAGGGAACATTTTATGCAAAGATGGGCTCGATAAAGGGCAGAAAAGGTATGGACCTAACGAAGCAGAAGATATTAAGAAGAGATGGGCAAGAATACACAGAAGAACTGTACAAAATAGATCTTCATGACCCAGATAATCA
>NW_011489046.1:0-517 GCF_000754665.1 Bison bison bison
AAAGAATAAGTATGACTCCCTCAGGGCAATTCCAGTGCAAAACAAGGAATGTAAAGCATATAGATAACAAACAAATCCTGGCCCCCAGAAGCTGGTGGGTTGAGGTTATTAAGATCAAGGTACTTCTCACCATAGTCAGAGCTGCTAAGGTTGACGCAAACAAGGCACAGGATGTGGGGGAAGACATCAGGGACTCTAGCTATAGGGATATGTGCAAGAGATAGGCCATGATGCTGTAAATACCAACCATACCCAAAGTGACACATAAAAAGTGATACTTTACATCCAATTTGCCAGGCTTTTTGTCTTCTGACCTTAACCACGCTGAACAAACCATTTAGAACAGATCAGAAATCAATTTGTCCTTGGACAAAAGGGAAAGATACCTTATTGGGCACAGAAACTATTCAATAGAAGCATTACATATTGGACAGGGACTAGTGAATCTGTCAAATAATCAGATCCTCTCTCTTCAGTAGCCTGAATACGAGCCATACACTTTAGAACTTTTAACCAT
>NW_011489046.1:1511-2660 GCF_000754665.1 Bison bison bison
CTAACTATACCAGCTACTATATTGACTTTCCTACTTAGCCTAGAAAATTGTGTTTAATAGTCTCTATTTTTTTCTTCGACTTCACTCCAGTGAGTATAGAGCTGTTTACCTAAAGACCACAGGGTCTAGTAACATAGAAAGCAAATTGTTATTAAGCAGGTTGAAGGTCATTTGGGGAACAATGAAAGTTTCTCATTGAGTCTCTCACAGCCATCACCTATCAAAATATATCTTTTATACAGAATCCTCTGCCACAGTAAATATTG
Source organism: Bison bison bison (assembly GCF_000754665.1). NCBI lineage: Eukaryota > Metazoa > Chordata > Mammalia > Artiodactyla > Bovidae > Bison > Bison bison. Next base: position 1,778 of record NW_011489046.1, read on the forward strand.
GTGGTGCATATTCTAGAATAGAAATTACAATAGTGTCACTTCTTTACTTTGCTGAGTAATTTGCAATGCATAGTGAAGTGAGTAAAGTCGCTCAGTAGTGTCCAGCTCTTTGCGACCCCATGGACACCAGGCTCCTCCATCCATGGGATTTTCTAGGCAAGAGTACTGGAGTGGGGTGCCATTTCCTTCTCCAATGCATGGGGATCCTTTTAATATAACTCCCAACAAAAACCTCCCGAAGGGGACTCAAAGCTATTCTGACAAAGCAGTAGCTACTGCTAGTGGTGCAGGGGGTGAGGCGTGGTGGAAAATCCAGAAGTACTTCAAATATTCGGCCACTAAGAAAAAAGAAAGGAAAGCAATGTTCAGAGCTAAACTTTTCATTTTATTTAGTGGCTCAAACTTCAGAAACTTCATAGACCATAATCCATTAAAATAGCACATATTATATCAAGTTTCAATTGCTAAACTTTCCATTGAAGGCTTGGGGTAAAAAGATTGTATCTTGCCAATTTCCATAAAGCTGATTTGTAAAACTGAAAAAAAGAAATCCATGAGCCAATCATAGATACTCACTATTCCTAATCTGTGTTCTCATATTTCTTATCCCTACCTCTGTAACCCATTAAAAATCTTGACCTAAATACTTGGACCTCTTTACAAGAAATTACCATGTATTCAAGTTTACTTCTATTGTTATTCTCAGTCCAGTTGAAGATGAAAGACAATGGTTCTGTCAGCTCAAGTATTTATCAGTCATCTACCTTCTCAAATGCATTGTGTGTTATCATGAAAACTGCTATTTTTCTGGACTTTGTGAGGGGAAATTTAGACAATCTTTTAAAAAATATATAACATACCAAGCTGGAATTCAGACTATATA
>NW_011489046.1:4371-7314 GCF_000754665.1 Bison bison bison
GTTAGTACAACAATGCTAGGTTGGCTTAACATTCAAAACCAATCAGTATAATTCACTATATTAACAGATAGGGAAAAAACATGATTACCTCAATACACCCATAAACAAAATTTGTCAAAAACCATCTACTCCTAATAAAATGCTCTCAACAAAACCAAGAATAAACGGGAACTTCCTCAACCTAATAAAGATCACCAATGAAAAACATGCAGCTAACATCCATCACACTTATTTGTGAAAAACTGAATGCTTTTCATTTAAGACTAGGAATACAGCAAATATGTTGGCTTACAACACTTCTATTCAACAGTCTATTGAATGTTCTAGAGCATACAATGAAAAAAGATGAAGACTGCAAAGGAAGAAGTAAAATTATCCTTATTCTCATATAACATGATCATCAATGCAGACAACCTTTGTGTCCTACACGAAAGCTTCTAGAACTAATAAGTGAGTTTAGTATATTTGTAGGATACAAGATCAATATTAAAAAGTCAACTATATTTCTGTATACTAATGATGAAAAATAGGAAAGTGAAACTGGAAATGTCCTATTTGTAATAACACTAAACATATGAAATAATTAGGTATAGATTTGACATGGAATTATTGTACACCTAAAAGTACAAAACATTGCTGAGATAAAGATGTGAATGAGTGGACGACTTAACATTGTTAAAATGTCAATTCTCCTCAAATTGATGTGTAAATTCAGTGTGATCAAAATCAAAATCCCAACAAGAAACTGACAAACTCATTTTCAACTTTATACAGAAACATGAAAGATATAGGATAACAAACCAATTTGAAAAAGAACAAAATAACATTACCTAATTTCCAGATGTTTTATAAACCTACAGTAATCAAGATTATGTAATTGTGGCATGGAAATAGACCTATTTATCTTTTTATTCTTAGCTTTAAGCACATTGCCTGGTAACAGCTCAATGAATGTTACCTGAACAGACTAGATACTCTGATACTCTGTCTCCCCTTACATATGTAACACTGAATGACATCCATGAACTAATTTTAATGATATTGGAGCTATGGATATAATACTGGAGGATTTATTTTCCTCCTTGGGCTTATCTCCACTCCATTATTTGCTTCATTTACCCATCTGCAATGCTTTTAGATACTTCGTCCCAATTGAGACATGGAAAAAAATCTCAGGTTATCTTAGGTTCAACTCTCTTCTTTGACTTAATGGCAGTGTAGTTTGGGGTGATATACTTGATTTCTCTGGGCCTCAATTTCTTCATTATAATATAGAGATAATGATTTGGGAAGTTGTATGTGAAGTTCATGAGTTGAGACAAAGTCATGAGCCATAGTGAACAGTCAACACATGCTAATCCCCACCCCCAGCCCCACCAGGGAAATTTTTCCATCCAGCGCTTCATCTCTTCTGGACTCTGTGAGTGCCACAGATTAACAAACAAGTATCTAATATTTAAATAACTTTTCCCAGAGAATCAAATACTTGTTTAGAGTTATAGAGTGGGAAAATAAAACATAGCAGATTTTTGTAATATATGAGGTTAGGCAGGGGAGAATATAGATGAGAGCATTTTTTTTTACTTTAGACTTACTGTATTTAGACATGTTCATTCTATCTATGCTCAAAGCTGTCTTTGCTCTTAAGGTTCTGTTTCTTCCCTATAACTCTTTGCCCCGAAACACCTCTTTTTCTCCTATTAGTGCAGCCCAGAAAGAAAAGGAAAGTGAAGTCACTCAGTCATGTCCGATTCTTTTTGACCCCATGGACTCTACCCCACAAGGCTCCTCTGTCCATGAAATCTTCTAGGCAAGAGTACTGGAGTGGGTTGCCATTTCCTTCTCCAGGGGATCTTCCCAATCCAGGGATAGAACCCAGGTCTCCCACATTGAAGAGCAACTCTTTACTGTCTGAGCCACCAGGTAGAGCCCAGACTTGAACAGTATTACACTTGCATAGAAATATATTTGCTGTACTATTTCTGCTGCAAATAAATGACTTTTCCTGAGTCTAATGTTGACTTTTCTGACACACACAGGTGTTCCATCCTTGAGTTTATCTTTCACTTTATCGGGAGGAAGGAAGGAAGGATGGGAGGGAGGGAGGAAGGAAGGAAGACAGATTTTTTCTGTTCACTAGCAAGTTCAGGAGATACCATATGGAGTAGTATGAAATGTCTTAAGGGACTTTTAAAAAAAATTACCAAAAAATGAGTGGATAAGAGGATCCTTTGGCAACACCCCAACCCTAGAACTATGTTTACGTTCATAAAATGGCAAACAGCTGGGGGCAATTATTGCAAATAAAATGACTTGACCATTTACTATCTACCCATACTGACTAAGCGCTACATGTGTAATGATCCATTTGATCTCCACAACACCTTTGAGCATTAGGTACTGTTATCATTCTCATTTGACAGAAGAGAAAACAGAAAATGAGGGGCCTAAGGGTTAAGATAGATACATGACATCACATCTAGGATGCAGCAGGTCAAGGAATTGACTTAGTTAAGAATCCATATTTTTAACCCCTATAGTTGAACAATACATTACAGTATTATTTCAATTAATAAGAACTCTAATAACTGAGCCACTTAGGTAAATGTCTCTTCTTTTAGAAGAAAAGAGGCACATTGTAAAATTAAAGATCATTTTGCAGGCCTTGTTTAAGCCAGAATTTCTAGAATATGAGCCTCTTGTCCTGCAAGATCCTTAATCAACAAAGATTTAGTGGTTATGAGACTTTACTTACTAAAGGAATACAACAGACTTTGATACTTTAGAAAAATATTCAGTAAAAACAGGTAAAACACACTTTTGTTCTTATTTCTAACCATCAGATCACCAGAATATTCAATTAACCAGTAGCACCCTTTCTATGGGCTTCTCAGGTGGCTCAGTGGTAAAGAATCCACCTGCAAGGCAGGAGATGTGGGTTCA
>NW_011489046.1:9215-10148 GCF_000754665.1 Bison bison bison
GTGCAGTGACTTTTCAACAATGAGATAATACTAGAGATACATACCAATGATCCCTGATAGCACCCAATTACCAAGTCAAATTACCAAGGCTTCCTGTCCATGCACAAAGGTGGGGAGTGGGGGAGTGGTGGGAAGTCAAGGGAACTCACAGGCCTCAAATCAAATACCTAATTGCCACTGAGGATGGTACCTACAATAAAAGACAACTTAAGGTGACTTTCAAACTTTACTGTCAAATTCAAGTTATTTTGAAATCTATTACTGAGTTATACTAACCCAAGCCAAATATTCCCTCTCCCTTAAGCTACTGTCACAGCTTCGCACTTGAACTATTATTTGTCTTGGTCCCCTACAGTCCATTCTTCTTGAGACAGGAAAATAAGAGCACAGCCATTCTGGAAAAGGACCAGGGAATGGCCTTGGGCAAAACAGGTCTTGCAAATTAAAAAATCAAAGGCCCCAGGGACCTGAGTCCCAGAGACAAAAACCAGGCTTGCACGAATTAAAAAATAATAATAATAATAACTTTAACTCCAGGTGGCTCAAGTGGTAATGAACCCACTGCAATGCAGGAGACACTGGAGATCCAGGTTAGATTCCTGGGTTGGGAAGATCCCTGGAGTAGGAAATGAAACCCTCTCCAGTATTCTTGCCTGAGAAATCCCATGGACAGAGGAGCCCGGCAGGCTACAGTCCACGGGATCACAAAGAGTCAGACATGACTGAAGTGACTGAGCATGCAGGCACGCTCTGTTACACTAATGAGTATACTTAGTTGCTACAAGCCAAGCAGCTCAACTATAAATTTTAACCTCATCTGTTCCTGTGTTTTCTTGCATAAAATTGTCATGCATTCTTTTTCTGTCACAGAAGCACTTCCTGACAGCCATCATGGAGCCATCTGCTGTTGATCAAAGAAGTCTGCTGATTTCT
>NW_011489046.1:10383-10585 GCF_000754665.1 Bison bison bison
CCTACAACCTGTCCCTGCCACTACTATGCAATTGCTAATACCAGAAATCTGAGTGTCATAGGTTATTACCCAACATCTAGTCCATTAGTACGGAGAAGGCAATGGCACCCCACTCCAGTACTCTTGCCTGGAAAATCCCATGGATGGAGGAGCCTGGTGGGCTGCAGTCCATGGGGTCGCTAAGAGTTGGAAACAACTGAGC
>NW_011489046.1:10715-11754 GCF_000754665.1 Bison bison bison
GTAAGTCAAGGGGATTTTTGTTTTTGTTGTTCAGTTGCTAAGGTGTGTCTGACTCTTTGTGAACCCATGGACTGCAGTGTGCCAGGGTTCCCTGTCCTTCACCATCTCCCTGAATTTGCTCAAACTTATGTCCATTGAGTTGGTGATGCCATACAACCATCTCATCCTCTGTTGCCCATTTCTCCTCCTGCCCTCAATCTTTCACAGCATCAGGGTTTTTACTCCAAAATATATCCAGAATTTATCCATGGCTCTCCTCCACCACTATCATTCTAATCTAGGACACTATCATTTTTCATCTTAACTACTACTGTGATAGTTTCTGAACTGGTCTCACTGCTCCATTTGCTCTGTAGCCACTGATAGTTTTTGAACTTACCTTATTGTGCTCTCATGATTGCAATCATTCGAAGACTAGTCATTTCTATTACAAAGAAACCTAAATTTCTCCTCTTCGTCTTTAGGTCCCTGCATGTTCTGGCCCTTATTTACCTACCCAAATTAATTTCACCTCTCCCACTACTACACTTACTCAGCCTCTCACCCTCCTACTTGTCAAGTTCCAGCCACGTTAAAAACCCCTCCGTTCTTAGAACAACAAGCATCCAATATATTTCAGGGACTTGCAAAGTCTCTCCATGTATCACTGACATGTTCATCTCTCAACTCTTTGCATTACTGGGTTTTTAAAATCTAACTGGTCTCAGTTTATCTGATGTCTTCTCAGAGATTTCCCTGACTACTCTGAGTATTATTCTCTGCTACTGATAATTTATTTTGAAGCACATGTCACTGGTCACTATTAAAACTTTACATTCAACTTTAGTGAAAATTTGATTAACATTTGTCCCGTCCAACTCCCATCCGTGCACACCAGAATATAATTGCCATGGCTCTTTGACTTCCCGTTTTATCCACAGGTTTAGTCCAAAGCCTAGAACAGAGTAGGTCTTCAATTAATATACATTGAACTAAATACACTGCCAATATGTTCAGTTTACCAGAAGGAAAATGTACCATGGTAAATCCAAGGGGAAAG
>NW_011489047.1:0-414 GCF_000754665.1 Bison bison bison
ACCCATACAGCATATTAAAAAGCAGAGACATTACTTTGCCAAAAAAGGTCTGTCTAGTCAAAGCTATGGTTTTTCTAACCGTCATGTATGGATGTGAGAGTTGGACTATAAAGAAAGCTGAGTGCCGAAGCATTGATGCTTCTGAACTGCGGTGTTGGAGAAGACTCTTGAGAGTCCCTTGGACTACAAGGAGATCCAACCAGTCCATCCTAAAGGAAATAAGTCCTGAATATTCATTGGAAGGACTAATGCTGAAGCTGAAACTTCAATACTTTGACCACGATGTGAAGAACTGACTCATTTGAAAAAAAATAAAAAACAAAAAACCCTGATACTGGGAAAGATTGAAGGCAGGAGGAGAAGGGGACGACAGAGCACGAGATGGTTGGATGGCATCACCGACTCAATGGACAT
>NW_011489047.1:4280-5875 GCF_000754665.1 Bison bison bison
CTCTGGGAGTTCGTGAAGGACAGGGAAGCCTGGTGTGCTGCAGTCCATGGGGTCGCAAAGAGTCAGACATGACTGAGTGAGTGACTGAACTGACTGACTGAGTGTGCTAAATGTTTTTATGCATGTTTTACTTCACTTATCCTTCTAAATAACCTTAGGAAAAAACATATTTTTATCCATCCCCATTAATGGAAATGCAGAGAGGTTGAGTAGTGCACCCAGAGATGCACAACTATTTAAGTGGCAGGGCTCACATTTGAACCCAGGTCTTTCTACTAATAGCCTGTGTTGTTATTCATCATGCTTTGTACAAGTGGCTCCTTGCTGTAATAGAGGCTTTTTCTGAAAACTAAAGTACTGAGAACATTTTCATTTCAACAACTGGTATCATTATAATGATGATGATGATGATAATACCAGACAACAACTACTGACAGGGTACTATATTCCAAACCCTGTACTAGGTGTTTTGCATGTCTGATATCATTTGATCCTCACAACAACCCCAGGAAGTAGCAATAAGCTCCCAAATGCTGAAAGATTTGCCCAAGGTCACAGAACTAAGGGTGTAGTGATGATAAAGCCCACTCTTACCACTAGGCAATCCTTTCATGGGTTCTTCTCTGGCTCCTACTCTTGGTGAAGCCAATTAAAGGCTTGGTGAAGGTGGCATTAAATGCATCAAAGCTAAAGTTGAACCAAGATAGATTCATTTGTATGGATCAAGTCCATGAAATCTTTATTTGATATCTAGAGTTCAATTAACAACCATCAAAACACCTTTCTCAGCTTACATCTTTCATTTACTTAGTCAAATTTAAGTGTGAGGAAATTTGCACTTGGCTATTGCTGGCAGCTGTTGTCTGACTCTTCCCTTCTTACTGATAGGTGATACATTTAACGAACAGATATTGGATTGCCATTGAGCAATATCTTAGTAGTATATATGAGGATCAGTGGGCTAGTCTCAAATCCCTAGTGGGGACTTGAGAAAGTCACTGTGCTTGTTGGATCTTATTAGCTATAAATGAGACCACTGGTTGATCTGCATGGTCCCTCGCCTTGTAGGTTTCAGTTCAAGCTCATGATTCTTTTTTTCTATTTAAAATATGATTCATTAATTTCTTATTTTTATTGAGATACAATTGACATATAAAATTATGTTAGTTTCAGATGTACAGCATAATGATTCACTATATGCATATATTATGAAATGATCACCAGAGTAAGTCTAGTTAACATCCATCACCACACATTTTTTTCTTATGATGAGAAATTTTAAGATCTACTCTTTTAGCAACTTTCAAATATACAATATAGTATCATAAAATATGACTTCCCTGATGGCTCAGATGGTAAAGAATCTGCCTGCAGTGCAGGAAACCCAGGTTTGGCCCCTGGTCAGGAAGATCCCCTGGAGAAGGGGATGGCTACCCACTCCAGGATTCTTGCCTGGAAAATCCCATGGAGAGAGGAGCCTGGTGGGCTACAGTCCATGGGGTCATAGAGTCAGATGTGACTAAGCAGACATCATTAACTATAGTAATCATGCTATACATCACATCGCTAGTACTTATACATTTTATAAACAGAAG
>NW_011489047.1:9297-10340 GCF_000754665.1 Bison bison bison
ATACCTCTCTATATCTCAGGATTTCTTCATTATAAAATAGGCATATTGCCATCTTCTGTGCATGCAATTTTCAGGATCAGATTAGCTCATATTCATGAGAAAACATTGCAAATGTGATCCATTCATAAAGTACAAAGAGACCTTACCTTAGAATCACATGCTAAAGATAACACAATGGTTTTATAAACTTGCTTGAAAACAGCAATCTGACATTAGAAGTATTTAGCTTCTCTAAATTCTCAATGGGGATCATTTGTATATGCAACACTTATAGGCCATTGGGTATGAAGGAGTCCCATAATAGTTCTGTAGCTCTAAGAGGATTTGAATATCACAGCAAAGCTGAAGTATGTGTATTAGGACATCAGTTGAAAACAACTGAAATCTCTGCTTCTATTGTCCTTCCTATCCCCTTCATCTCTCTCAGACCAGTCAGGGTAAGAAGCTTTGTTCCTTGGGTAGGTTCCATGTATTTCTTGGCTCTGAGTCTCTCCCTTCCCAAACTACAGAGCACATAGTAGGGTACAGAGCCTAGAGCAGAATCAAAGTAATGCCATCATTTGACTCTACTCCCCAGGACATTCTACTTTGTTAGGAAGCCCATCACCTATTTTAAGTCAAATACTGTGCTAGGTCCTTCAATACACTTTTTCTTATTTCATTGCTACTACAACACTCCATGATTAGCCCACCAGGCTCCTCTGTCCATGGAATTTTCCAGGCAAGAATATTGGAGTGGGTTGCCATTTCATTCTCCAGGGGATCTTCCTGACCCAGGGCTCAAACCCACATCTCCTGCATCTCCTGCATTGGCAGGCAGATTCCTTACCACTGAGCCACCTGGAAAACCCCATGGTATCATTAGTATCCCCCATTTCACAGAGAAGAAAACTGAGACACAAACATCAACTGACTTTACCCCATAGGTGGCAGAGCCTGGATACCAACCAAGTCGTTTGACTCCAAACGCTATGATCTTCCCGTATACCATGCTGCCTCTCAAGGAAAAGAGAACAAAAGCATGGACACTGGACACTCAGGGT
>NW_011489047.1:13554-14739 GCF_000754665.1 Bison bison bison
CATAAAAAGAGATTCAAGATAACCTGATTCACTGGAACATCATCTTGTGTTCATGGGTTGGGAAACTTAATATGGCTAAAGAGGTTATATACTCCAAACTGATGTATAGATTCAATCCAATCTTCATCAAAATCTCAGCTCACTTTTTTGCAGAAATTGACAAGCTGAACCTAAAATTCACAGGGAAACACAAGGAGGCCAGAGTAGCCAAAACAATCTTCATAACTTTAGATTTGGCACTACTAATTGTATTCTTAGATATGACACCAAAAATACAAGCAACAAGAGAAAAATTAGATAAAAGCAGATTTCATTAAAATTAAATAAATTTGTATTTCAAAGGATGTCATCAAGAAAGTGAAAATACAACCTACAAAATGAGAAAAAGTACTTGTAAATCATATATCTGAAAGGGGTCTAGTGTCCAGAATACATTAAGAATTCTTACAATTCAACAAAAAAGGGCAAATAACCCAGTTAAAAATCGGCAAAGGATTTGAATAGGCATTTCTCCAAAGATATAGAAATGGCCAATAAGTAAATGAAAAAATGCTTAACATCAGTCATGAGGGAAATGAAAATTAAAGTCACAATGAGATATCATTTCATACACATTAGGATGGCTATAATTTCAAAAATGTAAAATAAGTATTGGTGAAGATGCTAGAAAATTGGAACCCTTGTACATTGCTGGTGGAAATGTAAAATGATGCAGCCACTTTGGAAAACAACTTGCAAGGTCCTCAGAAGGCTTAAATATAGAATTATCATTTGACACAGTAATTCTGTGCCTACACCCAAGAGAAATAAAAATAGATTTCCATACAAAAATGTGTACACAAATTGTTATAGCAGTATTATTCATTATAGCCCCAAAGTAGAAAGGCCAAAGTATACATCAACTGCTGCTGCTGCTGCTGTTGCTGCTGCTGCTAAGTCACTTCAGTCATGTCCGACTCTGTGTGACCCCATAGATGGCAGCCCACCAGGCTCCTCTGTTCCTGGAATTCTCCAGGCAAGAATATTGGAGGGGGTTGCCATTTCCTTCTCCAATGCATGCATGCATGCTAAGTCGCTTCAGTCGTGTCTGACTCTGTGCAACGCTATGGACAGCAGCCCACCAGGCTCTTCTATCCACGGGATTCTCCAGGCAAGAATACTGGAGTGGGTTGCCATTTCCTTCTC
>NW_011489048.1:0-213 GCF_000754665.1 Bison bison bison
TTTTTCACTTTCCTCTTTCACTTTCATCAAGAGGCTCTTTAGTTCTTTGCTTTCTGCCATAAGGGTGGTATCATCTGCATATCTAAGGTTACTGATATTTCTCCCAGCAATCTTCATTCCAACTGTGCTTCATCCAGTCCAACATTTCTCATGATGCACTATATAAGCAGGGTGACAATATACAGCCTTGATGTACTCCTTTCCCGATTTGGA
>NW_011489048.1:411-924 GCF_000754665.1 Bison bison bison
ATCTCTCCTTGCTATTCTTTGGAACTCTGCATTCAGATGGGTATATCTTTCCTCTTCTCCTTTGCCTTTTGCTTCTCTTCTTTTCACAGCTATTTGTAAGGCCTCCTCAGACAAACATTTTGCCTTTTTGCATTTCTTTTTCTTAGGGATGGTCTTGATCACTGCCTCCTGTACAATGACACGAACCTCCATCCATAGTTCTTCAGGCACTCTTTCTATCTAATTCTAATCTAAGATCTCATCCCTTGAATCTATTTGTCACTTCCACTGTATAATCGTAAGGGATTTGATTTAGGTCATACCTGAATGGTCTAGTGGTTTTCTCTGCTTTCTTATCCACATACAAAAAATGAAACTGGACTCCTACCTCACATCATATGTAAAAATTAGCTCAAAAAGGATTAAAGAGCTAAATTAAAGAGCTGCTACTGCTGCTGCTAAGTTGCTTTAGTCGTGTCCGACTCTGTGCGACCCCATAGACGGCAGCCCACCAGGCTCCCTCGTCCCTGGGAT
>NW_011489048.1:1024-2104 GCF_000754665.1 Bison bison bison
GTGCCATTGCCTTCTCTGAGTTACTACTTGTGAAATGGTAAGTGTTATGTGAGTAGTTGTTGTAAGTCTGTCAGAGTAGTTGTAAATGGATATTCAAGCTCTAGGGAAATCACTAAAATTCTTCCTAAAAGAGAAGAGAAAAATGAAATCATACAAAATACTTAACTAAAACCAGAGAAGGTAGTACAAGGGGGATAGCAAAGAAAGAACAAGTGCAATGAATAGAAAACAGTTACAACATTTTAGATATTAACCCAACTATAATAATAATCATCACTTTAAATATGAATGGTCTAAATATGCCATTTAAAAGATAGAGACTTTCAGAGTGGATTAAAAAGCAAGACTCAATTATATATTGTCTACAAGACACAGATTACAAAGCAAAGGAATGGAAAAAGACATTAAGAGTAATCAAAAGATAGCTGGACTAGCTATGTTAATTTCAGAAAAAGCTGATTATCAGAACATGGAAAATTATCAGGGATAAAGAGAGAGAATTACATGAAGATAAAAAGGCCATCTCTCCAACAAGATAAAGCAATCCTTAACACAAATGCCTCTAACAAAAGAACATCAAAACACTTGAGGGAAAAGAAAGTGATAGAACTGGAAGGAGAAATAGATGGCTCCACTATTATACTCCATCCCTCTATCAGTATCAGTAAATTCAGCAGGTCAAAAATGGATAAGGATGTAACTGAAAAGAATAGTATCATTAATCTAGTTGATCTAATCAACATTTATTGAAAAATTGATTCAACAACAGCAAATACAAATTCTTAAGTTCACATGAACATTCACAAAGATAGATCCAATTCTGGGACATAAAATACAGTGCAACAGATTTATAAGAATAGAAATCAACAAATGGTGCTGGGACAATTGGATCAGTTCAGTTCAGTCGCTCAGTCATGTCTGACTCTTTGCAACCCCATGGACTGCAGCACACCAGGCTTCCCTGTCCAGCACCAACTCCCGGAGTTTACTCAAACTCATGTCCATTGAGTCAGTGATGCCATCCAACCATCTCATCCTCTGTTGTCCCCTTTCCTTCCACCTTCAATCTTTCCCAGCACT
>NW_011489048.1:3547-5156 GCF_000754665.1 Bison bison bison
GGTATCATTGCAAAACAGCTTTTGGAGGGAAATGTTAATAATTTACCTGTGCTGGGTGAGCACATTTACAGCTGAAGGATGATTTGCACAGTAAGCCAGATACATAGATTTAAAATGAGGCATGAGGCTCAGAAGACAACCACCTACTTTGTGTTGGTTTTCTGGAAACCTGTAAGTAAAACAAGTAGAACACACAATGTAATAGAGAAAACAAGATAAAGGAAGGTGATTTATACTAAACCTGGCAACATGCAAACCTTTTGAATTCTTTTGCCAAAGTTAAAAAGAAACTTCTATATTATAACCATTTTATCTATGAAATGCAAGTTCTTGGCCACTGCTTTAAACCCCAGCCACCAAACATAGCTCCAATACATAGAGTCAGATACTTATTTTGCATTAATAGGGGTTTTAAGATGCTTATTCAAATTACAATATTCAAATTTAGCCAGACACACTAAAAATACTCTTGATTAATTTACATGAAGTTCAAGTACAGATAGTTTAGTTGGTAAAAAATCTGCCTGCAATGCAAGACCCTGGTTCGATTTCTGGGTTGGGAAGATCCACTGGAGAAGGGATAGGCTACCCCCTCCAGTATTCTTGGGCTTCCCTGGTGGCTCAGCTGGTAAAGAATCCACCTGCAATGTGGGAGACCTGAGTTCGATCCCTGGGTTGGGAAGATCCCCTGGAAAAAGGAACGGCTACTCACTCCAGTCTTCTGGCCTGGAGAATTCCATGGACTGTATAGTCCATTAGGTCACAAACAGTCGGATATGATGGAGCAACTTTCACTTCACTTCACTTTAAGTACAGACAAAACTAACTGAATCCAGAAATGACACATCAAAAAGAAGTGTTATGTAGTCTTGGTGGCAGTTGCTAGGCAAGGTGACATCCAGATGTTTAAAATTACAAGTCACCTATCTTAGTTTGCAAAAAACTCAGAAAAACACAAGAAAAAAATTACTTGGAATTCCACCATTCAGAGATATCGATTATAATAATTTTGGCTTATTCTTTGGACTCTTCTATGTATTTCTCTATAAAATGGAAAACAAAGATGACAAATCTAGATGGCAATCTGCTCTTAGTCACCACCTTTCCATACCAATCATCTGGATCCCTACAGCATTTGGAGTGGCTCTTGAGGTCTCCTTGTGAGGGCTCTCACCAGCTTCCTCCGTGGACAACCACTTGTGCTTCACTAAGTTCAAGAAACAGGCAATTGCCCCCAAGTTCCCTATAGACAACAAAAGTCACCAATGTCTGAGATCCACCACTTGGACAACTAATCTTGCTCCAGAAGTAAATTGCTTGATGATCATCACAGTTCACTCTGCAGTATGAAGTTGAACACCTCAATGATCTAGCTAGCCTTCAATGATGTATTGTGCTTCACATAAAGGTATTACTTGGAAAAGTAATTCGCTATGTACGAATTATCATCTAATAGATGATAAAGGCATCATCTATAGTCAGTTTAGACCTTATTTGTCAACATAATTCTTAAATAAAGCCAGAAGTAATTGACTAGATGTAGAACACTGATAAGCAACTAGTGGTCTGACACTGTGAATACCACCACCTAGTGAATTTTCCCTGTTGT
>NW_011489048.1:5256-7097 GCF_000754665.1 Bison bison bison
TGTTAATCATATCTCAATAACGAGACAAGTAACCCAATTTAACAACAGGTGAAGGATCCGAATAGACATTTCCCCAAATGAAGGTACACCAATTGCCAATAAGCACATGAAAGATGCTCAGCATCATGAGTCATTAGGGAAATGCAAATCAATGTCACAATAAGGTATCATTTCATACCCTTTAGGAAGGCTATAATCTATAATCAAAAAGACTAATGGTAACAAATGTTGGTGAGGATGTGGAGAAAGTATTAGTAGGAATATAAATTGGTGCAGCCACTTGGAAAAGTCTCACAGTTCCTCTAAAAGTAAAACAGAGTTCCTGTATGACCCACCAATTTCACTCCTAGGTATCTACTACCCAAAAGAAATGAAAACATGTCCACACAAAGACTTGTACATGAACCTTCATAATAACACCATTCACAATCCATATGTCCACAAGCTGGTGAATGGAAGACCAATATGTGGTATTCATACAATGGAATGTTTTTCATTATATGACAATTTAAAAAGCAGTGTACTGATAAGTGCAACAGCACTGATGAATCTTGAAAACATTATGCTGAGTGAAAGAAGCCAGACACAAAAGGCCATATGTTGTGTGATTTCACTTAAATGAAATGTTCAGAATAAGCAAATCCATAGTGACCTAAAGTATTTCAGTGGTTGCCTTGGTCTGGCAATGGAGAGTCACTGCTAATGAGTATGGGTTTGTTTGGAGAATGATGAAAATCTTCTAATATTGATCATGGTGATGGTTGCACAATTCTGAATTTACTTAACACTTTAAATGGGTGAATTGTATAGTATGTGAATTATATCTCAATAAAGCTGTTATATTAAAAAGGAAATGGTAACATTTTATTTCTTAAGTACATAAGTGTTCATTTTATGATAATCCTTTAAATTTGCATTTAGAGTATTCTCTTTGTAGGTGAAACACATGCCTCCATAAAAACATTTTTTTAGAAGTCTGACAGACCTGGATTCTAATTCGGGCTCAACCACTTAACAATTATGAGTACTTGGGCAAATTACTTAACCTTCCAATGTCTTATCTGTAAAGCAGAGATGGTAATAATAGTAACTCTATCATAGGCGTTTACATCATGTGCTTGGCACACTGTCAGTGTTATTATTAGCTCTAAGCAGTTGAGCCACTTGCCTAAATAATCCAGAGTCACGGCTTCTTTCTTTAAACTCCAACGTCCATATTTGCTATTTCATAAAAATTCACAACTTTCATCAGGGAAGTAAAACTGACCTCCAAGGAGAACCTACTGAATTCTACCTTCAAAATGCCCTTACATAACAGCTCTATAAAGCCAATCAAGCCCTTCACAAAACAGAACAAAACCGAAGTTTCCATCACTTTCTGAGGGTTGGTGTCAACTAGCGTTCCAGGTTGGCTCTGGGAGTTCAAGTCAAATTAAGAGAAAAGTCTTTTCTGTCTTGAGCAGCCTCCAGAATCATGTTGGTCTGAATCTAGACTCTGAGTTCACTCATAAGAGCCTCTGCGTGTTGTTCTTCTTATTGTCTCACCTGGATTTCTAGCACACAGTTTCAAAGTCAAAACTGTCTTCAAGCCTATCCTACAGAATCCTGGTCCCGATGACTGTATCAGTGAATGTGTCAAGGATGAGTTGTCAGAGGGTAAGGAAGGGCAGGAGAGACATGAGCTCAGCTGGATCCCTTGTAAGGACTCTTAAAGGAGACAGTGTTCTGCTGTTCTCCATGCATCCGAAAGCTTATATTCATGTATAATTATAATCCGAGATCTTTGCTTAAAGTACGTGACACATAATTTCATGTCTAAGAATCTACGCTCCATGAGGGAA
>NW_011489048.1:8690-9993 GCF_000754665.1 Bison bison bison
CACATCGCCCCCTCCCCGCCACAGCCAGAAGAGAGAGAAAGTCGAGCTCTCCAAAAGCAACATCTTGCATAATTTCTGTTGCCTTGACCATGTTCTTGGCAACCTGTGATCTGTGGAAATTCTTCTAAAGGGCAAAATCAATTATTCAGTGACATAAGAGTAATGACTCCATATGCTGACATTATCTTGCTTTGCTTAGTGAGGGGTTTAAAATACAAAACTTACTTGTTATTGGACTGCAGGGGTCTTAAGTAAGTAACAGAAGAGACTGAAGTTCTTTAGCATAATCTTTTTCAGTGTCCAAGATATTCTGTAACACCTATGGAGAAACAAAGATCAAGGTATTGTAATTGTCAGAAAAGTCCAAAATAAAATACAGTTTTAGATCTTTTTATCAAATTATAAGAAAGAAAAGTCCTATTTACTCAGGTTAGCAGTGTGAGTAAGGAACACAAAATCTGAATGCATTCTAGCAAACTAATAATTGCATGGCAATTGGTTATATTGCATAACTCATACATGTTTTTTCAGAATTACCTTTACTTGGAGGGGCCCTACCATTTACACAGTATGGCTCAGAATGCTTTTGTGTGCTTTAAATTATTTTATCCTCAGTAAAAGTCTCAGCTAACAAAGGATCATCATTTCCATTTTATGGCTGAGAAGACTGAGACCAACTATCCCAAGACATAGAGATTCAACGTCAGGATAATTTCACGATAACTGATATCAAACACCAAAACAGATTTTTTTAAATGATGTTTTTGAGAAGATCTTTAGGTGACAAAATCTGAGGACACTGAATTTTTAAGCAGGGTTAAAACTGGTTTTTTAATTAAAAGTAAAAAGTGCCAGTATAAACATTTCAAAGAGAAAAAGAAGCTGAAATGTGAGGAATTAAATGAGGGAAATGATGCTTACCAGTATTATTAATGATAGCCCAAAGAAAATCCTCTAGGCAAAATAATCAATAAATAGGTCCACAGTTTCTCTTCCACCACCAGCCCTGGAGTCATGCCCCATTTCCCAGCCTTTTCTGGAGGCAGCTACAACCTTCATTCCAAGTTCTTAGAGATCCACCAAGCTAACATTTTGGTGTACTTTCTCATATCTCCTAATCCATTCAACATAAATTTACTGTCTATGTGGTGACAGGGCTTCCCTTGTGGCTCAGCTGGTAAAGAATCCGCCTGCAATGCGGGAGAACTGGGTTCGATCACTGGGTTGGGAAGATCCCCTAGAGAAGGGAAAGGATACCCACTCCAGTATTCTGGCCTGGAGAATTCCATGGACAGTCCATGGG
>NW_011489048.1:10093-11169 GCF_000754665.1 Bison bison bison
GTACTGATGTGTGTGTTTGTTTTTGGAATGGAGTAGAATCAAACAAAGACAAACTGAACAATTTTATCCACCACCTCTGTACTAAGAATTTTCTCATCTTTTCTTCTCATATCGAAAAAAAAAAAAAGGAGCCAACATTAGTATAGCGCTTAACACTGAGGTAAGCATTTTACAAATAACAACTTGTCTTAACCTTACAACAACTTTATGAGATAGATACTATCGCTGTCTCCATTTTACACATAAGGAAACCCACACACAGAGAGGTTAGGCAAATCAGCCAAAGTCACAAAGCCAGCGAATGGTGAAGCCAGAAGTTGAACTCAAACATTCTAGCTCCAGAGTAAATGCTTCTACTTTTTGAGAGAAAACTTTTCTGAAGATTGACTTAAAAGGCCAACGTCTGCCACACGTTATTTCTCCTTAATATAATAATACTAGAGGAGGGTTTCCAGGAGACTAACTTTTGCTGACAAAGAAAAGGAAGACCCAAACAGACGTTACCAGGAACCCCCAGAGTATAAAAAGCACCCAGTTCCTACCCTCTGATGCCCTCTTGAACCACAAGCTGAAAAACCCCTCTCATGGGTGTCAAAAGTGAAACCGTTTAGGCAGCTTTCCTGGCTGTTGCTCCCCTAGAGCAGCAGGAACTTGACTGAGCACTTAGCTGGGCCCTTCAGGATTAAACAGTAAACAGTCTGCTTTGCTCAAATCACTTCGGGGTCGACAAGGCAGAACCAATGGAAAGTGACTGTAAGTGCACTTCGAATTTCCGTGGAACAGTGCGGTTCTGGCTCAGTTCTCTCACCTCCTCTGCCCTGGCTCTTTTCCTTTCTTTTGTCTAGTTCTTGATTGCTCATCAATCACTCCTTTATTTGAAGTCTTACCATCTCTGCTGTCAGCTTTAACACATCAGTTTCCCTCTCCTCCTCTGCCTGTCACCTCTAGAAGACAGACCCACATTTCACTCAGTGGCAGGAGATACAGCGGGTTGAATCTGGCCACTGACTGACCATGTGATGGGCAGGGCAGTGAGCCTCTTTGGGATTTGGTTTTCTTATTTATTCAATGAGGAA
>NW_011489048.1:12650-14549 GCF_000754665.1 Bison bison bison
GACTGCAGCCTACCAGGCTCCTCCATCCATGGGATTTTCTAGGCAAGAGTTCTGGAGTGGGGTGCCATTGCCTTCTCCGAGTTAACCACTAGGGAAATGCTAATCAAAACCACAATACTACTTAACACTTAGTAGAGTGGCTATAATAAAAAGAAAAAGTAGAAAATAAAAAGGGTTGGTGAAGATATGGAGAAACTGGAACCTTCATACATTGCTGGTGGGAAAGTCAAAAACTTTCTATGGAAAGTAGCTACTGTGGAAAACAGTTCGGCAGTTCCTCAAAAAGTCAGACATAGATTTATCATATGACCCAGTAATCCATTACTAGAAAGAATGAAAAAATATCTCTATGTAAATATTTGCACATCAATTTTCACAACAGCGTTATAAATAATAACCCAAAGGTCCATCAGGTGATGGTTGGATACACAAAACCTATTATATCCACACAATGGAAGATTAATCAGTCAAAAAAAGCAATGAGTTACTAAGACACAACGTGGATGAACCTTGAAAATGTTATGCTAAGGAAGAAGCCAGACACAAAAGAACAAAGATTGTATGATTCAATTTATATGAAACATCCAGAATAAGGAAAACTCTGCAGAGAGACAGAAAGTAGAATAGTGGTTGTTAAGGGCTGGAGGGAGTGAGTACTAATGGGTACAGGGTTTCTTATTGAGGTGATGAAAATGTTATAAAATAAGATGGTGGTGATCATCACATAATTTACTAAAAATCAGTGAATTGTACACTTTAAAGTGGTGACTTTTGTGGTATGTGAATTATTTATCATTATAGCTGTTATCTTAAATTCAAAGGACAAATTTCTCATCTGTTCATGGAAATTTTTCTGTTTTTTCTCTGAGTTCAAGTCCTTATCCAGTAGAATACCCTTCCAAACTCAATTTGTCCATCCTTACACCTCTCTGCCCAGCTGAGCTGTTGTTCACTGCAGTGTATTAAATAATCACTTTTACTCACATTCAGCACTAGGATTCATTTTTTATTCTTACAAATGGAAAGAGGTGCACTAGAATTCAACAGGACCACAGTTATTAAGAGGTAAAACTCTTATACAGATTTCCTTTTTAGCAATATTTATTTGTCTACAGTATTCATATTGAAAGAAAAAGAGGCTGGTGGCCCGGCTTCCCACTTATATCCAGGAGAGAATGAAGTCAGTTTATCACTTCCTTTGTTCACATTTTTCTGAAGAGACCATGTCTAGTAATGTACCGTCTCAAATCCTCAACCTTGCATTCAAGAACCGTTGTCTGAAACTGTCATACTATCCAGATTATAATGTTCGTTTAAAAAAAAGAAAAACAAAGTGAAAAAGAAAAAAAAACACAATCATTGCCTGAGGGAATTTTTAAATTAGAAATTTCGAAGACATTATTTACATCATAAAGTGTAATTTTTTAAGACAATTAAACATCACTACTTTAACTCCAAGGTTGCTATCTCCCTGTTGAAACAGTTTTATTATTTCAACTTCCTTTAAAATGCAATCATCTCAAGTTCCCTTTGGAGAAAGGACTAAGATTTTGCAAGAAAGGTGCCAACTGCCCTGGTCCAAGGGGTTTATTGGAGTGTGCTAAGCGAAGCAGTATTCCAAGGGTTCTATCTGCGCTGCAATCACTCGTACGGACAAACAGAAGCAGGAAGGCAGACACTCCTTACTGCCCTTGACTGAGTTCTGGAGATCTGAACAGAAACATATACTAAACTCATAACGTTGCAAGTTTTGAGGGTGGCTGAATGCTGATTTCATGGCTTCAATCACCATCTTTAGTGATTTTGGAGCCCCCCCAAAATAAAGTCTGACACTGTTTCCCCTGTTTCCCCATCTATTTCCCATGAAGTCATGGGACCAGATGCCATGATCTTCGTTTT
>NW_011489048.1:18125-19785 GCF_000754665.1 Bison bison bison
GACCCCATGGACTATAACCCGCCAGGCTCCTCTGTCCATGGAATTGTCCAGGCAAGAATATGGGAGTGGGTTGTCATTCCCTTCTCCAGGGGCAGTTTCCCGACCCACAGATCAAACTCGCGTCTCCTGTACCTCCTGCATTGGCAGGCAGATTCTTTACCACTGATACACCTAGGAAATCCAATATTTTCCTTTATTGATTTTTGAATTTTAGTTTAGTGAGTATCAGAATCGCCTGTGAGGAATGGAGAGAAAGCAGCTGAGGGAACTGTTTAAAAATGCTGTTTACTAGGACCTATGGCCAAAGATTCTGATGTAACAAGCCAGATGTGGATCCCAGATATCTACAGTTTTAATGGTCTCCCTGGGGGCTTTCAAATGCAAAAGGTTTCCCAGCCACATCTGGAGCAACTCATCTTAGGACAGTTTGTCACTTGACATCATTGCCTGCCATGTGGCTTACACCACGTCGGTCCTGTCTTCCCGGTGAGACCATGGATGCCAAGACCTAAGTGCTGCATGCAAATGAACCCACAACTAAGCTACATAGTTTCCTCTTTCTTTTCTTTTTTTTCAGTTTTATTGCAATCTAATTGACAAATAAAAATTATATATATTCAAGATATCTTACTTCACATTTTGATGTATGCACACATTGTGAAATGAGCACCACGATCAAGCTAATTAACACATCCATCACCTCGCATAGTCACCATTTTCTTTTGTTGCTATTGTTCTTCTTTATTTTTAATCCCTCCTGGTACATAACATCAACTTACAATAGGCAAAGAGAGCCACTGAGCAGATTATTAGAAAAATAACTCATAGAAAACGATATGCTTTTGTTCAATGGTAAGAGACGTTTAACAAATGACAGTGAATTTTTAGGACAATGAAGGAACCAAAGTCAGGAGCAGCAAAAGCCTCCTTTAGGCTGTCATGTCCCTAAAGGATGCTAAACTCCCTTTCAAAACAACCGGCTAGGAGAGGCCAAGCCTCAGTTAGATACATTAAACATGCCTCATGGCAGATGTAGGTCTGAGTTGGGCTCCCTACGTCACTTTGATCATACTGGAGAACTTCTAAACATTTCGGAACTTATGTGCCACCAGAAGCAAACTGAGGCTTAAATGGGTCCAAGATCAGCTGATAATCCCTCAGAAACTTGAAAAAGGGGAGAGAATGTGTGCAGACCTGCAAATTCCAAGAGGTCTCTATCCTGCCCAAGCTTATAGGATGTGAGAATTAATTTTATGTATCAACTTGGTTGGGTCATGAGATGCCCAGATTAAATACTATTTCTGGGCAGGTCTGTGAGAGTGTTTCCAGATAAGGTGAACTTTGAACCAGTAGCCTGAGTAAAGCAGATTGCCCTCCGCAATGTGCATCATCCAATCTGTTGGCCTGAATAGAACAAAAAGGTGAAGGAAGGGAGAATTGGCTCTCTTTGTACCTCACTGCTTGAGCTGGAACATCTGCTGCCTGAGGACTGGAATTTATACCCTTAGCTCTCCTAGTTCTCAGGCCTTTAGACTCAGACTGAACTACACCACCACCTGTCCTGGGTTTTCAGCTTACACATGGCAGATCATGGGACTTCTCAGCCTCCATAATCATACAAGCCAATTCCTTGTATGTATCATTTGTTCTGTCTCTCTGG
>NW_011489048.1:23226-24605 GCF_000754665.1 Bison bison bison
TCTTTGGTGGTCCAATGGCTAAGACTCCTCACTTGCACTGCAAGGGGATCAGGTTCAAACCCTGGTCAGGGAACTAAGATCCCACAAGCCACCTTGTGCAGCCAAAAGAAATATAAAAAATAAAAAATACAAGACAACAATCATAAATGTTTAACAGTGTCACTACAGACTATCTTCCTTACTCTCATTTTATCCTGTATATCATTGCTGTATATTCCATTTTTACCTCGCTATATTATATTGTATGCTGCTTTAAATTCCTTCTGAAGTATGGTAGAGTATACATAACCAAGTATTATCATCAGGCCTTGATCTTTCCTTTTCTAAAAGTAATATTTTCTAGTTTTATATCTATGACATTCCACTCCTAAAAAATACAATATATATAAAAGAAAAACCAACAATTAACCCGTCACCAAGAGCTAACCATCACCCACAGTAACGTTTTGGAGTATGTCTTCCTATTCCTTTTATCATGTGTTTGTGAACACACACACACACACACACACAGTGATCTTCCTTAATTCACCTACAGCTTAACTCTCCTATTACAACACTATTTCATGAACATTTTTCCATTTAACCTTGATTTCTAATGATTTTTATATGTAAAATATCCCTTATGTTTACTTGGCACTTACCAGCTTTTAGGACATTTTATTTGATCTTTACAACGACCCTGTGAGGCAGAGATAATCTTCTCATTTTGCAGAGGTCACTAAAGTACAGAAAGGTGAGGTCAGCTGCCTAAGGGCATGAATTTGGGAAATGGCAGAGCCAGGACTGAAGCCCGGGTGTGTCTTGACAAGAGCCTGTGCTCCCAAGCAGCAGGACGTCCAGAGATGAAGCTACTGAAGGGCCTGGTCGATGGCATGAGCAGTGAGTGGTTCCCCATCTACCTCAGAGCTCAGAGGGGCCATCAGTTCGATCTGGGATGGTCAGAGAAGATCTTGCTGGGCAGGGGGGTATTTGATCTGTCCCTGGATGGGGGCTAGAATTCAAACAGGCTGAGAAGACAGTAGAGCGTCTTCTCAGCAGGGAAGATTCCAGGAGCACAGCTGTAGAAATGGCAACACTCAAACAGGGCTGTTCCTGCGACAGTGAACTGTCCAGCTGGACCAGGCTGTGTAAAGTGGAAATACAGCAGAAACGCAGGTATGAGGGCCAATTCTCCCTCCTCAGCGACAAAAAATGGGGCATATCTAGTTTAAGATCTGCCTGGATCCACATGGTGGCTTCACGAGGCTTTACTGGATAAATCTGAGCAATTCAAAGCCACCCAGACTATTACTTGAGATTATAAGTGGCAGAGTCGGGACATGAACCCAAGTACTGTATTGCCAAGCTTGGTGCTCGCCGCCCCCCACCCCCCCCCCCCC
>NW_011489049.1:0-212 GCF_000754665.1 Bison bison bison
ATGTCTTATTAATCTTTAATAATCTAGGGGTGAACATTTATTTTTGTATGATATGTTCCAATGTTTTAAAATTGCATAAACTAAGGTTCAGTTCAGTCCAGTTGCTCAGTCATTTCTGACTCTTTGCGATCCCACAGACTGCAGCATGCCAGGCCTCCCTGTCCATCACCAACTCCCAGAGCTTATTCAAACTCATGTCCATCGAGTCGGTG
>NW_011489049.1:314-2365 GCF_000754665.1 Bison bison bison
CCTTCAATCTTTCCCAGCATCAGGGTCTTTTCAAATGAGTCAGTTCTTGGCATCAGGTGGCCAAAGTATTGCAGTTTCAGCTTCAGCATTGGTCCTTCCAATGAATATTCAGGACTGATTTCCTTTAGGATGGACTGGTTGGATCTCCTTGCAGTCCAAGGGACTCTCAAGAGTCTTCTCCAGCACCACAATTCAAAAGCATAAATTCATCAAGGCTCAACTTTCTTTATAGTCCAACTCTCACATCCATACATGACTACTGGAAAAACCATAAACTAAGGTAAATTTCCAAGGTCATCATAGCTTCACTTTTTTGAGAGAGAGGCAGTAACATGTGGTCATGTTCTGTTATCTTTTATCCATTTACTAAAAATGACACTTGAGTTTCTAGAGTGATTGGAGTTAATTCTTTACTAGATTTATAATAATGACTTTGAATATAATTTTAATAATTCATAAAACCTTCCAGATTTCCTTATCTTTATATTTTAGATTCTGTATAAACAAGTAGCATCATACTCAAGAACTACTTATTTCTTGTGATTTATTCAAGGAAAAAATGGCTTCCATATTATTTATCTCAAGAATAGAAATAGTTGGATTTACCTGACGTATTCTCTCTTCAATTATGACAGGAGAATAAACTTTTTAATGATAGACTTCATCTTCCCCCCTCCCAAACTGATTTAATCTCTGTTCAGCTCTAGGATTATTTTGAAACCTTTCAACTAGAAATAAGAAAATGAAAGCCAGGGGGAAGGGTTGGGGCAAAAAGAGCATAGATAAATCTCTACTTAAGAAGGTGGAGAGAAGAGAATAATTTACACTTAACTCCTTCATGTTTTTTTCCCTGTAAACCTGAGGGAAAACAATTTGTAGCAACTCTGTGGAGACTAAGCTTTTCTGTCATGTCGTATTACATGAAAATCATAAAAAGCTGCCACTTTTAGAGCCATAAATGCCCTTTGAGAAATTTGACATAAAAATCAAACTTCCACTTTACCACACTTACCCATGTTCGATTTTTTTTTCTTTTAGTTATATAATAGGTGTTAGGCACTAGAAGGAAACAGTTATTGGGGGCAGATAATAGCAGACGGAAAGAATGCAAGCAGGCAAGAAGCTATATATAAGGAGATTTTACAGTAAAATTGTCCTCTAAATCAAAAGGAGGATGTATTTTATTTTTAGCATTAGGAAACTTTTTAGATGAGAACTGTGCAGCCATTTCAAGGTGTGAATTCTAATCAAATCCAATTATGAAGTAACCACATCAATAACTTAGGGTTCCCGCATACTCCTTCAAGCTTATTATAACGATTAGAAATGTAGTGTTGACTGGTTTGCTAGAGCATTAAAGCCTTTGAGGTCTTGCCCTGCCTCTCAGTGAAATGGTTTTGATAGCTCCAATCTGTATTGGTCTTTTAAATCAGTGATTGACTACAATATTATTTTGCACTTTAAGTATATGTTTTTTGTAAAGCTGCTTCTGTTGTCTTGAACCTCACTTATAAACATTTATTGTCATTTGACTTTTTATATTCTTTTGTTCTAGCCCTTGAAATGAATTTAAATTCCCTTAAAGACAGGCATACTATTCTATTTGCTGTAGCAGCTAAGGACATACGTGGTGTTTTATAAATATTGTTGATTTACTTTATCTTCATGGATGACTAGTTTTATTTAGCATTTGGAATATAACAATCTGTTATAGAACCATTTGCATATTTATGTTTATTTTCTTTTTTAAATGCAGTGTGATTTATGTCTGTTTTTGGTCAGTGATGGATGAAAGACTCCTGGGAATTAAATTTGCCACATCAAGTAAAAACAATTATAGTTTTAGACTCTAAGAATTTTAGGAACTAAAGGACCATATTTTTCCCAATTAATACTGTTCAGATTGTGTTTGGCTGCATGTGACAAAATCCTCTTAACAATAGCTTATCCAGATAGTTTTTTTTTTTTTCTTACCAAGCAAGACCTTCAGAATTATGTATTCCAGGGTAAGTCCAACAGCCACAAACTCCTGTGTCCCAACTCTTCCTTGA
>NW_011489049.1:4016-5408 GCF_000754665.1 Bison bison bison
CCGTCCATGGGATTTCCCAGGCAAGAGTACTGGAGTGGGGTACCATTGCCTTCTCCAACTATTGGACAGTGCTGTTCAAAAAAAAAAACTCTAACACACATGCTCTTTGTTTAACTTTATTTCAGACATCAAGGAAACAAAATTAAATTATTTCATTCATTTGTTTTACTACCTCCAAATGTTTTTAAAACTGGAGAAGGAGAAAGCAGACACTTTCATAACAGCTTTAATAGCCTGACAAATTCTGAAGCAGTCCCTTAGCATCAATATACATAGTATTAGGTCATCAGTTTTCATGTTCTGAATAATTAAGACCCACATACACTCATGGGGTTCAAGGGAAAATGTAAGCAATTAAAAGATTACCTGTTCTAGCATGATGATCTAACAAGAAAACAAATATTAGGGCCTATTTAATATAAAATTTATTTTAAAAATATCAAGGCTTTCCCCCTTGTCTGCATTGCCCTTGTCATAACGTAACTTCTTTGCTTGGTCTTGACCTTTCGTTGCAAGCCCATGTTTACTTGGCTATCCAGGCTCGCTTCACTGCAGCACTATCCTAAGACACAAGTACATAGGCTTTTTTGTCTTCTTTCTCAGCCCATGCTCCAGCAAGAACAACCACTCTTGCCTTTCCTAATCAATTGTGATGCTGTTAAAAAAAAAAAAAAAAGATGATGAGTGTTAAAATTTTGACCAGCAAATATACTGTTATTCCTAAGTGAGAGAATATCTCAACATTCTCCCAGCTGTTTTCTGAACACTATATCCATCATATGTTAATAGATATTCACCATGACAAAGTCAAATAAGCTGAGAAATGTACATGCACTTTACCTTTCATAAAGATCCACAGTGTGTACATCACTATAGCAAAGTCACTGATGAGTCCTGCACAATTGTTAATGTCATTTAGGTCAGCATTTCTCAGTCATTTCTCCATGCAAATTATTTGTGTAGAATATCTTGAGGACCACAGTTTAGAAAATGTTCATTTTTCTTAGTGAAATATGCATGTCATTGTGAGTCACTTGATTTCTATATATGCAATTTTTTTTACCAAATTAATATTTCAAAAGTCTTTCTTCTTGGCACCAAATCTATAATGTGTAAAGTGATTAATAGGATAGAAATTTTGCCTCTCACTATTGTATAACTCCCTGGTGCAGGAAATGACAGCCCATCCCAATATTCTTGCCTAGGAAATCCTCTGGTAGCTCAGTGGTAAAGAACCCACCAGCCAAGCAGGAGATGTGGGTTTGGTCCCTGGGTCGGGAAGATCTCCTGCAGAAGGAAATGGCAACCTACCCCAGTATTCTTGCCTGGAGAATCCCATGGACAGAGCAGCCTAGTGGGCTACCGCCCATGGGGTCACAAAAGAGTTGGAAG
>NW_011489049.1:5508-6715 GCF_000754665.1 Bison bison bison
TACCTACCAGGGAGCTAGGCACTCTACCGAATAAATATCTGAGGGAAATAAATTAGCATAGTATTCTGTAAAATTAGTGTTGTGTATAAAATATATTTATATATTACATATAATTATCTTTAAAATATTATTTATTAAAACTTGCAGAAGATTTTAAAGAGAAGCACACAATATAGGTAGTATTTAAAGGCATTAAAATGCCTATATACATTTAAATCTAAAAGACAAAAATCACATGCTTTCCACATTTTGTTTGAAATGGAAAGCTTTGTCTCTTTCTTTGAGAGTTCAGTTACAGAAATCTGCAATGAGAATGCATAAAAAGAGCCAAATTCTATTTATATTTATTCTCACTCATAGGATGTTAATACTTCATGTTTTCTAAAATACATAATATATTAATAAAGTATAACATTTTGAATAAATATAGTTTAGTATGGGTGGGTCACAGTTTTTTAAATGGTAGGTGTGCACAACGTTTAGTGACTACTGTTCCTCAATGTGTCAGATGTCAGTTGTTGCTGGGCCTATTATTAGGTACCCTTGGTACTTCTGATTGTATTATTAATTGTCCCCTCAAGAGGACTTATCATATGATATGAAAGATTAAGCAGACTTAGTTAATATAAAAGCCTCTCTCATTTATTTTCTTTAACTCTTCTTTACTAAATAGAAAACTACTTTTTCAACAGAAAGCAGAGAAGTGGCAGCCACAGATGTTTTCCAAGACTTTGTTTCTTTAAATGTTTTTTTTTAAACAATCAGAAGGCATGTTCTACCTAATTTCTCTTCTTTCTCTGACCCTTAAAGCTTAGGTTTCAAAGTAAAAGTTAATTTATTTGAAATTGCTTAGAAATATCCTCTATTTGACCAACTTCCAAATGGCATCAGATCTACTTTTAACCTTTTATACTAAAACTCTTATCCAATTTTTAAGACATACAACATGTGTCATATCTTTTCTTCAAAAAAAAATAAAGCAGTTGTAATTTTAAGTATTTTGAAAGGTGGGTGAGGGATTTTTTTTTGATCATTTAGTTATTTTTCGCTTCTCAGTACATACCTACTTATTTCAAACACCTCTAATTATGTGGCAATTTACTGTACGTGATGATGAAACTCACCGGTATTTTTCAACCTCCTATTGTTTTGTTTTGTTTTTTTTTTAAGGTATAATTCCATGCTACAGCCTTATTTTAGTTCTTTT
>NW_011489049.1:6815-7288 GCF_000754665.1 Bison bison bison
TTTTTTTTTTTTTTTTTTTTTTGCTCACTGTTATTTTTATTTTGTCATCAGGATCAGGTGGGCTATGATTCTTTAAAGGAATAGAATATATAACTGATTTACAAATGCACTAAAGCTGAGATGCAATTTTTCTTTCCCATTATCAGAAAGTCTGTAGTCAATTATAGTTTTCCTATTAGGAAAGCATTTATTTGCCCCTAAATAGAAAGACTATCGAGTCATGTTATCACATTCTTAAATTTTACCTTTATGAATGAATTTATTTGGCTTTGAGCATTGACCTGAAAGTTTCCTAAATAAAACTCATCTGAATTCTGAATACCAGATATATAAGCAGTGTAATTCATCTTTGTTTTTTGTAAGTCAAATAAAATTCAGCTCAGAGCCTTTTCTTCTAGGGTAGCCAGGGATCCAGTGTCTTGGTCATTTTTCAGGGTTCCTCCTCCTCTTCAGGATTGTTTGAGAGTCTTTGA
>NW_011489049.1:7388-7980 GCF_000754665.1 Bison bison bison
GGGTATGCAAAAATCTCCTAGATGACATTACAGTTCCACCTTGTTTTCTGTGTCTAGTAGTCTCATTCTAGATCATTGTCTAAAATCCAAGGTTTTCTGAAGAAAAGAGCTCAACATATTTTGGAGGCAAAGATATCCAGATTTCAGGGGCACAGCCATGCCTGCCATCTAAAAATGAAAAAGGAAGTACACCTGTTTTTTACATTTAAAGACAAAATACAATTTCTTTCTCAATCAAGTTATCTTACCACCCTGTTCTTCAAAGTCTTAGACGATTGCTTGCTAAGAGATTCTGAAAGAAAGCAGCAAACAGAAGCTAAGGAATCCTAAGAGGGATGAGATCTGTGTTAGTTCCTGTTGGCTATGAGGTTGTCACTTCTAGGCGATGGCTTACGGGCATTTGCCTATCACTGAGCTTACAAAGGAGAAGGAAATGGCAACCCACTCCAGTGTTCTTGCCTGGAGAATCCCAGGGACGGGGGAGCCTGGTGGGCTGCAGTCTATAGGGTCGCACAGAGTCGGACACGACTGAAGTGACTTAGCAGCAGCAGCAGCAGAGCTTACAAAGGGGGAAAACGGGACTGATTTTAAA
>NW_011489049.1:8484-9744 GCF_000754665.1 Bison bison bison
TGCCCTTCAGTGTTTTCATAGTAGCTACAGTATACATTTCACCTATCATAGTATATTGAAAGGAAATAAAACTTTACTTCTCGACTCTCAAATGAACATACTGAGCTTCTCCCTGATTGAACTAGCATATAGCCTAACATAAATTCATGCCTAAACAAATCACTGTGGCAAGGAGAATGAGAATTCCTACCCGTATTCCTTGATTTCACATAATGAGATGATGTGAACAGTACCAACACACATACTCTAGTCACTACTTCCTGTTAAAGGGAGCTGACAGTTGATCAAGAAAGGCTTTGCAAAGGAGTCAATATTTAAACCAAATGTAATTGCTTTATAACCGGACTAACAGTCTTATAAACATGGTTAATTTTTTGTTTCATTCTATTTTCCTATTTCTTGGTAGTGTTTTATACATAATTCTGACATGAAAGAGAAAGAAGACACAGGATATCATCTCTTTTTGGCATTTCATTGTCTTTCATTTCACATCAAGAGAAATGGAATGTATTATATAAATGTATGAACAAGGATTTCCACTGATAAATGGGAAATACTTTGTCATTAACTTATTTCACCCCTTTTTTTTTCTTTTCCTGTTCTTCTTTGTCAACTCTTTAATGACATCACTGATTATCGGCTTTTATTCATAAAAAAAAGTGAATATTGTAGTAAAGCACACTGTTGTTATAATTTGGATAATACCCCCTCTCCTCCCAAAGAAAGGGAATGCCAAAGAATGTTCAAACTACCACACAATTGCACTCATCTCACACGCTAGTAAAGTAATGCTCAAAATTCTCCAAGCCAGGCTTCAGCAATACATGAACCATGAACTTGCAGATGTTCAAGCTGGTTTTAGAAAAGGCAGAGGAACCAGAGATCAAATTGCCAACATCTGCTGGATCATGGAAAAAGCAAGAGAGTTCCAGAAAAAACATCTATCTATGCCAAAGCCTTTGACCATGTGGATCACAATAAACCGTGGAACATTCTGAAAGAGATGGGAATACCAGACCACCTAACCTGCCTCTGAGAAATCTATATGCAGGTCAGGAAGCAACAGTTAGAACTGGACATGGAACAACAGACTGGTTCCAAATAGGAAGAGGAGTACGTCAAGGCTGTATATAGTCACCCTGTTATTTAACTTATATGCAGATTACATCATGAGAAATGCTGGGCTGGAAGAAGCACAAGCTGGAATCAAGATTGCTGGGGAAAATATCAATAACCTCAGATATGCAGATGACACCACCC
>NW_011489049.1:10001-10530 GCF_000754665.1 Bison bison bison
CACCCTTATGGCAGAAAGTGAAGAACTAAAGAGCCTCTTGATGAAAGTGAAAGAGGAGAATGAAAAAGTTGGCTTAAAGCTCAACATTCAGAAAACTAAGATCATGGCATCTGGTCCCATCACTTCATGGAAAATAGATGGGGAAACAGTGGGAACAGTGTCAGACTTTATTGTTTGGGGCTCCAAAATCACTGCAGATGGTGATTGCAGCCATGAAATTAAAAGGCGCTTACTCCTTGGAAGGAAAGTTATGACCAACCTAGATAGCATATTAAAAAGCAGAGGCATTCTGCTTTTTAATATGCTAGCTCTACTTTGCCAACAAAGGTCTGTCTAGTCAAGGCTATGGTTTTTCCAGTAGTCATGTATGGATGTGAAATTTGGACTATAAAAAAAGCTGAGTGCCAAAGAATTGATGCTTTTGAACTGTGGTGTTGGAGAAGACTCTTGAGAGTCCCTTGGACTGCAGGGAGATCCAACCAGTCCATCGTAAAGGAGATCAGTCCTGGGTGTTCATTGGAAGGACTGA
>NW_011489049.1:10630-14190 GCF_000754665.1 Bison bison bison
CTCCAATACTTTGGCTACCTGATGCGAAGAGTTGACTCATTTGAAAAGACCCTGATGCTGGGAAAGATTGAGGGCAGGAGGAGAAGGAGACAACAGAGGATGAGATGGTTGGATGGTATCACCGACTCAATGGATATGAGTTTGGGTAGACTCTGGGAGTTGGTGATGGACAGGGAGGCCTGGCGTTCTGTGGTTCATGGGGTCACAAAGAGTCAGACATGACTGAGTGACTGAACTGAACTAAACTGAACTCCCTCTCATTAAGAGGAACTTCAATATTAAGTGAACATTTTTTTCCTTATTTTTCTCATATTTGTAGAAATAGTATGAGCTTTTCTGGTGTCAGACATCTAAAACTTTGCCTTGTGTGTTATTGACAAGTGATACAACCTCTCTGATACTCAGGTGGAACATCTGTAAAACTGGGATAGATAATGCTATGTCACATTGTAGTTATCAGGCACATTTTAAAATCACTGTAAATAGATCTCAGCTCTGCAGTTGTGTTTGTTCTAGTTGTGTGTTATGTCTCTTCACATTTTCATTTTGTTTTAACATATCAGTGTTACTTTACATCATCCATCAAAGTAAACAATTAAAGTCACTCTTTAAAACAAATATTAATTTTAGATGATTAAATAGGTTTGTGTGGAGGGTTCCTCTTGCTAATCATAGCAATTATCCTTGGTGAAAAATGATAGACACTTGAAGAACCAATTAATCATGATGTGTATTTTTGAAGCACAAATAAATCAAACTTTCAAATCTGAGATGGAATGAAAAAGGCAATGGTAGTGTTTCAAAGCCCCTTGTCATCTGATGCTACAAATTTTTAAAAAGAGGGAGAGATAGAAATTTGTTTCAGATTAATTGTTTTCCAAGTGCTTTAGAAAATGTGTGTTTGCCTAATTGATGAGAATTCTTAACTTGGATTAAATGGAAACTCTTTGAAGTGCAGTAAGAAAGGCACCTTCTGTTGAACAAGGTTTTCAAATAACCGTCTGATGAGTGGGCCTCTGGTCAAAATGAGGTGGTTTTGAGAAACTCTGTGGCTAGAGACAGGTGCATTTGAGCCCAGGGTGATATGCAAGGAGTCCACCCCACTTTCTTTCCTCCAAATCAGTCTTTATTTTATTTAACTTTATATTTTATATTGGAGTATAGCCGATGAACAATGTTGTGATGGTTTCAGGTTGACAGCAAAGGGACTCAGCCATATATGTACATGTATCCGTTCTCCCCCAAGGACTTCCCTGGTAGCTCAGCTGGTAAAGAATCTGCCTGCAATGCAGAAGACCCTGGTTCTATTGTGTTGGGACAATCCCCCAGAGAAAGGGATAGGCTACCCACTCCAGTATTCTTGGGCTTCCCTGGTGGCTCAGATGGTAAGGAATCCGCCTCCATTGCAGGAGACCTGGGTTTGATCCCTGGGTTGGGAAGATCCCCTGGAGGAGGGCATGGCAACCCACTCCAGTATTCTTACCTGGAGAATCCCCATGGACAGAGGAGCTTGGCGGGCTGCAGTCCATGGAGTCACTAAGAGTTGGTCATGACTAAGCAATTAAGCACAGCAAACAGCATGTTCGCCCCAAAACCCCCCTCCCATCCAGGCTGCCACATAACATTGAGCCAAGTTCCCTGTGCTATACAGCAGGTCTTTGTTGGTTATCCATTTTAACAGATCATTCTTACCTAAAGTCCCCAAGTACTTGATGAAAGAGGAATGGGAAAAAATGTGCATGCTATATAGGAAACTTTTGCCGTTAAAAGTGTTATAGAAATTAGTGCCAAATGCCTAGCACTTATGTGCTTAATGATAATGTCACTGCCTGGGTTCCTGGGATACAGGCCCTGAGATGCAGGTGAGCATATACAACATTTATTTGGAGGTATTCTTGGAGTCAGCAGGAGGGGCAGAAGAGGAAGTTGGACTGTGATGCAATTACAGTGGAGGCCTCATCTGGCCATTTCAGAAGTCCTGAAGCGACTCTTCAGAACTGTTGGGATTTGCGGAGATGGGACTGAATTTTGATGATTCATGTCAAGTCACTCTTTGGGTATGGCCTTTTCAGGGACAGAAACCATTCTGTGAAAAAATACACATAGGAAAGCAGTAATAAGAAAGCTGAATCTTGACCAGAAAGGCAATAGAAAACTTGTTAAGGAGTCAAGATAAAAATGTAAGAGAGGAGAATATTTTTTGTAGCCCAGCTAGGCCCCCATAGGATAAGAGGCAGTGGTCCTATATCTAAACCCCAGGTTTGCTTCTCCATAACTTATTTCTTGTATTTGGGGATGATCAAACTCATTCTTTCTCCCTCCCCCCACCTCCTACACACACACACACACACACACGCACACACAAACACACACACACGCACACACTCTCAGACACATACATACACACACCTCATAGGGTAATTATATAAATACTAGTCTGTTTTCTTAACTAAATTACTAGACCTGGTTATTGTTGCAGCTTGGGGGGTGGGGGAGGTAAAAATATGAGTTGCTACTTCAAAGTGATAGGCAAGACAAGATTGTGAAATTATTCCAATGACAGAAATAGTACACAGAAACGGAATGAAATCTTTAAAGATCTGACTATTAAACCATGTTGGACAAATTGAACTATGAGGAATCAAAGGAGAAATTTAGTGTTATCCACCCCCCTGAAATATAATCAAATGTATTGTTGAACAGAAGGCAGTGACAGTTCCAGGGAGCAATTGTTTTTATATTCTGTAAAGAATAGTGAGTTTTAAAGTGTGTGGGTTGCATGATGTTGTGAATTATTCTAGGTCAGTATTGTTATGCACAACTGACTGTTAGGTTATTTTCGGTATATAACAGTAGCAGAAGCTTAGTAAGTAAGTGTTAGATACTCCCTCACAGATATTATGATCACAATCTGTGTAAAAGATTCATTCAAGGCAGACATGAGAATATTCTAGAGTCTAGGGGAGCAAGATTCAGTTAACCTGAAAGAGAATATCAGGCAATCAGAATCTTTGGATGTGGATACACAGAATAGTCTGGGCATCAAATCTGGGCTGGATTTTTATACCTGGTCCTTAAGAAACATGAGGAATGTCTCTAATATATTTCAGCCAAAACATATATCTTGAATCACACTGATATTATCAATGAAAGTCCAGTTCTAATATTCATTTTGATTATTTGCAAGACTTCTGATGTTGACTGTGATAAAAGTAGTTTAAATGCTTGTAGCCCCTGTGGGAGGAATCTGGCCTTTCTGATTAAAGTCTGACCTCATCCCCCATATGAATTTCTGATTGAGGCAACTGACTGCTAACACATGCATCCTATAACATATATAATCTCTGTGCTGAAGTATTTTAAAGTAAATTACAGTTTTCATAACATAATTCATCATTTTTGTTACTGAAAAATGGCTTTGGGGAAAAACAGCTTTATTTTTTTACCATAGACATTTTACCATGCATCAAATCAAGTCTCTGCTGATTCATAATCTTCAAGGTCAGGTTTCTTATCCAACTTACCTTTTTTACAGTAATCATCATAGGCAGTTGAAACAT
>NW_011489049.1:14290-16892 GCF_000754665.1 Bison bison bison
CATACATATGTAATAGATTTTTCTTGATTTAGGGTATTTAGCTTTAAGAATATATCTGATAAACAAGCTAACTCTGGGTCAACAAATATATTTGCCATGATTTTATCCTTGTTTATAAAAATTTTAAGTGAGACAGTTCTTTCGTCTTTGTTTATGTCTTAGCTACATGTGAAATTTCATCATTTTTAATGGTCCAACTACAAAACAAAACACACAGCCCCCAAATCAAAAATTCCTTGTAAATATTGAAAAGAGACAACCATTTGGTGTCAATTCAATCATGAATGAAATGCTATTGTGTGAGAACATCTCCCTAGCTTGTATAGGGGTAATGGGGCATGGATTTACAGATTCGGCAATAACTGAGAGATTGAAAAGATATGTAGCTTTTTTCCTACAGCTTTGCTTAATGAAACCCTCGGTGTGTTCAGTGAAAAGAGCTTATTGTTTTCTTTTCATGCAAATCATCTTGGTTTTTATGTTTATTTAATAGTCTGTAATTTGGAGTAATATATTCTTGTTACTTTTTCTGAAACTGTTGTGAAGTGGCAAGCAGAAAATGCTAACAGGAAATGGACTAGCAAATACCCCATAAATCTCTCCCTCTCTCCCTTCCTTCTTTCCCTCCTTTGTTTCCTTCTTTCTTTATTTCCTTCTTTCCTCTTTCCCTCTTCCTTTCTATCTGTATTTTCTGCTTCATCAATAAGAGAATTGTTGTCATCACACCTGCTGATAGAGAATTGTCTCTGAATCCATATGAGGTTGTAGGTAGACTCTTGGGCTACAGATGCCTGGTGCTCTGCAATTGGGTCAGGGCTCTGGAATGATATCCTAATTCGATATTCTCCTCCTCCCAACTTCATGGTTAAGTCCAAGGTAGACAAAAGTCATAATCCGAAACTGTTTGTCAAAATCAATGCCTAATAACTTTGCTCCTTTACAAATAAACATCTATCCACTCTACAATTTAAAGATTTAAATGAAGTGAGTCGTTAATGTAACTTTTACACTGCCAGGTGAGTGTGTGAAAGCGGGTACAGCCATATCATAGGCTTCAGGTGTAACCTCATATTCTCTATACCTTTGCGTATCTGAAATACTGAATCACTGTGTTCTATAAAACAATCTCATCGTGTTTTTAAAAGCTAGAGCAGGTAATAGGAAAGGGGGAGAGGAACACAGAAAAAGTTAAACAACATGCTACTTCAATTCCAAATTCTCTTTCTAAATGTCATCACCATCAGCACTTTAAATTTATGCTTTTTACTATTTTGCAATAATTTTCTTTTCTTTACTCTTATTGATACAAGCCTTTAGGCATGATATTTATGTACAGGATTTATGCAGGATCCTTCTACTAAAGATGTGATAATTTATCTGTTGTAACTTAAGAAACATAGTTTTAAATTTTTTTCATAATTTGGTTTTGCTTGGAATGTTCATCAAAAATAAAACATAGGTATGATTCATCTCATAAAAATTAAAATAAGAGAATTCATATTATTTCAGGTATTTCTTAATATCAACACCTCTATAAATCAGCAATAGATTTTTTTTCCTAGTTTGGGGTGTAACATTCTAGGCTTAATTAAAATCTCACTGATGTTTCACCACCTGATGGTTCTATATTTGAATATTCTTCCACTTGGTTTTCAACTTTAGAAGAGAAGACTGGAGAAAAGAAAATGGGGGATATCAATAATTGCTATTCTGCTCTCTGTCCCTGGAGCACTCATTGTTTTAAACATCTCATTGAGAAATATTTCGCAGATCTCTTCCCTCTACTTGCTTTGTGTGTCTTCATATTTCTACTTGATCATTTTAAAGGAAATCGTCTGCCACTATTCTGAAGGTCATTTACCTGAAAATGATAGACAGCTCTATTCAAACAACTGCTTAGTAATCATCTATCAGTTATCACTGTTCATTAGTTCCCTGTTTCAGCATCTACGGTTTGCCTCCCTCTCTCCCTCCTCCTCCCCAGCACTTTATCAGAGAGCCTACTGATTCATTCATATCCTTGGGCTAAATTGGCCACCCACTGTGTTCCTGTTGTTTTGTGTATGATAGTGAAAAGATTTAATTGGATATTGTTGAAAAGACACCGAGGCTAACTCTCAGTTTTCATATGTGGTTCTTCCCTCTTCCCTCTCCCTCTTCACCACCTCCTTTCCTTGATGAGAAAATTGTTCTCTCCATGGTAACAATAAAAAAAAAAAGCTTTCAGATTGTTGGTAGTAGTTGCAGAGAAAAGAAGTCAAAAAGGAGAAGAGGTTTAAAAATGAAAAGGGAGAGGAAGACAGCTGGGAAGAAGACTTAATGTTTCTGAGTGGGTGTGAAGGGGAAAGAATATAGCTGAATGAGCGAAGCTGAGCTAAGGGAAGCAGCTGTTTTGTACCCCAGAAGGCAGTGCCCTTTCTTTTCATGTGGACTGTCACTCCCCAAAAGATAAGGACTTTATTTTGAAATTTTTCCAGGATTCACTCCTGAAGAGTGGCTTGTTAGAAAACAACAACACCCTGATTTCCTCAGGGAGTCATCGTTCATTAATTAAAAAAAAAAGGTATAACATTTCTGTGAGCTCCAGTTTCCACTTCTTAAC
>NW_011489049.1:16992-17664 GCF_000754665.1 Bison bison bison
AATTATTAATCTTCTCTAAACCTGTTCCTCATGTGTAAAAATGGACATAATATCTAGCTAGGTAAAGTTGTTGTCAGGATGAAAAAATGATGTTTTGAAAACATCTAGCCCAGTTTCTGCTATTACACATTGTAGCTACTTCAGAAGTTGTTGCTATAACATATGGAGGAAAACGTTGGGAAAGGAGGATCTAAGCCATTTTATTCCACCTCCAGTTAGCTTTGTGGCCTTGCATCAGTTATGTCATCTCTCTGTTCCTCATTTTCTTTGTCTATAGAAGAGAGTAAAAGTACCCAGCTCAGATGGTTTCTGGAAGTTAATATATGTAAAGTGCTTAGGACAATGTCTGGCACATAGAAAACACACAATATCTAGTTGTTGTTGTTGTTGTAATTGTAAGAGTTTGAATTTTTGAGGAGTGCAGTGACAAGTTTGTGCAGATATTTTTAGCAAATACTGTAAGTGGATCAAGAGTAGGGGCCAATGATTACTATTAAGATTACAGGCTGGATACTTATTCAACCAAATCTGCTCAGTCAGTTGCATCTCTTGGATTCCCTTTCTTATTTTTTTTTAACCATCCATTTGTGCTGCCCACTGTGCAAATACTTGATGTGCATGACTCTTCTAGCAACTCATGTAGTATGAGTTCCTTTTGTCATTACTTGTGGA
>NW_011489049.1:17764-19127 GCF_000754665.1 Bison bison bison
GCTTGTTAGAAAACAACAACACCCTGATTTCCTCAGGGAGTCATCGTTCATTAATTAAAAAAAAAAAAAGGTATAACATTTCTGTGAGCTCCAGTTTCCACTTCTTAACAGGGACGTTCACATGGGCTTTTGGAAACAGGACAAAGGCACTGCAACAGTATGCCTGTCCCACCTCTGGATGACTTTGGTTAGAGCAGGTTGGCCATGAAAAGCAAGGTTCTCATTGCTTTTGGCATCCTATGTTTTCTAGATTGTGGAATTGTGTAACCCTTGTCGCTAACTCTCAAATAGTATTGAACCAGCCTAAAGAAGTCTACCATATAGCGACAAGCCATTGAAAGCTAAGTGACTGTAGAACCATTGTGGTACACTGAATAATGGTTCCCCAAAGATATTCATGTCCTAACCACTGGAACATGTAAATATGTTATTAATACCTTACATGGTAAAAAGGACTTGGCAGAGAAATTAAGGATTTTGACACAGGGAGATCTTCACAGGTTATCCTGATGTGCTCAGTGTAATCAGAACAGTCCTTATAAGAGAGAAGGCAATGTGGTAATACAAGCAGAGTCAGAGAGAAAAAGAGAAGATGGAACACGGGGCCACAAGCCAAGGAATGTAGGTAGCTTCTAAAATTTGGAAAGCCAAAGAAGTGAATTCTCCCCTAAAGACCCCAGAATGAATACAAACTCTTCTCTTTCACCTTGATTTTAGTCCCTGAGGCCCATTTTCAGACTTCTGACCTCCAGAATTATAAAATAATAAATATAGGTTGTTTTAAGCCATGAAGTTTTTTTTTTGTTGTTTTTTGTTTTTTGTTTTTTTACCATTTCTTACAACAGCCATAGGAAACAAATATGACCATGAACATTTAATAATAACCAATTTTGCAAAATTTTAATTGAGCTTTCTTTTTTGGAGTTTATTTTTCTTAAATGTACAGAGTAAAAATAGGATATTGAGAAAATGTCATGATCCCTCCATTTTAACCATAGAAATACATATTTCCAGTATTTAAAATATTACAAATTTGAATGCAACTGTGGAATAATGACAATAAAGCATACAAAAGGAAAAATGTCCATTTGAAAATGAAGTTGGAAAAAAAATGAGGATTAACTGATTTTTTTTTCTTTTTCTGGATTTGTTTAACCCATTGTACTCTGTTTTAATAAACGGCACTGTAGTGAAACATTGATGAATTCCATGGCATGGGAAGCACAGTCTCTGGAGCAGGAAAGTGACTAATAAGTTTGAGAAGAGTAAGTTTATAAAGAGGCCTTATGGACATGTGGGCAGGGCTAAGACTAGGAGTTAGACAAACTGGGTACTAATGCTTTTCTACTCCCGACTGACTGTC
>NW_011489049.1:19255-21393 GCF_000754665.1 Bison bison bison
AGAGTATTCTTACTGCAACCTTGCTCCAGGGATACCACTGCTTTTAAAATTGCTTAAAATTTATTGAAAGGAGTGTTAATAATAAGTATCCATCCCAATAAAACAGAGAATTAAAGTTAACTCTTCCTTGTAATGTAAACAGCTTGGTTAGGTGTGAAGCATTGCAAAAAGCATTTAAGAACTGATTACGCTTGCCCTTGGAGCAGCTCTAGTAGCTCCCAGATAAGAAGTTGTGTGCATTTTCTGATCAAATAGAACATAAAGTTTCCATAGTCCTTGAAATTGGCTTCATCTGAACCATGTGTTTGCTTGGAACTATGCCACAGAAAGCAATTCGCCCTAAGCTGGGCTCCTTTCAGGCTGCAGTGTGAGTGTGTGATTTACTGACACAGTGTGCTAATGTAGCCCCATTTTTATAGGATGAGAACTAGCCCAGTCTCTAGGGAGCTGAAAGGGAGAGCACAGCTTGTCCCCATAGAATATGTCCCCTCCTTTAAAAGCTATCACAAGGCAAGTTCCAATTGAGTTAAAGGCTGTTGTGCTCCTACAGGGAAATATATTCTATTGTAATTTCTACATTCCCCCAGTAACAGTCTGGTCTTTGTTTACTGAAGAGAGCTTTTATGTCATAAAATGGCATTTTTTTTGACAGAGAAGCAGAATCATTGTTTTATTATAGAAATTTTCCTCTTACACCAGCAAAAATAAATAGCTGGGCTCTTAAGCTCCTGATCAATGTCTGACACCTCCTACCCCCAGCAACACCTCGCTGCAAGTGTATTAACACTCGGTAATAGCGACTCGACTCACCTACCAAGAAATGATCTCCATAAATGATTTACAACTAAGCCATGACTTAAACACATAGCACCCAATCAAGGGCAGATTTTTCCCTTCCCCGGTCACATAATTTCTGAGAAGAAATAGATTAATGTTGGCCTCAGAATATGCAAAGTGTGGTTTCTATTTTGAAGCATGAGACCCAATTGTTAAGCTTTTATTCCTTATATATATGTCCCAATCTTACACATCAAACCATGTTGATGTGAAAGTATGATATAAATTTGTGCATACCTCACTTCTCTGTTTGAATCTCACCTCGCCTTTGTGAGTGCACTCTCTTTCTCTCACAAGCACACACACACACACACATATTTTCCGCTTGCTTGTAAAACTCA
The DNA here is from genome assembly GCF_000754665.1 of Bison bison bison. Taxonomy (NCBI): domain Eukaryota; kingdom Metazoa; phylum Chordata; class Mammalia; order Artiodactyla; family Bovidae; genus Bison; species Bison bison. Next base: position 20,434 of record NW_011489049.1, read on the forward strand.
AAGAGGTTTCCAAACCATTAGGATGGCATTCTTCAGCACCACATTACTGTTCCTTATTCATGTATTGTCTTCACGTCATAACACTCAAAACAGAGTGAAGCTGGATGGTTGAAACCAAATGGACTAAAAATATCCTACAATATTTCCCAATTACTATTTCTATAAAGAAACCTGGATTATCTATATTTGACTAATTTGACTAAGGTATTTGAATTCTTATAAATATATTTATTGCTTTAATCTCCCCAAGATTGGTTGATATAAATGTAATTACCCTCATTTTACAGACAAATAAACTGAGCCCAATTCTTTCCCTCTCTGTGCAACATGAATTGAACAGCTGTGCCAATTATTTTGATAATTCAAGTCTTAACATCTACCATTTGAAGATAGGAAAAAAACATTTGGATGCTTGAATTATACCATTTGAGTGTGTACATGAATTTAATCACCTCTAGATAATTGTTCATTGCTCCACTTTGCTTGCCCTATACAGGTAGCATCAATGAACAGCAACATCTCTTACTCTGCCTCGGTTTATTGATGGCTGCAGTTGGCAATAAAAACCAAGGTTCTTGTATCAGTACTTAAATAAGCGGCATCTCTAAAATGTTTTGAAGACATGGAGAGGCTGAAGAATTTTTAGCACAATCATTTGTTTGCTTTGACTCATTTTTTTTAAGGGATTAGTACAGTACTTGTCAAGTAACAGTCAAGCTCTCTCTGAGAAACGAGAGTATTGTCTGAACACTTATTTCCCAAAGATAGTATTATATGGCTGATGCAGTAATAAGACTAAAAAAGGGACACTGAAAAGTTAGGTTCACAAAATGTGGCACCATAATATTCTATTGATAATTCTTGTTACTACTGATACTAATCTTTAAAGTTATGTTTCTGGAGAAATCCCAGTTCTCATATTCTGAAAGTCTCTATTTATTCTTAAAGATTCTTTTAAAA